>NW_024467437.1:0-354853 GCF_001561935.1 Penicillium griseofulvum
CCAGCGAGCCCTACATGATTCCATAACCCTAATTACGCGGCCTGGCGCAACAGGCCTGGCATATGTTGTTTTCACGTCAGGATCGACAGGCAAACCCAAGGGTGTCATGGTGGAGCACCGGGGAATCGTCCGGCTGGTGAAGGGGAGCAATATTGTGCGTATGCTTCCACAGTCACCTTCCGTGGCTCATCTCTCAAACATCTCATTTGATGTCTCAGCGTGGGAGGTGTATGCGGCGCTGCTGAACGGCGGCACTGTGGTCTGTATCGACTACGCCACGATTTTGGACAGTCAACGGGTCGCTTCTATCCTCGGTCTGGAGAAGGTCCGCGTGGCCATGCTTTCACCCGCACTGCTGAAGCAATACCTGGGTGATATACCTGATACAATCAGCTCACTTGATGTGCTTTACGTTGCCGGGGATCGGTTTGATAGCCGCGACGCAATCGAAGCGCGAAGGCTCGTCCCAGGTGGCGTTTACAATGCCTACGGCCCAACGGAAAACGCCGTTATTAGCACCATTCACAACATCACTGAATGTGAGGAATTCACGAATGGAGTGCCGATCGGACATGCTGTCAGCAACTCTGGAGCTTACATCATGGACCCACGGCAACAACTCGTCCCGCCCGGGGTGATGGGAGAGTTGGTTGTCACAGGAGACGGTCTCGCTCGAGGATACACTGACCCGGCATTGGACAAGGATCGCTTTATAGATGTCATCATCGACGGCCAGGAAGTGAGGGCGTATCGCACAGGGGATCGCGCACGCTGCCGGCCGAAGGATTGTCAAATAGAGTTCTTCGGGCGCATGGACCGGCAGATCAAAATCCGCGGCCACCGGATTGAGTTGGCGGAGGTGGAGCATGCAATCCTCGGCCAGGAGTCGGTCCGCGACGTGGCCGTGGTGGCGATGAAGCAAGATGATGAGGAGTTTGAGATGGTCGCTTTTGTGGCGGCTCGGATACAAGATCAACTCATTGAGGACAGCATGCGAAACCTCCTCCAGACCTTGCTCCCCTCGTACATGGTGCCGGCCCGGATTGTGGTGCTGGAGCAACTACCAGTCAATCCCAATGGGAAGGTTGACCGCAAGGCACTTGGGAAGATGACACAGGTCACGCCGAGAAGCAAGCCCAAATTGGTCTATGTGGCCCCACGAAACGACCTAGAAGTGGCGTTGTGCCAGGAATTTGCGAACGTGTTGGGCGTGAATGTCGGGGTCACTGACAACTTCTTCCATCTTGGTGGGCACTCCTTGATGGTGACGAAGCTCGCGACGCGTATCAGCCGCCGTCTGGATGTCCCCTTATCTGTCAAAAATATCATCGACTTCCCCACTGTAGCAGAATGTGTCTGCCACATTACCTCTTCCGACGACCAGCGTAAGTTCCTTTCAGGTCCTAACCCTGAAATATCTCCAGCAACCACCTTGGAAGACGTGATCAACGACATTGATACTCTCGTCTCTCAACTACCTTCGCCCGACATCACGCAGTCTCACAACCGAGATCAACCTCCTCGGGCAATATTCTTGACTGGCGGCACAGGTTATCTTGGTACGACGCTGCTTCATCAATTACTGCAGGATGATCACGTTCGGATGGTTACTGTCCTCGTACGAGCGCCTTCTGTTGACCATGCTCGGCTCCGTATCATCAGCTCAGCAACGGTTGCAGGATGGTGGCAACACGAATATGAGGATCGTGTCAGATACTGGCTTGGTGACCTGCAACTGCCTCATCTTGGCTTGTCTGATTTACAATGGCTCGAGCTATCTGGAGCTGGTGGACCGAACACATCCATTGATGCCATTATACACAGCGGTGCAACGGTCAACTTCTACCACAGTTACGATATGCTCCGAGCCGTCAACATGATCTCCACCTATCAGCTTCTCGCTCTTGCCAGCAGTAGTCCGTCCTTAAAACAATTCGTTTATATCTCCACAGCTCCATGGGTTGATGTGGACCATTCAGACTTCGATACATCAGTGCTTCCACTTACGCTGAAAGTGTCAAATGGATATGTTTGGACCAAGCTTGCTGCAGAACGAATGTTGTTCCAGGCGGCTATGTCGGAACAACGCGCTAGCTATCACACTCTTATCCTCAAGGCTGGCTTTATCATTGGCAATGCTGAATCCGGCATAGCCAACGTGGACGACTTCCTCTGGCGTGTTGTTGCCGGCTGTGTATCTATCGGATGTTTCCCTGAGGAGCCGGATTCTAATTTGATTTATATATCCTCCCTCGACGGTCTCGCCACCGCTGTGACTCAGACCATATACAGCAGCGATCACACTGGTCTGTCAAAGTTGAGATCACCCACATTATCGACAAGGCAATTCTGGCAAGCAGTCAATGCTGCCCTTCCCAACCCGTTGGTCGCCAGACCTGTAAAGGAATGGCAAGCCGAGATCTATGCAAGGATTGAAGAACTAGGGTCGCAGCATCAAATTTCCCCTGTGCTTCATATGGTTGCCCGCAGCGATCAAATACTCGGTCAGGTCCCCCACTTGAGTGACTGCCAGTCATTGGATTATGAGTCTGGTCGTCAAGAAGATTTGCTAGCGGCTGTTACCAGGAGCGTGCTGTATCTGTTTGATATTGGATATTTTTCCAAACGGTGGACCACTCAATTGAGTGACCATGTTTTCAGTAGGGTGACTAATAATGTGGAATCCTGAGACGGTACATACCATCTCTCAAATGCTTTCATAAGATGGAAGAAGATCTTTGGCGGTAGCAATTCTTTCATATGTTTCATCAATTTGCATTCTCTTCTAGAGACTCACCAGCACGTTGCTGGCACAATATTTCTTGATAATACACCAGTATTTCTCTAGTCCTCTTCAAACCTACCCTAGTAGCAGTCTTCTGATATACTTTGCAAATGCATTAATATGAAAGCGCGTCTGAACACTGGTTTGGCGAAATGGGTCCACGTTTCTTTTCTACTCCGCAGATGGCTCATTTGATTTATGACTAACGCAGACTTCTGTTATCTTGTCTCTGTTTTCTCCGTCAATAAGAAGTATATTGTAGTCATCTTTATAAGATCAAACTTATGTCTCCTAGAGTACAAGAAGACCACCATAAAAGGTTCCATAACTACTTGATCACAATTAAGCTGTCTCACATAAATCCGAAATGATATCTTGGACCGGAGCCTCCTCGAGGTTGATTTTGATTTCCATTTAGCACATTTAAAAACGTACGCCAACCTTCGGCATATCATACACATATTCACTTAGTAGGGAAGCTGTGTGGAGACCACTAGGACTTTCTATGGAAAAAGAAATCGCTATGCAACGGTAGACGATATATCTCAAAATCCTGTCAGGCTATTCCTTGAATTCGAGGCACAGAGAGGAAGCTTACCCTGGTTCCCCCCTTCCAACACGTTTAGATTAACACACGATAACAATCTGTAGCCGATATACAACTAGTTCAAGACGTGGTTCAGTTATATATACGGGAGCCAAGAAGCGTTATTCTTGCCATTGTCTCCGCTAAGAACGATTTTGCAAACCAGATCGTCCTCCGTTTAGCGCGGGAAGCTGATCCCTCCGGTAACCGGACATTAGGCGTCATCTCTAAACCTAATACGCTAGTCCCAGGGTCTAAAAGCGAGGCTTCATTTGTATTGCTTACTAAGAATAAAGACGCAGAGTTCCGTCTTAGATAGCATATATTAATAAATATAGATTCGGAAAAAGGCTGTGATCCTCGTACAATACTAGATAAGCAACGGTCGTATCTTTTGCATATCAGTCAAGCGTTCCAGTCTCTAGGTCAAGGAAGCTGTGGATAGTACTTACAACGAACCCTTGTTCGGAGATACAAAGACGAATGATGGGTGCCAGAAGCGCGTCCGAGCCGTCATCCAGAATCTGAATCAGAAATTCACGGATAATATCTCTCATTTTGGCCATTTCCGTTGTGTCCTAGAAAGTGAAGATCCCAGTTCAGTTTCCAAACGTCAGGTGGTTTTCAAGAGAGAAGAATACATTCAGCATATTGGAGACCTTCTCGAGAAGACCAGAGGTCGAGAGTTACCTGGTACCTTCAGTCCTTTGATTGTTAAGGATCTATTCCAAGAACAATGCGGCCCCTGGAAAGATATCACACACAGCCATATTACTGCCGCCTGGACAGCCGCAAGAGAGTTTCTTCAATCCGCAGTTTTACATGTGGCAGATGAGGCTACCGCAAAGGCCTTATTGAAAATGGTAATTTTGCCGGCTCTCGAGAATCTACGATATGAATTGGAGAAGGGAACCGAAGACCTTCTTATGCCGCATCAACGAGGTCATCCCATCACCTACAATGATTACTTCACCGAAACACTCCAAAAAACACGTGCTGATCGGCAAAAAGAATCCTTTCGGAAAGCCCTACAATCGTACTTTAAAGTTGACACGCTTTCAACCTCTGAGCCTATGCCAGCTACCATCGATCTCCAAGAGCTTTTAAACTCTCTTGTCCAGACCACTATACCGGACATGACACGTTTTGCGTCTGAGGAAGCACTTGACTGTATGCTTGCCTACTACAAGGTACGTGTTACCGACCGCTTGATTCCTACTCATCTGATTAACATCTGTAATGCCAACAATAGGTCGCACTCAAGCGTTTCGTTGATGACATTGCCACTGAAGTAATCGAAGTAAAGCTTCTGGATTCAATTACTGCAATCTTTACACCCATAACCGCATTCGAGATGTCCAAAGATTTGATCAGACAAATTGCAGGTGAATCTGGGGAGAGCCAAAGCAGACGGGAACAATTAAACAAAAAGTTGTGGATCCTCAGGAAAGGTGCGGATACTTGCAAGAGATTCGTTGGCATCAGAGGCCTTGGTAAGAAAAGTCACCCCACATCCATACGGATATTAACGGAGTTTATAGAGTCGAGCAATGAATTGCAAGCTAGCTCACAAAACAATCGGGCTATAGTTGATGCTATTGATTCCGAACCAGTCGATGGACAGTCCATATCATCCAGCCAAGATCTACCAGAGCAACCTGCCCAAGATGAATATTATTTGGAGGATCCAATAGAGCCGGAGCAGCTCTTAGAAGCCCCTACTTCACTGAAGGGTGGCAATAGCAACAAAAAGAACAAAAAGGGAAGCCCTGGCTACAGATATATCGAACTCCCTGTTTACTCGTATACCCAAAAATGATAGGGGGTTAGGAGTGTGATTGAAATTCTTCTTGGTGGTGGGTTTAGGTCTTCGTGTGTATGATCTGATCTGTTAAGTAGGTAAAAAATTCAATACACTACCCGAACAGAGTGTAAATCGTGTAGGCGAACGTGTCATCTACTATAACTACTGCGTGGCATACCAGAGATCATCTGGATTTGATCGTCTTATGCACAGTATTTCATTGTTGTTAGAGAAGTTCATCCGTACGCCTTGATATGATATCCTGGATTTGGAAATGATAGTTTGTTGAGGGAGCTATTATTATATTAGTATGCCAAATATTTTACTACACCAGTGTTTAGGCAATAGAGCCAAAAATAAAAAAGCAATGCTTGGGGCGGAAGCTGATTTCGGTACCAACTATAAATGAAAAGTCAATCGGTAAGATATATGGGAGCTTCGATAGCACTTTTTTGACTTCATACCTTTCGGTGCTCTGGAAGACTGATGGGGCTGCCTACATACTGATTCTAATGTGTTAGAGCAAAAACCCAAAAGCACCGATAAGGTATAAGAATGATCACCCCCTCCCTACAGAAAGATACCTTCCTAGACAAGACCATACTCTCTCCATCTTACTACCATATTCGATAGGACTCAAAACCCTAATTAGCTGATTAGGTGAAGCTTGATTTTTAAAACTTGCGAATTTGAACTGGGCCTATAACATGACGCCCGTGCTTTACCCTGAAAATGGACGGCATCCCACATATCCTGTGATACGTGTTCTACAGATAGGACACACCTTCGATGTGTCAAGATTTCCTGCGCATGAATTACAAAACAAGTGCCCACATAAAAGAGTCCTCCAGATATCTGGCTGGATATAGCAGATCTTGCATTCTAAAACAAGCCTGTCCCTTTCTCGGGAAAGTTGGTCTTCCATCTTTTGGCACTCCTCCCTCCCCCGGTGAACTTCCTCCTCCACTTTTTGGCGCTCCTCTCTTTCTTGGCGAAGTTCCTCCTGGAGCGCCCGGTTTTGGTCTCGTAACCGTTGGATTTCATCGTCAACTGCATTTCGGACATTCTTGAAAACATTGTCCTGGTCTATTGTTAGTAAGGGAAAAGGAGAGCCTTGTGAGGGACTGGTACCAAAATAGACGACTCTGTTTCAGTTCTTTTGCGCTTGCGTGATGACGGAATAATGGGTGCATCATCAATTGCTTCACCGAGCATGCTCTCAAACTCTTGGTATCTATAATCACGCCGAGGGTACCTTTGAGGACGCGACATAGTTGGCTCAAGGTTTGGCGATTCCTCGTCATCAGGTATAATAATCGTGTTGGAATAGCTTGCCATAGTGCCAGCAGGGGAAGTACCACTGATATGACTTGGCCGGATGAGAGGGGAAGAGAAAACCGTAGCATAACACCGGCTAGGGGAGGCCCTTTATATGCCAGAGAACTCACAACGCTGACGTCACCCTAAAGGATAATTGGGCTAACGGTGTATGGCTAGGCCACAGTGTTGTACCGCATATGGGTAGGTGCAGATATGCGGTACTCTCGAAATGGTGCACGCAGTTGACATAATGTTATGAGTCAATTAGACAAGTAGGCTAGTCAAGTGTGGGGTAGTCCCGAGAATGGGGCCTCAAAAATGGAGACGATTGGCACATTGGTCCTATCTCCAACTGGAGATTGTTGTCCTATGTCGCCATCTTCAGCCACGGGGTTAAGGCGAGAATTCTAGGCCTAGGCTCACTCTCAGAGGGCAAAAGCTGGTCAATATGACGTCCTTGCTGCAGGACACCTGTCTAGCTTGAATTATGGGAATCGATGCATATACACAGATGTACGACACTGTCTGGCAGCCTTCAGAGGGGTCATTGTCTTAAAGGATAGAGTAACATTGTGTTCGTCCGAAATGATGCGAATATCGTTAGCCAACACCCTCACAGGGCTCGCCTCCCCCACGGTTGAAACGCTGATGGAGGATAGAGAGTGCAGACTTTGTCGACAACGTACAGATAGCCACAAGCACATGGATACTATACTCAAATAGGCATATAAACCTTAAATGGTAAATGAAAATACGTCTGCTAGGAGCTGTTATCGGCAGGGTCGACTGTGCTTGCAAAGACGCTCCTTTTTCTGAGAGTTGTTGGATTTTGGTAGAAAAGTCTTGAAATTACGCTTAGCTGGGATCCCCATGGATAACATGTGGACTCTAAAAAAAACAATGGAACCCAGAAAAAACCAAGTACTTGCATAGATGGTAATCGGGCTGTGTTTTGTATTTCAGACAAAGGTTTTTACACCAGAATGGTAAAATGTTACTCTAGCGTTGCCAACTACATCCGAGTGTTCGTCTCCTAGGATAGGATGTTGAATACGTAGATTGACGAGACCCATAGGTAGGGAAGTATGGTCAAATGATTCGGCTATGAGATTTCGGAGATCACGTGTTCAAACAAAGCCCTAGTTAATACTAAATAACAGGATGATTATAGTCGGCTACTATCTTCTGTATTACTTTCCTGCAATAGACCGCCATTCTCCGTGGAGTAAAACTTCCTAGGAGTTAAAGACTAAACTCCTTCAATCCTGGTGGACGGGAATTGAAGATCGACAATGTTAACTAAGCCTGTCATTTCATTGGCTACGAGCCTATAAAGCTCTGTACTGATATTTCCTTCTGCACAAACTAAAGTGGAATCAATTTCAGCACCAATAGATAGGGGCTTTCCACACTAAACGGCAATCAATCCTCTGTACCTCACTACATACATTCGCCTGCAGCCACGCTAACTGATGTTGAATTCAAGGAAAATTCGAACTGTAAACATCCTATTCGTCTAACATCATGGGATCGAAATCTTCTAGGAATAAGCAAGTAATAATCCAGGACATGAACGAAATACGTAGGTTGTTGTAAATAGTCTACCGCATCCACGCCAGTTATTACGTATGGTCTGGAAACTGCCAGGAAGCGATAGATACTTCCAACTAATTTCTCCTGGTGAAATTGAGGAACCAGAATATGGAATTTTCAATCAGAACGGGCGATTCTGCTTATATAACAAAGGATCCTCAGGGCAGGCTTCTAAGAAATGAGCATTTGTGTACAAAATCTCTTGTTCCGAGACATCTTCCTTTGTGACCTCTCTGTATGCTAGGTCAGATAGCCCAGCAGCCGATTTTTGTATATCCACGTCATCTAGTGATTTAAATCTGCAGAGCACAAGATGTGGCCTACGCCCTCGATAAGAAAAGTCTCCATAAGCAAGAACTTGTAGATTTGGTAACCCCTCTGGCCCAAAAGCCCAACTCGCAAGTTCATGTATCTCCGGAAGCATAGCAGAGAATTTAGACTCCGATTGATCGTCTAATCCTTCACGATACCCTTCAAATGCTAGCCACCCGAAGGCTCTAACATGCAGAAGTCGGAGGTGGGGGCAGGTTCTCGGAAGAGAAAGAAGAGCGCGCTTGTTCATGTTAGTAGAAAGCTTTTTTTACCAAAATGCAAAATGAGTAATCCATGCTTACCAGGTCTTCCGGAGAATAGCAAAGCCCCAAACAAATGAGATTCGGTGTTTCTCTTAAGAGTTGGGTAAACAAGGGGGATTGGAACCTCAATGGTCGCTGGGTTGGATTTCGCCGAGGGGTTATCTGTGGGGCATGACACAGAAGCCGTCTCAACGAAGATTTGTGATTAGATATTGAACTTAGGAGACTGTTTTCAAAGACGCCAAGGAATGACAGGAACAAATCTTGGAGCCCTTCGAAAGATATGAGAAAGTTTGCAATAGATTCCATGCCCCCGGACTCTACCGACATGCCATTATCAAGATATTCAAAGGACTTGAGTCTCATTGAGTGTGGCAACACGTCGTCTGATCCGAGCGCTTTGAGTAAGCCAGCTGATTCTTCACAGTTTCTCAAAGCTAGCGAATGCAGGCAATTCAAAGAGAAAACGGATGGCATGATATCACAGCCATTTTCTAAGGAAACCGCGCTCAGAGTTAAATTCTTCAGTGACGGAAACAATTGTTGCATTTTCCCTGGAGGAAGCGCCAGCATTTGATGAAGCAGTTTGTTTTGTCCCGGAACTCTGCTTCGCAGTCCTCCATGGCCAACTTCGTCAATCTCGATTTCCTCTAATGCCGAAGCATTGTTTTGGAATAATTCTCCAAGGGAGTATTCCGGGTCCTGAAAAAAGGTAGACGTAACCAAGCGAAGGCGCCGAAGTCTCTTGAGTCCGTACAAATCGTATATATTTAAATAATCTAGGCCTAGACAAGTCGTGTCGGTGATGACCTCTAGATGAGCGATTTGTGGCTGTTTCGTGCTGAGGTATTCGATTACGGCTCCGGGAACACAGGTACCGAGATTCCAGCTATTGCTTGGTATTAGGATCGCATGAGCTTAGTTGCAATTAAGGAACTCGTACCTGAACCTTTCCAACCTACCTTCTGGAATCAAATCCAGAAGTTGCTGGATTCTTGACTCTAAAATCTGCATAAACTGCTCATGTGGCGGCCATTCCTGCCACGTGAAGCCATCCGAGCGTCCCTCAGGAGAGTCAACATGAGGATGATCGACCAAAGAGACATCAGAGCGATCGTTGGGCCGCTCTGTTAGATGAGATTTGTCGCCTGGCTGATTCTCCTGGTCCTCGTCATAAAGTGTACTTCCGTTTGCATCTTCACCAACAGTAAGCCTTTGAGGGGAGTCTCGATATTCTAAGTCATTTTCGTCGCTGGGGGAGTCATATTCGACATCGGAGCCATCATCAGAATCATCGGAGTCATCAGAGTCATCAGAGTCATCAGAGTCATGGTCATGACAGCGATGGCGAAGCAATTGACGAAACTCCGCGATCAGAATAATCTCCCTTGTAAATTTAAGATATCGAGAACCCCGCTCCAAAAGAGGTCCAACGTTCAAGTCACTCAGATTATCCTCGTTTCTCGAAAGAAGAATGATTGATCGGTAAAGTCGTGGTATAGTCGCCGAGTGCAAGGCTTTTGAGGCTAAGCAAAGGTTTTTCAGATCTTCCTTTCTGTAGCACTAAGTAAGTTAGCCTAGTGTCATGAAGTCGAGCTATACAGGCACAAACGTATTCCAAAATCATGGACAATATTTCCAGTGGCAAGGCATGGAGCATATTGGCAGGCCAACAGGAGATCGAGATAAATCTGGAATATGCTGGAAGACGTTCTCACTATGCAGAGCCGAAACAAGTGACTATATTCAATGATCGGGAATCGAGTTGGAGTTGGTAATGGATCTCTGTGGAACTCATCTGGGGCGTGATTAGAGTCTGGCACATGACAGCGCTAATCAGCCCGACGAATTTCCCATTCAAGTCTTCTGCATTTATCCTGGATCATCGCAAAGGTTGCGCCACGAGCTAATGTCGCCCTATCACAAACGCATGACTCGTTGGCCAGGCCCAAACCAAACTTTCTTCGAGATATCGGGACAAGGGTGGGTCTCCAAAACCGAAAGGGAGAGTCACCGTACTCCAAAAGCCATGTGTGTGCGAGACCTCGCGCCGTGTCCAGTACCGCCCATAGGAATTAGGAAGCCGCAAGCAAGACCTTGTGGTCCGGACTAGGATAAGGATGGCTCTTGGGTTTTAACCCTGGTGGGTAGTTAGACCGTCGATCGCGAACTTGCCGTGATGGCCTATGAGCGAAGGCCGCGAAGTTTGGAATACCTATGGACGCTAATTGGCTTATAGATAAGTTGGGAAAAGAATAACTCGCGCCAACAACCAGAAATCAAAGATATACGGTATCAGCAACCAACAGTTTCCACTTATCCCTGTTCACCGAAGCAAAACATCCCCCTAGCCTCCTAATGCTCTAGAGATCCGTGCTATCACCTCCGACGCTTCAAGTCTACCGGGCGGCGGTCGGCAACAGAAGGCAAAAAGCCTTGCGATAGGCCAAAGACCGTTCGTTATCCTCGAACCGGCCACATGACGGTCCGACCATGCCGGTACCCCTAGCGTGAGGCACGTTAGTGATTCCAAATTCACATAGTGCAAACTGCGGGGTTGTGATATTCTTGCATACGTGTGGGGGCCATTTTTCTCGGCCGCGCGGAGGCTGATATTACTGTCACATGATTGGTTACTCATGCAGACACCCCTGACCCAGTAGGGATATTGTACTTTGGGACATCCAAAAGTACAAGAAGTTTCATGGGTCCCGTTGGAGGTTACATCATCGTTTTAATAAGAGTTTGGCCGAGAATTTTCATGGATCCTTAGGCAGCAGGAAGCGAGATGCCTTGAAATAATATTTACGAGGGATAAAGTACTACAAGTCCCCTCATCTTTTGCCACAGCCTCTGATCCTGTATTTGAAACCATTAGATTGTCTAGTTTGTCTAGAGGCAGGGGTCTAGGGACGCTGGGGGGAAATTAGGTGAAGCTAGCCTCATACAGAAATGGATTTAAAGATCAAAATTGAAGTTGAAATTGATCTTTTGAGAATATTTCGAAATAGGTGCTCGGAAGTTTGGCTCAGGCGCCATTAGCACGTGCCTAGAGTGGTGATCCGGAGTCGATCTAAATTTGTACAAAAGTCCGTATCACAGGCCTATGTTGGGCGCTAATTTGCTTTTGTCAGTCAAGGTTGCCGCCGGAGGACCTATCGCAAAATTGGGTTTTTGAGCGATCCTAATTGGTATGGCCTTACTGTGCACAGAAAGCCTGTGCCGCCGGAGGCGAAAGAAATCAAAGTACATCATGGTCATTTGTCAGAACGAGAGATAGCCGTATAGACTAAGAATGTCGCCTATAGTGCATTTTTGGTCTAGCGGTATTATGCCCCATATTCTGTCCGACACATTGCTTCCACCGAAAACCCCGCTTATCAAACCTTCAAGCCCGAAGTACAACCTTCTCTAAACTCTAAATCACCAGATCGACAGTTAGCTTACCAACAGCGGACATTAGTTATAAATTTCACCTGGGAAAAAGCAGTACTAAGTCGATAGTAATTTTCGGACTCCACGAGATCGCCGTCTGTAATGGACCAGATCCAACGATCCGTTGATTAACCGAAACACGACCAATCAGAAAGCAGCTCTGTTCCCCACTTCATACATTCGCCTACAGCCTATCTCCGCCAATTGATCACACTAACTAGGAGCACAGTCAATTTTTATGGCAGGGTACTTTGTCAATATCTACCGGTCTAGGGTAAAGCCAATCTTTTTCATTTGACTTTGTGATATAGAGCCCCCGAGGCGGTAGGGCTACTGCGGCTGCCTACTTTCTACAGAGGAGACTAGCATATTGAACTTCCTGAAAATCGTACTCTTCTTCTTAATTCTTATTACAGTCGTCCTTTCGAGTTGGCAATATAAACTATATTGTGAATCTCCTAGCTAAAATTATTATCTAGGTATTCGAATCACTTAATGATATCGACGATACGTTATATTTCGCGAGATATTGCAAGTATCTTTATTACGTTTTCGACCCAATAAGCGTCCGATTGAAGATATTCAGATCTATTATTATACGTTGTATAGATCGAGTTTATTCTAGTAGTAAGTTGACAAGATAACAGGCACGGGCTTCCTATCACGAATATGACTGTGAGCTAAGTCAACGAGTGAATTTGTACGGGCAATTTTCTTACGACTTTTATAAGTTATTGCCTATTCCGCAAAATCCTATATATCGCCAGTCGCTAGCTTCTAGGTTCCTAAACCCGTCTGGCAGCGGCGATAATGTCCCCGCTAAGATTATCTAGGATATAGTCTGCAGGTGGCACGGGATATATATTCTATATAGCCTTTATTGCGACTCCGCTATCAACAAAGCCTACCTTAGTTCCGCTTTTCCCTCAGAGGTCCTTGCGGATAAGATAAATGACGAAATAGCTAGCGAATCGGCTCTTCCGCCTCTATCTAGTCCTATTAGCGCTAGTGTTAAGGAAATAAGCATAAAACAGAGGTAACAGTCCTATCAAAGATTATACAAAGCCGTAATAATATATTGGAATTCAGTAGAATCGCTCTAGCTAGTCAGAACCTAAGTCTTTCCGAATGCGCGGGAATTCGATAAGACATTCGAGCGCACCTAGGATATATAGGATAACAATCCTACGAGGTCCGTATCAGATAAAATTAACATTATCGAAGTGGTGGATTTTGTGTAGGGTTTCCTCGGACGGAAAGCATTCCAGTTATCTAGTATTCTAGATTGGCTAGAAGGCCAAGATGAAGATATATTAAGCAGATATCTTCAAGTTAACGAGAGGGAAGTCGACAATTAGGGATTTTTTGTAAGGGACATTTTTTAGTATTTAAGACTAGTTTATATTATTGAGCTGCTTTTGTGGATATAGAACTCCTTAAGATAGAATTTTAACCGGCCTAGGTTTCTGCAACGTTTAGGACTATTTGATATCCGGGAAGGAATTCACGAAGACCCTAGTGGCTGGTCGCGTGCTAATAATTAGGTTCCCATAACTATCGTAGTAAAGGATATCGAAAGCTTATTCGCGTATAGGGATAATGTGGCGATTTTAGTCTCGCAATAGTATAGGTCTAACCGATGGCTATTGGATATAAGAGCTCGAGTCTTTTTTCGAGGCCTAATAACCAAAGAGCTCTTTATACAGATGATACGCAACAAACTGCCAGATTAACTTTGTGTTATTGAAGCTTATTAAACTTGTACGTACGACGTGATTTTATGTCTTTCTTCTCTCAACTACTTAAGCTTAATTACTTGTAAGGCATAGATTTGCCCAGGATTCTTGCTAGACTACCTCCTATACATACATTTTATGTTTCCTTAACTGCTAGATTGCTTCTTTGCTAGATTGATTGTTTGACAGATTGAGCCTTTGTTCAGATGGTTTTAGTAGGGTATATAAACCCTACTTCTCTCACTTCTAATCCATTATGATTATTCTTCTGCTTTCTCCTATAGATAGTAGTAGTCCTCTAACAATTCTTAGATAGGTCGGTATATACCGTAGTCTCTGTCTAGATAGGAGATAGGTATTGCTTAAGGTGGTATCCGGGTAGAGCCCTTCGGAAAAAAAGCATTTCTGCACTCTCTTAAGTACCCGGGGGCACCTATATTGGTCGCAAATAGCGCAGGAATATCCATAAGGGACTAAGCCCTTATCTATTCTCACGGTACACAGGATTTGATACCAATAGAACATTTAATAACCTTTAAAATGATATATATACCAATTAGAGGCACAATAAGCTTAGCACCCTCGGGTACCTAAATCCGGGATTTGCGTAAAATATAATTTACATCCAAGCTCGAGGTAGGTATTACCTCTTCTTATAAAAGATAACCTTATATTAAGAATAGGTAGAAATTGCACCTAATCTTTAGAGATATAAGATAGCTATATCTTTATCCCTATACCTACTATCTATAAAGACTCTTTTCTACCTATTGTTTTATATAACTCCGCTATAAATTGAGCCTCTTATATATTCGCGTATTATTGTTTTCCTACTCGCGGTCAGCTCGGTCGGAAGCGCCCAAAATGTCTAAGTCGACCCAGACTAATGAATTCTCTCTGTCATATATCATTCCTTCCACATATACCAGATAGTTCTACCCTTTCTTCCATCTTCATAGTTCATACAACTGACAATATTGTACTACTAAGCAAGCTCAGCTACAGTATTAGTTTTAGCTATACGTGGTTCCAAAATGTGACATATAGGGCCCTTTTACGGGTAGATTGTACGAGCGCTTAAAAATAGTGTGATCTTTATACCCACAGTCTCCGCTCGCCCGGGTCAAGCATTAGCGCGAGACCAGTGCCTTTAACAGCGAGCAATTAGAACCTATCACTACGTATGCACGGACACTTGGCTTGCGCCGCGCTGTTGATTCCCCTGTATTTATAGGAGTGAGATGTGCCACGCTCTTTGCGAAAACTTTTTCATCATAACACGAAAGCGGTAGATGCTTAACATCTCGAATAAACCACCACCCAACAAACAACTAGCGTATAAAGAGAAATAAAGAGGGGGGGAGGGATTTGCTTTGTACGAACTCCAATATTCCAATCTGCAATTCGGTCCAACCGTGAGAGATCTAATAAGTCACGCGCAGCTCCATTTTCGCCCCAATTCTGCTGAACCCAGTCTCGATTCAATATGTCCAGATCCAACCCCGGACATTTTGAATTATGGGATACCGCTGGAGCTGTTAAGAATGTCGCAATGGGTCAAGCCCAGTTCCTTGATTTCCGAGAAAAAGACGCTATTGGGACCAAAGATCTTGGGTCATGCTCTGTCGTGGTCATTGCATCTGCGTATGGTGCAATACTCGCACACATTCCTCCACAACCACAAGCAACAATTAACCCAACAAGTGGTGATGCCAATGTCCAACTTATGATGAACCAGGTCGGCACGCTATATCGGGATAAACGACAATTTTTTCCTTCTGCCGAAACGATCGTTATATGTGCAGTGTTCCGAGGACAAGTTGCACTGCCAAGCCAGCTCGATATCATGCAAATGAGTCTAATAGGACTTGGGCTGACCACTAAAATAATTTCCTACGAGGTGCCCGGAAACTCTACAATTGTGGGGAAGGGGACAGTAATTGTGATTAAAAAGCGTGATTATGTGAAGCCAAAGATCCTGGTGGAGGATCGTCACGTGAATATATGATATGCCAACCCAAACAAATGAGATGCAAATAGATTTTTACCTATATGAAACTAAATAACTTCATTCGAGTGTCATACTACTAAATAAAATTAGCGGATATGGTCAGTATCCAATGAAATATTGCGTGGCCGATCGTCGCAATTTGTGCGGAGTTTATGGGTCCTAAGTGTGAGGCTTGGCAGGTGGCAAGAGGAAGGCGGTGTGCAGAGCGAGTGGAATGCTTCCACCCCCTTCGTCAACCAGTCCATTCTCTGTTATATCGCTCTTCAAAGGCTACTCACTCCCTGCACCCAAGTATTCGACCATGTCTGCTCATCAAACCCCTGGAAACATCAGTCGGTTGGGAACCCCCCCTTCGATCCCAGCAAATACCCTTTTGTTAGTTTACCAGGTACCCGAGCTTAGCGAGCAACAGTTGCGAGAATTTCTTGATCGCAGTGTCCGTGATGGTTGTGATATCCGTCATTTCTACGAGGTTATGATTGATGCTATCAGGTCAAACAAGGTATATCTCGTGAAGGAGCTACTCCGATGTAATATACCTATATCGTCATTCTATGTACTCGAAGCTGTCAGGGGAAAGGCGAAAGATATCCTGACAGCATTCTTCGATAACGGCTGGGATATTAACGCGCCAATGGGTGGCATGGACCCCCCCATTCTTGCGTGAGAAAACCTGTCTTCTTCCAAAAGTTCCCTGCTAAATAAAATTTGTTTCATTTTAGCAACGCTCTCGAGGACCTGGATATGACAACATGGCTCCTTGATCGTGGCGCAGATCCGAATACGCGATGTCATATCGATATTACCCCGCTCTCCTATGCCGTCAAATATGCCGATTTGCCAATCATTGATCTTCTCCTACGCCGTGGTGGTGATGTCAGAATAGGCCAGCTTGTGCATAATGCGATTTATAGAGAGTCCGACACCCTCCAAGTTGTTGAAATCCTCATTGATCGGGGTGCTTCTCTTGATTCCCTTATGTACCAAGACCATCAATATTCTTGGAACATGTTTCCCTTTATGAGGGAAACTCCCCTACACACGGCAGTGGCTCTCAAAAGACATGACGTTATTCGTTATCTGATTCACAAAGGAGCAAACGTGAACATTGAAAACTACAGGGGCCAAACAGTCATGCAATCTGCAGGTGAAGACACCAAAAGAGTGATTATGCAAGAGATTCAGAAGAGCAGCACGTTACACGCATCTTTGTGATACGTTTTTCCTTTAAGCAAACATTGATCACACGTTGGAATTGGACGTTTCTAGCTCGGGACAAGCTAATTTGTATTTGGTATAGTCGTTGATCTCAATTTCCAAGAATAGACCTCGTATTTCACATGAAAATGCCATACACGTTGTAATTCTGTGCCATCCTGTCCACCCCAAATAGGAGGCCTTTTAGTCAGTCGTTAAAGGCATATAGCTCGATGTCGACGACCACACACGTCGGTAAACGGCCCAGTGCCTTTCTTTCAGTGCTTGCACCCCTCCACGTCATCTCAAAACAATCTCGGCCACCAGGGCCTCAAGTTAACTGTATTTCCCATTTTCACGTGTAGGTCGGCTTCCACTGTATTCCGTGTACGAATCCTCTGTCCAGGTGTGAGTCGTTGGAGGATCTATACCGCTGTGCACCTGACCACCATTCTCTGTAGAATAAAACTTTACAGGAGGTGAAGCTTGAGTACAGCCTCCTTCAATGCTGGCTGATGGGAATTGAAGATCGACAATGTTCACCAATCCTGTCATTTCATGGGCTACGAGCCCAGAAAGTTCTGTGACGATACTTCCTTCTGCGCAGACTGAAGTGGCAAACATCAATTTCAAACCTCAAAAAGGGAGGCTTTCCACTGACCAGCAATCAACCCCTTTCTTTTATCTTTAAAAAAGTCATTAGGGATAGCATCCTTCGCATTCACAGCGGAATGGAGCCTGAAAATTCTCCCGTGCTTGCTATTCCACATTTCGTGAGTGTCCTGAGCAGGTCGGGCGGATGGTATATGTAGCGCGAAACGAAGCTTCTAGTGTGTTGTTAGCACAGATCAATGTCAAACTATCATGGTTTCGACATACATAAGCCCCATTGTCCTTCCGAAGAAGCTCATCCATCCAGTCGTATATCCAGTCGAGGTTTGCTTATCTTTCGTAAGAATCTGAAAAAAGTTCAAATATCGGGGGATAACTTACACTCATCATCAACCTCCCACACAATGAATATATCGCAATTTGTGTGGTGATAAATATTACTCTCCACTGAGAGCCTAATATAGGATAGCAATGAAGCAATTCCAATGCCAGTGCCAATGAAAAGAACCCGGTTATAACCTGCGATTCCCTCTGGACGACCGTACGGTCCATCCAACCAAGTCAAGAACTCGCTTCTCGGATGATCCATCAGACTTTGCGCGAGGCCCATTTCCTTACGCGCCAGCAGCGTGATACTTGTGGCGTTTCCATTTATATCGTTGTCCCACCAAGATATCGGGAAGGAATATGTCTGGATAGCAGAGCGCAAGCTGACACCAGGCATCCATATGTATACGATCATTCCAGGTTGAACCCGGAATGGTCGGTTGATTGGGATCACGACTCGAACGGCACCAGCATGTTTAATCCGAATGATGACTGCACGAGATGCGACTTTCCCGTACTTGACATTCCGAATGAGAAGCAATACCCACCGGAGTACAAAGAGGAGAAGAATAGCGACGCTAGAAACCAGAACTCCTAATTGTGGGAAGTTCTTAGATTGTATCAGGTGGCACAAAACAGTTACGCCAACAAGAACGGCAGCAATTCCGTGAACTTTAGATAGAGTCTCTATCGCAAATCTGCGAAGAAGATGTGTGATTATAGCAAGTGCAATGCCGGAAAATGCCTTTATAGTGGATATCAGTACGATTTAGAAAGATGAATTGAATCTTCTTACCAGTAGCCCATAAATTTGCAGATTCCGCTTTAGGTGCCACCCAGCTTGGTGTATTGCAACGGACATGTGAAGAGCGACTTGCAGAGTGGACATTATTCCCAACGTTCCATGTATACTCCTGAATGTTTGAATTGAAAATCCAAAGATGTCGGCGAGAAAATTCAATCGGTCACTCATAAGAAGGGGGAACAAGTTTATAACGGCCATATACCCTGACCGAATTCTGATATCAGTGAGGTTATGCGTTTGTATAATCGTGCTGACGATATTACCAGGCCAATAAATAAGCTGTAAGAGTAGCCAGGCTCTTGATCGTCTTCTTAGAATGGGCGGATAGACGAGATACTTCAAGATGATCACGGTTACCCATTGCGTTGGGACGGCTAGCGAAGTTCGCACAAAGTTAAAGGCGCGACTTGTATTGGTCCATAAGAAGAGCAAGAGCAATAACCCCCCAATTATGATAGCATACAGAGTGGAGGGATCAGTGATCCACATTCTGTAAGACAATTATCTGAAGGTGTGAGCAATGTCTTGTCTAGTTGCAGAAATTGGTATTGGGATTCTTATAGATGTGCGAGCGTGCAGATTGGTGGACCATCAACCAAAAATAGCCAAGTATGTACGTCACCCGTGGGCGATACGACAAAGAATAGTTATTTTTAGAAGACACCCAAAGTATATAATGTACAAATCGCCACTGGAGACTTTTGATTTTATCAAGTCTACTCTACACAATGCCGCAACTTACGGATCGCTCCGGTGAAAGCCGCCGCCGAAAAACATGCTTTAGAAAGATTCGTCAGCTCTGCGCTCTGTGTCGAATGAGAGCAATAGTGGTGTTGGTTGATGAATCCGATAAACATTGGATATTCAAAACGCATGATGATATTCCGGGTTTAGAACAGGTAGGATTTATACTCTTCATCCCTGAGTCCATCAATTGACTTTTATAGCAGGCCATACAGCATCCCCAGACTCACACCTACGATGATTTTGAGCCTTTACCTCCTTCCAGCCGGCGGGTTCCAACTACGCAGCCATCTCAACGCCAGATTACCATGCTAGCACCGCCAAGCTTCCGTCGTGATTAAGGTGGGGCTGCCGTGGGCGAGTCGCCCCAAAGACTACCTCCTGGGCCTTGGCGCTATTGTATAAAGGACACTTATTCCTCATTATTTATTCTGTATAATACCATTTGATCAAATTGAATCACATTCAAGTCTATACCCTTGTACGTAATGGATATCAACCAGCCGGAAGATCGCAAATCATCCAACCAACTGCATCATATCCTTCAGAGTGGCGTGCATACGCTGAACACCGAGCGTCTTCCAATTTATTTGGAAGCGCCAACAAAAGTGAAGCCAACAAATGTGAAGCCAACAAACGTGAATGCACCTCACTTAGGTGATATTCAACAAGAACTCTTACGCCTTCGTCAAGAATTAGCTTGGCATCAGGAGGCAAAGGAAGCCCTGTTGGGTCTTTTTGGGGACACAAGGGAGGTATATCGCCTCCTTCAAAAGGCACTCCTTAAAGCCAGCGTCCAGAATAATGGGGACAACTGTTTTCCAGAGCTGGTGAATGACGCGCAGCATGCTGGTTTTCTTCTTCGACAATGTCTGCAACGAGCATCCTACAGACTTTCGGAGTCAGAGAGTCATCTTCTCGAGGCCCTAGGTATCTCGTTAGATGATACCAATGGGAGAGACATCACAGTGCTATAAACTATAAATGTGGAAAGATGGTAGTGATTTCATTTTTTCAACTTCATACTATTTAAAAACTCGTGAATCTGCCGCTCCGTTTCTCCAAGGCACCGGCCAATGCTATGGGCCTTTCTGAGGTAAACGGTAAAAGCCTGGCGTAAGCGACGGTTTTGAGATAGTAAAGTTTCCTCCCTATGCTTATAGTTCTCGATCTCGGTTTTCAATTTTTGAATGGTGTGTATGGAGTCTTGTAGTTGTTTTTCAAGGTTATGGGTATCCGCTTCTTGGTCGTGGAGACTTGTCCGCACCTGGGAACGATCATCGTTGCAAACTGCTCGTATATCCCCACATTCTAACCCATTGGATATCTCAATGTACATGTTGGTCGACATTTCGCTAAGCTGCCTATCGAACAAATGGCTGGTCGCATTGCTAAAAAGCCAAGCATAGCCATCATTTTCCGATGGATGAAGGCGGACTTCTGACGGTCGCACGCATAACCCGAGTCGATTATCTTTGTTCTTGATTAGCAATGTCCTCCCCTTCCGCCTTCGCCTATACTTACTAATGTGGTTTGCGAGCACTTCCCGACACCTCCTCCTTTCCAGAGCACGTTTCCTATTAGCTGGGTTTGACATGTCATGTAGTCGAAAGGGCTAAGTTTGGTAGTCTGCAACTATATATTGTGTGCCCCGTAGAGAATTCCCCTGTCGATCCTTGCCGAGGATGGCCCGCCACGGAAATAGAAACAGGTGATGAGGCTCATCACAAAGTGGGACCATCGTGGGCGGTTCGCCTAGGCAGCGGTGATCACACCTATAACTGTCCGGCCGCTTAATATTAAAGCTATTTATATTACCCACCGCAAGATATGCTGTCCTTGGTAGGTAAATTCACTCGAAGGATAAGAAACATTGAATTCACAGCCAGTATAGTTGAAATGTTACGAAGGTCAAAAGTAGAAAAGAAACATTCGAACATTTTCTACTTTTTGAAATCCACATTTCGCTTAAAGCCCCTTAGAAGTCTCTACAATATGATAAATCCATTTTCAAAAGATGATGCTGTTCTTCATTACTTTAGCCTACTTTCAAGCGTGTGTTCTAGCAGCTGGGAGTGCCGCCAGTCATGGCATAAGCAACCCGGTGAGCATCACCATAACGACGACAGGCACCGCGACTCGATATACGACGGCCATAGCCTTGGAAAACACGTCTTCAGTTAGACATTTGCACAGTTCTCTGGCAAATCCAAAGAGCACAAATAGACTTACTCGAACGCGAACAATGTGGCCCCAGGGCGCTTCTTCGACTGACCTTTTGAGGCATAGCCCAATAGGAAGCGTCGAGGCGGCCCACCACCCTACAATCCGCGGAAGCCGTTTCCCCACCTCTACGCCTGTTTCTACCCCTGCCACAACCTCCATACCCACTCCTATATCCCCAACCTGTTCATCACCTAGACCGACTTCATCACCTGGATCGACTTCATCACCTGGATCGACTTCATCGAGTACCACCTCAAATGGCACTGAATCGGTCCAAGTCCCGCTGCGAACAACGTTGATGATAGGGCTAGGTTGTATTTTTGCCGTATTTGGGTTTTCCTGAGCGACAGCTAAGGGATGTACGAGGATAGTAGCTAGGACATCGAGTAGTAATCAGATAGATACTGTAATAAAGAATGAGACTAAGAATGAATTAATTGATTCAATTAGTGGCGCGACAGTCGTGGGCGAATCGCCCACGATTCCGCTAGTAGTGCTAAAAATACAACGTACTTGTACCAACCTCCTCCTTCTGGCTACTGCTCGGGAATATTTAAGCTCCCACTCCCCTGCATAGACATAAAGGGGAAAAAGATTAAGTATGAGCGATAATCGGGGGACTCTGTTCCCAAGAAGTACGGATATTGCATCCGGAACTATTCCCCAAAACAACAATCATGACGATAACAGGAAGATAGAGAGCCACACTGACATTAATGACAATCGAATTACTGTGTTTCCGAGAAGTGCGGAGATAGGCGATAGTGAATCTGATACCAGAAACAACAGTGAGCCCCAAAATAGGCAAGTGCAGCGCCTTCCAAAACGTCATTTGCCAGCGCAATGGCTCCAGCTCCCAGTTAAGGGAACCGCCACGGCTGATGAGCCAGGCCCCAAACGCCAAGTGCTATTATTTTGCAAGGATCACACGCCCTGGATAAAATATCAAAGGTTCAAACAGGGAGCGAAGCCGGGAAAAACCTGCCTAGCCTACGCCACCGACTCCCCGGGAACAGTAGTTGCAATTAAGGAGTATAAGACGAGTGGTATCGACAAGACTTGTCATTTGAAGGTGATCAGTCACCCAAATATCGTGAATCTCCTTGATGCATTCGAACAGTCTAGAATTCTGTATCTAGCGTACGAGCTTATGGAGATCTCATTGGAGCAACTTCAGTCTGGCATTCAACTAAAGGAGTCTGATCTTGCTTTCATTTGCAAGGAGGTGAGCTACAGAATCATACCAAGAATTTGTCTTACCTACTGATATTTATGTAGCTATTGCATGGGCTTTGGTATATTCACCGAGATCTCGGTGTTTGCCATACAGCCCTTACCTACGACAATGTGTTCATATCATCGCAGGGTAGTGTGAAGATTGGTTAGTGATCCTACCAAACATAATGACCAAGACTAAACCTAAACAGCGAATATAGCAGCTTGTCTGCTCGAACGACATCAAGGGTCCGAACAGTTCGATATCAAGTCTATTGGTATTATGATTTGCAAGGTGCTCGAGCCAGGGCTCTCTGCTCATGACCTTCAGGCTTGTTATGCCAGTATCTCCCACGGTAGCGATAGTCTACGTGCGTTTATTTCTAAAACTGCGACAGCCACAATACAAGCGCTTTTGCAGGTGTGTGTGGTCACAATAGGCTCCGCTCATTACGGTTACTAACTCCCTACTAGCATGTCTTCATATCATATGCAGCTGCTGAAGGATGCTTGGTTGTACCTGTTATGAAGGTCCGAGGGTTGGTTCTACATGATTACGAATAGTGACCCAATAACTGGAGGTCAAGCAATTGGTTCGTGCAAGTTAACACTATCAAGAAATCCAAAAATCCTGTTCTGGGCTTGAGACATGAGATCTATACTCAAACCCATTCGATCATGCTTTGGTCCGACTAAAATAAGCTTTTCACGCATCGCCGTATCGTAGAGATATTTGGGAGGGACCAGGTGAGGTTTAGAACGACTTATGGATATGAACATCTGATGCTGGTTTGCCAGGAGCCGCGTCTTGCTGTCAAATAAATGTTCATCTTGGGGCATACTTGACAGCTGCGTATACTGCCTGGTTTGCCAGAAATAGAGCAGGATATCATCCGTTTGTGAAAGTAAGCCATTGAGAAAGATTGAAGGCGTCATCAAGGGGTCAAGTGACTTCAACTGCTCATCAACAGCCCAAAAGTTTAATTCGGTTGATATGGAGTCGGTTGATATGGAATGCGTTTCCCAGGAATCGACTCTTGATTGATGGGCTTGCGGCTGGTTGAGTGGATCATCGCTCTCGGGGCTTTCGCTCAACCTGGAGCCAAAATTTCCAGACGACTCATGCTCTTGATATTCAGTTTCATCTTGGGGCTCATCTTGAGGGGCATCTTGGAGCTCATCCGTATTTGTATGGTTTCCTTCGTTTTCCCAATACTGGGTATCGTAGCTCTCGGGCATATCGCCGTGGTAGCTATTTTGAGGAGAATCGGGGCTAGAAAAGAGGCCATCCTCCGTTGCCTCGGAATGTGGATTGATTTCGCCGAAGAACGAGTGAAATATATCACGCTGTATTGCAAAGGACGTTGCATGTGATCTCGGAACCACGTCTTGTTGGTAGATATTTCCCAGAAATAAGAGCTGTCGATCACTTAGGTACCTTTTGTAAGACGGTCGGCTACAACGAAATTTCTTGGGTAGCTTTTCCAAGTCTGTGGTGAGTTCTGCTTCTTCTATAGGCATCCGAATAGCCGAGGCGTTGCCGATTCGATCGGACACGTTCTGAGCGACACTCCTGTTAGTCTCAGTATCAATATGATACCGATCCAAAGGCTGTAACTGGTTAAGAAACTCTTCAGTGACGATTTGATATCGGCTTGCCGCAGCATGTGTGTGTAAGGTCATGATCTCATCATTCTTGAAACCCAGTTTGATAGCTAACTGGGCTAGATTGATAAGTCTTTCTGACGGAACCCCAGATGTCTTGGGCTTTCCCTTCTTGTCATCTTGGTAGGGCCTGAGGCTGGTAAGGGAAGGAAAGTCACGCATCACGGCAAGGAAAAGCTGTCGATAGCATATATCCATACCATCCGCGTCTTCGTCACGACGTTCAAATACATCTTCGGCAACCTGAACCTTATATGAACCAGTTTGATCTCGCATATAACTTTCCAAAAACGCTTCGGACATGGTTCCCCTATACCCTTCAGGCTGCAAGCTTTTGAGAGCGATCATACAAGCCTCGAAGTAAATAAAATCTCTGGTGAAGGTATAGAAGGATAACACCCTCCCACTGACCTTCGTAATTCTTTCTAACACTAGGATGCGATCATCATCAGACTCTAATCGCCTGAAGATCTTCCGTCTCCGCATTCTATCTTGGATTATAGCCCTATCATGTAGAGATAGGTGAGGTATAAGCGTCTCAAGCTCATTCACCGTATCAGGGTCTAGGAGCTCTGGTGGATAGCCCTCCATGATGAATGACCACTGATCGTAGACGCGTCCTAAATATCGAACAATCTCCTAGATGCTAAAATTAGTAGTGTCAAAGTTGTATGAATAGACAGACTTGCCTCAGGACACTTAACTGATAGCCATCGGCCAAGATAAGACAGTTTGATGACTTGCCATAAACCCAAGAAGGGCAACAACTTATCAAAAGCCCTTTTGATTCTCTTAAAATCTTTCTCCATTCGTGCAAGCTCATGATGTACTCCTTTGCTGAATCTGCCCCTCCATCTAAGCTCTGACTCAACATCTCCAATTGTTTCGTAGTGCCGTACGTTCCGGTAAATGTCACCATCGCAATATGGCTGGCCATTTGGATGCTCATCCCTGATCCCTTGTTGTATTGTTGACCTCATACCTTCGTGATATGAGTGATTGTAGATAATAAAGTGAGATAGAAAGTCTTACCATCACTATAAAATTCAGCCACCCACCATCGTGCAGACCTCCTGATTGCAGCCAGAACTCGGTGGTTCCCGTGCAAAATTCTCAGCCGCACTTCATCTGGGAGGTTTAAAAAGTGCAATGGGCCGGTTAGGAAGGCTTCATTTTCATCCTGGGCAGCCAGAGCTTGCTGAAGAACATCATTGCTTATTAGGACCTTCACATAATTCTCAGGGTTCAGGCGGGAAAGCCCCTCCGACTGAAAGACTCTGTCCAGCCGGTCCACATGCGAATCTCGAATAGTTCGAGGACCCGAATCATTAATTTGGAAATGATGTATGTATATCTTTGCTCTCCCTTTATAGTATCTCTGACGTTCCTCGAACACATCTTCTTGGGACATGATAAATTTCCGAGACAAGAAGATAAAAGCGATGAGAAAATAGTAAGACTTGAATTTTAGAGAGCTTAAATTTCAAATGAGCTCGAATAAAAGATACGTTTAAAATTTCGTGTTTGGAATATTTGACCTTCAGGAAAATTGCAGCGCGCAAATTTTTGAGAGGCAGTATTATTCAAGTGATTGTAAAATCCATGGGCCGAAATTTTCGAGCCCTAGGAATATTCTACAATCATGAATATTGTACACCGATAATTTTCAACTCTGGCGGTGTTAACCGGACATAGGAAATTGGAGTAATGGTTATAAGGTGCAAAAGCGCAATGTGGACAAGGTGCATAAGCGTAAGGGTCTACTACGATGTAAATATGTGATATAGCCACTTCCCCGTCATAATATTTAAATATAAATCTTCAATTCCAATTATCCCAAATTATCTCGATTGCCTCAAAATGGGTCTTCTTTCCAAAATCGCCCGGAAATTGGGATTCGTGCGCGGGTATCTAGTAGTGGTACGCCATACTCATGGACAAACGCGGATTATCCACTCTATCTGGCCACCTCATGAAATTGTAAGAAAGCCAGAATAATCCGGGGATTCCGAACTAACAAGATTTAGAGTGATAAGCTTGAACCGTTGGACGATGTTGATATAGAAGAGAAAGTTGAAAATAAGCTAAGGGTCCACGACTGACACGGTCCCGATCTTTATCCTCTGGTTATACATTATAGACTTTATAGTGTTCACAAATTACAATCATTTCTAAGCTGATAAGAGGTTTCCGAGTTAAATCACTAAATGCGTCGAGCTCAAATTTGTTCTTGAATAGAAAATACATGCACATCTATCCTGCAAATGGATAGCATTTGATAACCCCCGAAAAGCTTGCTCTACAAAAAGGGCAGGAATTTTGATCATGTAGATTTGCGCATGGCTCAGAAATTATATGCCCGCATAGCAGAATATGCCAACAATCCGGCTGCTCGTAGCAAATTTTGCAATCCAGGATACGTCGTCGGGAAAGCTCCTCTTGATGCCGGTCTTCTTCAACTTCCTGATCGCGACCCTGAACTGTTTCGTCAACTGCCTTACGCAGCCTCCCGAAACAGGTATCCTGGTCTATCATTGGCTCAGGAAAACGTAGTGTCTTGGGAAGGCTATACCAAAGTGTCAGGTTGTTTTCCTTTCTCCCTTTTGCGTTTGCGGGATGAATCGATCGTTTGGTTCAATCAGGATCCCAAGAGATGTATGTGGAGAGGTCCTTTGGACTTGTGAATCTGTTGGCCGCCAGCCCGGGGGTAGTTCGTCATCATCAATAAGAATCGTGCTTGAAGGGCTGGTCATTGTGGCTTGAAAAGAAGAGACGTGTATATAGGTACTTAGTCAACCAGGTGGGAGGAAAGTAGAAGTCTAACTGAGCCAGAGTTGGAGCACAATACTCATTATATACCCGACAGCCAAAGTTCCAGTGGGCTACTGCTGGGACACGATTGGACACTACTTTCTGTGATTACTCGTGCATATGTATGTAACCCGATTAGATTGCCCAGAACTGAAATAGCATACGTAAAATATTGATTGCTGCAAAGCACTGTATCATCCTAACCGCAATAAGACTGTTACCAATTCTGCAACTCTCCCGATCCCTCCAATTGACTCTTCAGGTGCTTGCGATAACTGGGAATGTCGGTCTTTTCCCGGTCATGGCCTTAAGATAGTCTCCTTCCTGAGAAATCGCCATAAAATATAAGAGGATGTCGACTTCGAACTGGCTGAGGTCCCCCATCAAAGAATGGAAGTCCTCACGAGACTCCCATGTCCAGATATCACCCTCCCAACGCACTGCAATAAATGTAGTCGGATATGTCCCGTTTGGAGTCGGGTACAGAGACTTCGTTGGTTCGAACACAGATTTTGAATCCACTTCCCAAGCTATTAAGCCGATCCCGAGAATTGATAAAGAGCGGTCCTTCATCACAGACTCCTGCCCATCATTGGGATCCTTGTGCTGCTTCACACGGGCAGTCCGCTTACCCCGACATTCATATCCCATCACTGCTACTAGACCTGCCAGCTTAGTCTTTCGCCAACCTAGGATGAACCCCGAGGTCAAGAGAAGCCCATAATGGTTTTGTGCTCGGCGTCTGATCAAACCAATATCGACACTCTCTAGCTCACGCTCTGTGTGGTAGGCAAATTCTGGGCCTTCATCGATAGAATCATGGTCTGGACCCTCTTGATCGAGCCTATCATTCTCGGAGTCCTCATACTCCTTATCGCCTTCGCTATCATCTTCGCTATATTCACCTTCTGTTTCATCGTACCCGTCCTCGTTTTCTTCGTCGGTATATTCGCCATACCCCTCGTCCTCTCCATTGTCGTCATCATCGTATTCATCCATTTGGTCACTATATTGATCCTCGTCTTCGTAGTGCCCATTCTGGACAGCCTCGTCTTCCTCCTCTTCCTCTTCCTCCTCTTCCTCTTCCTCCTCCTCATAATCAACACCGGAATATTCGTGGTAATCCAGCTGTACATCTCCATCATTGTATCCATCTTCCTCTTCCTCATAAACGTTCCTTTCAGCGTTCGAGATTTTTTTATGCTGATTTCCTTCTGTGTTCGAACGACCTGTATATCGGTTAGAACTTGTAGGATCAGGTTGGCTGTGACGAAAGTCATACCAACTCGTTCACGATGAAAATCCAAAAACACCTCCCATTCAATGTTCCAAGACTTGGGCAATTTGCCTATTCTGATGCATTCGTCGAGGTCGCGTTTAGCATGCCAAAACAGTGAGGTGTCTTTGCTTCCCGCAAAGGCTATTGAAGCTTGACCCAGCTGCTCGGCAGCTGTCTTGAAGGCGGCAGTATCGATGCATCCATTTGCCTTACGGATCTTATATCTGATATTCTTTGCCCGAATTTGATCATTTACAGAATCAAGCCGAACGGAGGCCTGTTGCTTTTCACTGGAGCGACCCCAAAGGATGGATGCAATAAGTGGCTCTGCAATATCATACTCCTCAGTATATTGGGGTGCTCGCAATGTAGGTTTGGCGACAGGCGTAGGAGCAGGTCCAGGTTTGAGCGCAGGTCTCAAAGAAGGCTTCATGATCCACAAAGTACTAGTATTTGATAATATGTTTCAGATGAAGTCCATTCCAAGGTTTATACTTTGTCAAGTTTAGGCATTTGATAGTCTTATATGTAGCGTAAATAGACTCCAAAGCTTTTAAGACTCTATATTACCTTTGTACATTTTCATATTTGTACATTTACTTCTGTACATTGTTACTTCTGTACATTTTTACGTCTGGACATTTTTACTTGCGTCACGTGGCATTAGACCCATATTCTTGTAGGTGCCTCAGGCAAGTGATGCTTGGCACTGGGCTAAGCCGGCACTTGTGGCGCTCACTACTACCGAGGCCCACAACAAGTGGAGTAACATTGGACCAAGAGAGGGCTTGGCAGATTATGAGTATCTAGTACTATCCATTAGAAACCATGCGATCCTAACAGAGTCTCATTTTCCGCTACCTATCTCCATATTAATATAGACTGCATATTATCTTCTCCATTCGTATAACTCTTTATTTCGAGAAGAACACCATTGGTCCAGCTATCCTAATCTGGACTAATGCGCTATAGGTGGGGCTCTGGCAAACAGAGCGAGAGAGTGTGGAGTTAGAACTAATTTCGAACATGACTGTAAGTCTACCTATTCTATCTTGCTTATATCGCTGCCTCCGGTCTGAAATTTTGATTTCCTAATAACCTACGCAATATAGCACTTGAGACATTAACGTATACGTATACGTACTGTATATGTAATAAAATGATACAATAGAATTTAAATTGAACTAGCATGAACTTATGACAATCTGTAGTATCAATAAATATAATAACGAATGATTGTACAGACTTAAGGCGGTGCTTGGACACCAGTAAGTCGAGTGCTACGTCGTGGTCGTGTCGGTATAATGCTTGATATATTGGTGCGGTCTCCGCGGCGGGGGCGACCTCGACCGCGTCGCACTTGGGTCTGGCTATGGTTGCCCTCAGGTATGGGCATGTTTGATTCTGTACTGCGATCGTCGATTTGGCTACCTTGGTTTGGGTGGCTGCCCTGGCTTGATTGCGGTGTCCGTTGGCGCTGATTGTCCTGATTTGGTTGGTTGGAGCGGTTAGAGCGGCTGGATTGCGGTGTCTGTTGCTGCTGACTACCCCGGCTGGACTGTGGTGTCTGTCGGTGCTGACTACCCCGGCTGGACTGTGGTGTCGGTCGTTGCTGGTCGCCGTGGTTGGGTTGGTTACCCTGGTGAGAGCGGTTGGAGCGGTTGGACTGTGGTGTCCGTTGCTGCTGACTACCCCGGCTGTGGTGTCGGTCGTTGCTGGTCGCCCTGGTTGGGTTGGTTACCCTGGTGAGAGCGGTTGGAGCGGTTGGACTGTGGTGTCCGTTGCTGCTGACTACCCTGGTTGGACTGTGGTGTCTGTCGCTGCTGACTACCCCGGCTGGACTGTGGTGTCGGTCGTTGCTGGTCGCCCTGGTTGGGTTGGTTACCCTGGTGAGAGCGGTTGGAGCGGTTGGACTGTGGTGTCCGTTGCTGCTGACTACCCCGGCTGGACTGTGGTGTCGGTCGTTGCTGGTCGCCCTGGTTGGGTTGGTTACCCTGGCTGGACTGTGGTGTCAGTTGTTGATTGCCCCGGTTGAAGGGCAGTATACGTCGGTTGTTTGGCGTTTCCGGCATGCGCCGGGTCTGGTCTCTATTCCCATGAGGTATATAACCAGAGCTAGGCGACCTGGTTGCTCTTGGGGTAAATATACCATGTCTCTGCTGTGCTTCACCATGCCATCGAACTCGGCTAGGGCTACCGTTAGGCGTAAAGAAGGACCCGCCCTCAGAAACACTAGCTTCCTCATCAATAGGGCTTAAATCACCCTGACGCTGCTGCATATCCCCATATTGTTGTTCTCTATCGTCCTGAACTTCCTCTCCTTCCTCAACATTGCCTATCTCCTCTCCCTCATTAGAGCCCTCATAATACCCTTCTTGATATTCTTCACTGGTTTCCCGGAAGGTACCGCTATCGCTCATACCTATACCCTCATCGAATTCTTGATAGTTATCCTCTCTCGGGATAACTGGTTCATATCCGATTCTCGTTATACGCCTATTTTCCTCAGCACGTGGCTGAAACCAGTGTGCACCTCGGTATGCATTCACATTTCTCCAGTGGTCATTTGTCATATGGGTATTCGCCGGAGGATACTCTGGCCTCACTCCAGTAAGTGCCTCACGGTAATCAGCCTCTTGCTCCTTCGCCAAATTGTAGATTAACATGTCTGTCTTCAGCTCGTCGCTAGCACAAACAAATCGAAGATTTTGCCGCGATTCCCAACTCGCATCCCCACCCCACCAATGAATATAGACATATGTCTCTGGATACCACGCTCTGTTCATCGGTTTCAATAAGGATATTGGGTCCTGGTCGATGGACTTCTTATCCACTCGCCATGCGACTATCCCCCAGCCTCTGATATCTCGTTCGGTCCGGATATAGTCTTTTCGGCGGCCAAGACTTTCTTCGAAAATATTAGGTGCTCGAGAGGGAATGTGACGCCGGGCCGCTGGGATTAATCGTGCAGTTGCGGACGTGCCACACGCATATCCGACTATCACTGATTTCCCGGGGCCATTGCCGCGCCAAGCAAGGACACTTCCTTCCATCGGTAAGCCAGATGTTTCCGCGGTATGATCCAGCAGCTCCGGTGTTGACCACATAGGCTGAAGGAAAAATTCTGCCTCGCCATCCTCGTCGGAGAAATTCCCTTCATAAACTGGGATATTTTCGCCTTCCTCTTCGGCATCGCTCTCAACGCGCTCAATGCCAGGAGGGGTATCGTCACTGGTGTGGGAGTTATTGGGGTGGCGGCGGTTATTAGCATTGTTATGACGATTATTTTCGCCTTCCGGTTCGGCATGTCTCTCAACTTGCTCAATACCAGAAGGGTTATCGTCACTGGGGCGGCGGTTATTACGTCGGCGGCGGCGGTTATTAACGCTGTTACGGTTGTTATTTTCGCCCACCGCCGCGGCCTGGATATCTTGGTCCACTATACTCCCAAGTTCGGGAACGGGCTCCTCACTCCTGCGATTGCGATTTGACATTCTTAATGATAGAAGTAGGTGAATAATTGTTATCTGTCTGCGTGGAGCGAGCAAGTTTATAACTCTCAACTTCCGAATGTACATTGGGGGCAATACCATTTTCGAATATACCAAAGTAGCTATGTACGAAGGGTACAGTAGGTAAAAGGGGAAAAGTGCCATTTGTACCAAATGGCGTTTTTATGTTATTCAAGATGTTCATAATTCATTCATTACCAGTGTCAAACAGGTTCACTATGGAATTGGCCCCCGCATATTTGGCGCCCCCTGTGGGACTTCGCCACAAAGTAACCACCGATGAAGGCTTCTCCCGACGCAATCCTAAAGACGGGCCGTATGGTGTGTTTATCTCGCTCGTCAACGAGGGAGTTTATCAAGCGATTGATACTGGCCCTTACGAGCACCTATGGAACCGGTCGACTACATTTGTCATGTCCCTCCTTTGGGAATCCAATGATCGGCGTAAATGGGCAATGGAGCAGTTGATCTCGATGAACATCGCAATTGACGTACAGAATGAGACGAAATTGAAGCTTCCTCCTGGCACTGGCTGTATTGAAGTGCATAATCTTCATCGTGCAGGCATTCAGCTAGATCTAGCGGTGAGAGATGTTAAGTTCTATCGTTCAACTGCACGCTACGAGGATGTACGTGACTTTGTTTGGGAGAGAATCCAGAACAGGAACTATCCAAAAAGCTGGGCTATAACAAGGCGCCAGTTTCAACGCCATGTCGCCAAATTTCAAAGTAAATCCTCGGTGTCTAATACTTTGGATATTGAAGATGGTGCTTATCAACAACCTAATGGACAGGCCACATTGAAACCAACGCGTAAAGCCAAGGCGAATTTAAGGGTATCATTGGGCGATGCGATTCACACACATGCAAAGATGGCTGCATCACAAACGCCGCGTCCTGCTCGGAAGCCCGTTTCCTGAATCATCGATAATAAGGAACAGGGATATGATTAGATAGGCTTCATTCAGGGGCTCAATTTACGTCATATTTCACAATGAATATTTATTTTCTAATGAAGATCGAAAACAACCACAAAGATAACATAAATTCGAATGCATAGGCGATATAAAACTTTCCTAACATAGGATATCACACGTTCTCGGTGATAATATCCTCTGATGTCAGGCGCTGTTTTGGCGGGAGATTTGTAATTCCTAGGCCGTCATAGTCGATTCGCTTCTCAAGGAGCTCGTATGCCTCGAAAAGTTTCAAGTAGTCCTGGTGTAGCTTGTCATAGTGGGCCGATAGGGCATTTTTTTCGACAACTGCATGCTGCATTCTCCACCCTGAAGTATACAATGAGTTTTCGAGAGATGAAATATGCTTCTGAAGGTTGGTGATTGACCGAGCATCTTCTTGCTCACGATAGAAGAACCAGCGTACGACATTCAGTGGGATGAGAACATTTTCGGAGTTTACCTTGATGTGTTAGCAGGGATTTGTTGAGAAATCACAAATTATATATGCATACAGCTTGGTTTTGCATCGTAACACTTTGAGATTGATTTGGGGAATGGGAATTCTAAGAAAATCCAGATGGGGAGGGGGTTAAATACATATATACATATTTAGCTACTACCAAATCGAAGAACAGACACTAAGAGCGAAATTCTAAGCGCGCACATTGTGATACACAATCTTATTTCGTGTAGATCATTTCCTATTTCCTTTCATCCCCCGGTCGTAGTCTGAGATACTACTCCTGCTCTAAGAATATGTGGGAAATGTCGACCAAGCTATGCCATAATTAGAAACAACAATCTAACCGGAGTGGCATCGTCTTACTGGTGGGTGCTTCGTAGCTGTCGCCACTTATTCTCTAGGGCCGATGCAGTTCTGTGTCGGTCGTCCGGGACACTTTCGTTGAATCTGAGCGCAATTTCTGGCCATGAAAGTCCCCCTAGCTGCTTGAGGACAATCAGAAGTTGTTCTTCCTCTTCATAGTATTGTTTGTTATGACCTGGGGCGTTTGGTTCGGTGGCCATCGGGGCGGCTTTGCGTATGGACGTGATGGGCTTGGAGGGACGGAAATGGTCAATCTGAGGTGGGAGCGTTTCGCTGGCGGGATCTTGCTTTTAAAACATACTTTTCTAAATTTACGATCATACGTGGGCGCTGCGCCGAATGAGCGCCAATTACATCCTGGTTATCAGGTAGCTTGCGCAGGCACAACAAGATAAATTCAGCCGACTGCGCCATTTCTCGTCCCACACAAATATCAGCATGGAAACAGCAGATTTTGATGCATTTCTTGGATGGGGCGAAGATCAGGATGAGTTCCCCGACCTCCAGTATACCTTAGGCAGTGACGAAGCATTTACATGGGACCAACTTTTGGATGAGTACTTGGACCCATTCGAGTATCTGGACCCATTCCCACTTGGCACACTCGCTCCAATCGATGAGAAAGTGGAGCCCATTGATGCGCTCCCCGAGTTATCACCCAGCCCGCCACAACAATATGATGTTCAGGCGTTAAGCGAATCAATCACTGAGCTTCAAGGCCGTCTCAATGGATTGGAGGACCGGTATGGCACTCCTCCCCTCACAATTGAAATCCAGGATCTGACTGTATTAGAATAATGGAGAAGCAAAAGTCAGTCTACCATATAATTACATTCCTTGCCCCATGCTAACAGCCGATAGAAGGATCGCCGACTTGGAGGCTTATGTCGAGAGCCTTCAGCCATTCCTCTTGCAACTTGGCACGTCTATCGAGGGACTCCTGACAGAGGTTCCAAAGTAAGCGTTCAATGCAATGGGACTTGGATAGTGGGGGCGGAATTCGGGGCAAAGATGTTTTTGATTTGTTAGATAGTTTCTTTGTTGTAATAAATGCATTCAGCCAGAGTCAAATCCGAGTGGTCTAGGGCGCTGATAGGCCGCTTCCAAGCTGTTATATGCACTAGGGAAATCAATTCCGAGTCGTAGGGGCTATAGACCACGCTAATGCACCACAGGAACCTGCGCGTCGGTCACGCCGTGCTTTTGTTACAAAAAGAAGGTTTCGGGTTTCCATAAAAGGCTTAGCCTATACTCTAGCGTCTTGGCGACGATCCGGCCCACGAGCTAATTTGAACGAGACAGGGATCAGAAGGCGAAGGCACAGAGGGTCCCTCGATGATTTACGTAGCATTCAGCCTTGTTACGTGTCCTCCTACATGAGGAACCTCCTGCGCAACCGAGATTGTCCCGCCTCTTCCAGCTTATGTGACGTGATATCGCGGGAAGGACTCCTTCCAGGCGTTCGTTCCCCATGTGGGGCGTTCCGGAACGTGGATCCGGAGCCCCCCGCCTGCTTGCCTCCCCGTTCCTCTCTCGCAAGGGCTCTCTCTAGAGGCGTTCTATCCGTGGGTGTTCCCGTGGCGTCACTGATGGCGTCCTAGTATTGTAAACGGTGAACGGAGTTATCACCTGGGGAATCCCGAAGCGAGATAGCCGATGTTTAATATGTGGGTCATACGGTCATGTGACCAACTTACTGACAGTTTGCGGCTCTCAATTCGTGGTCATCCTCTTGTGGGCGTTACGCCCTTGTGGGCCCCTCGTGGGCGTTATCACTTGTGGGCCCCTCGTGGGCGTTACCCCTTGTGTGTCGTTAGGAGGCGCTCTGTTTGTTATCTTTTGTAGCATTGCTTTCACGAGCTAAGATCCGTAGGCTATCATCAGGGCGGCTAATTTGTGATGGCTCGTTGAAATAAAAGGTCTTATACTGTCAATATGAGTCAAACTTGCCCAGAGTTTCTTCTATGCAATGGAGGTCAGTTCTAAATAGATGCTTGTTGCTAAACCCCGGGTCTGATTGATGGTAGAAAAAAACAACAAATACAGATCCCACAATCCCCTCAAAACAGGACTTCATCAAGGCTCTACACAACGAACGTCGAGAATATATCGAAATTGCCAATGACTTTCTCCAATCTATCGAAAGAATGATGACGTTAGTCAAACAGCTCGAGAACAACATTTCAAACATGGAAATCTCAAACCGGCAGCAATTTGTTATCCTGGATAATATTTCCCATGATGAAAACACATGATCCGCATTTAGCATTTGCTCGTTCTTATTCAAGCGGATGTTATTTTTAGATCGCCTACTTTGCACATTGAAACAATTTTACCTTTGAGCATATATCCCTTGCTACCTTAAAAGATCTCCTATGGTTTTATAAATTGAAGATAACCCACACAAAGAACGACATATCAAAGAATGGCTTCTTGTAAACATGCCGGATGGCTTCGTGTCATAGAGAACCGCGATTTGAAAGAGCTCATTATAGAAAGAACCGATCGATTGGGTGCTCTGGTTCGCGAAATGCCTGACCCAGACTCTCAACACCCGCAGGTTTGTCTCTTTTTGGGTACTTCAACAAAAGATGAGGCCCTGCGGAACATCTTTACTAGAAATAACATACGCCGTGGAGATCGAGCAAATGTCAACCTACGGGTTGATACGGCGTCTTTGACGAGCGACAATCCTGTGCTTTTTGCCGACAGCAACCCCTTCCAGATTCCTTTTTCTGAAAAGGCTCACGTGTGGTGTCATGAAACTACGTCTCATTCTACAACATGGCACACAACTGCATCACGTGCCGTTGTCGATGTTCTATATTCTAGACTCGTCTTCACCTTCAGTGATGTCATTTGCATTTTTGCCGATGACTTTCAAACATTAGAAGCAATCATGTTGCGCTTAGTAGCGTGGGTTGAGGTTCAAAATGCTTCTTCTTTGCCTTCCGATACGCGTCCTAGACTACTCATTGTTCTTTCTGAAGATGGCAAGTTTAGTGAGGCTCGCATAGAGGACTACCTGGCCTCATCTAACATTGGACGCCAACTTTCTTCAAGCTTTTCCACACTCAAGATCTTTCAACTAGCAGGCAAATATCTTTCCCCATCTACCCGCTATCAACGGCTCCACGCGGAGATTCGATATCACATGGAAGAATTGAGAGCGATAAAATCAAGCCTCAGGTGCCTCTTCTCCGCCACTCACCTTCTGCATTTTTTCAACTCGGCAGTGAAGCACACAGCATATAACCCGGGGGAGGTATTCGACTTTATTAAGGTCGCAAGAGACGCGGATCCAGTTAAAGAAGACCACCACGTATATCTGCATAAGTTTCTCAAGCTCTGTGTTCACTTCAAAATCCCATACAACATGGTCGCAGCATTTGTTGCCTCAAGCATTATGGTCAATGCATACCCGAAAAGGATGCATCGTGAGTCCGCATTCTACACGCTTCCTTATCACTCCCTAACCTCCATAGTCTTTGACCCTTATTTGATATACCACAATCTATACAGGTCTCATTGCACTAAGGCATTTCAATCCTCCTATGGACCACAATCCTCTGCCTATCTAGATCGAGAGGTTCAAGCTCAGTGTAACGATACATTAGAGGCTCTAGAATATGGATATACGGATGCCGCACAGCTTCACAGAGCAGTCGCTGAAAGGTATAGCAGGTTCCTACGTCAGGTCATGACAAATACAGTCTGTATCTGGTGCCTTTGCCGATCTCCCGAGAGACACTTGAGCTGCGGTCACTCAATATGTGATTCATGCGCTGCTTTATTTGGCCTCCCACTTCCAAAATCGGATACTCAAATTCGTCTAGATTGTCTCTTTGGCGATGGTGGCGAATTACTAGTGAATATCAAACCACCAACAGCTGGTGTGAGGCTTATAGGCATTGATGGTGGTGGTGCGCGAGGTGTGACACCCCTTGAGTTCCTGGGTGAATTACAGAAATTACTTGGAGAATGTCCAATCCACGACATGATTGATCTTGCACTCGGTACAAGCTCAGGTGAGTTCTCGATGATGTCAGGAGTAGGATACATAGCTGACAGACCAGGGGGGCTAACTGTACTGGCCAAATTCCATCAAAAATGGCCTATCTCTCATTGTACCACTGTGTTTGAGACGCTTGCCCGTCGATGCTTTTCAACTTCTGGCTCGGCCTTAGGTCGATTGAAAGCGGTGGTCAAGTATATGACTAGCGATGCAATGTACGATGAGCGATTTCTGGAAGGTGCCCTTCAAGAGACTTTACCTGGACAGTTATTTGGTTACGTCCCTGGCATAGTATCTGGAACAAAAGTGGCACTTACTGCGATATCTGGGGGAAATGCACGGTCAATATTCACAAACTACAACGGCTCAGCACAACCGATAGGTATGTACGATTTTGACGATTCTTGTCTCCCTTCCTAATGGCTTTCTTCCAGGGTATACAGTGGTTAGACCTGAAGACATCCATGATGAAGCTTCGCTATGGCAAGCGTAAGTTGGAACCCAATCATTGCTCTTACATGAGAGTGCTAAACTGAGATAGTGCTCGTGCAACAACCGCAGCGCCTATGTATGTCCATATGTCCATATTTTTCATCCTCGCTAATAATCACTATAGTTTCTTTAAGCCTATCACGTTGGCTGGTCAAGAGTTTTGGGATGGTGGGCTTGGGTTTCCCAACCCTATTGAGCTAGCAATGTGGGAGTCTTCCCGTATCTGGGATAAAAATGTATCCCACGATGTCACCATCTCTCTAGGAACTGGAGAAGTCTCTAAGGGCCTATCCAGGAGAAAGACCCACTCCATACAGAGGCTATGGACTTCTTTTATGGACTTTCTTGATGGACATACCAAATATGGTGATGTCAGAAATGGCTTGGATGAGGGACGTAGGCAAGACTTCTTTCGGTTAAATACTGAGCTTCCATTCCCAATTCGGCTTGACGATGTCCAAAGTATACCGTTCCAGAAAGATCAGATACACCTAAGCCCTCGAGGCCCGCTTATTGAGGTTGCAACAGCACTATTGGTTTCAAACTTCTACTTCCAACTCGATACTTCTCCCATCTATGATGGAGGCTTCTATTTATGTGAAGGCTCTATTAGGTGTCGCGGCGTCTATCAAAATATAGTCAAAGCACTCATAACTCTATACCAGCCTGAGATGGAGTTCGTTACTTCGAATGAGACCCTAGCCTCGCTGGATTTACAAGCCTGTCAGATGTGCTCCCTTTACAACAAACATGTTTCATTCTATGTCCGACACCCTACAGAAACTGTCACAATTTCGCTACGGTTGGCGAAAGGCGTCGAAAGGAAGATAAGTGGCTTTCCTAAAAGCATGCAATGGTTTGAGGTACAACAGGGCCTCAACTCTCCTTTCATCAGCTCTGGCAGTTGTCAGAAAATTCAGGACTGCTCGGCCTGTTCCAGATTACACAAGAGGAAGTATCGGGATAGTATAACTACCACTCGTACAAAGCGTGTAAGGAGATGATTTTGCCAATCACATCCGCATTTGGATGTTTTTCTTTTCAACAGGAGAGGCGAGCCCACTAGAGTAGACTTATCATTAATCATAACATATTGGAATTGTGTTCTCCATCTAATTTAGTTAGATCTCTCCCTTGGATATATGCCATGTCTAAGGACCGGATTATAATGTATTGCTGGGCCATAAAAATGTTGCGATCACCTGATATGATCCTATTTGTCAAGACTTGCAGCAGATAACTTCTCTCCACCATCTTTCTTGGTTTAATCCAAGTAGACTATCAAAATTACCGCAATCACATTTTCGGTATAGACAGATCTGCAATCTATGAATCCACTTGTAAGGCCACTGACGTAATATCCCTTACCTCCTGCAAACTGAGATTTTTCCCAACGCCTTTATCGAATCGTAACTGGGGGTCTACATGTGAACAACATAGTATTAAGGTTTTGGTATATACTCCATGACAATTTTCTTCTCTATATCTCTTCTTTCTATTCTCCCTACTGTATAGTTTATCAGTCTAAATGCCTACAGTGCTCAAGCGGATTCGGGCAATTAATAGCTTCCGTACAAGACACTACATCTAAAAAATGGAAACCACTATTGCCATATTCTAAGATTTGTCAATAGAAAGTACCGTGTGTACAGTACAGGAAGTAGTAGTCCCCTCGCGAACAATATGCAGGATGATCCTAATTGAGATGGAGAAGAGATCAAGAAGATTGATTCGGTGAAGGGGTGGAGAGAGAGGAAGAGAAGCTTTCTGCTGCCAGTCCTCACAAATGGGGTCACATCAGGTGATCACAATAGATCCACTTCCTAACACTAACTCAGAGCATCGTCACGACCTTTTGTGGCCCGCTGCCGCTTCCATTGTACGGCGGCCCTTTATGCAGACTGCTTTAGCTTAGCCCTCATCTAATAACTAGGGCCATGTGAGGGCTCTTCCACGCAGCATAGGTTCTGGCCTGCACCAGCATAGTTCCTGACCTGCAGTATGGTTTCTAGCCTGTAGCAAGGTTTCTGGCCTGGAGCATGGTTTTTGATCTGCAGCATGATTTCAGGCACAGCATTGTGCTTGGAACCCGCAACCTCGTGTACGGGTCCGTATATCCACTGCCGCGGCTCAAAATTTGTATGAATCTAGTATGCTTTCTTCGAACTTAACGGTAAAAACTCTCTTCAGAAACAAAAGATTTGTTGACTATGTCTAAGAAGTCGAGAGAGAGAAAGAAGGCTAAAAAGGCCCAGCAGGCCCAGAGAAACGCCCGTGATATCAAAACACCCGCCGGAAGTGGGCTCCGAACCCGAACCCCAACAAAGTGAGTCCTCGAGAGCACGCGAATTGAGGCCAAAAGCTAGTCGAGATATGAAAGCCAAAACCCCTGAACGAAGAGCGAGGTTTGCTAGAAGTCCAACCCGTGAAGGTGACTTTTCCCCAAATGCGAGTGATTACGAATCAAATAGCGAAACGGATCCCAAACTTAGCGATGCTTCTGATCAATCTGCTCCCATTGAGCAAAATTTAGAGCCACTAAGCCGCTAGGTCAAGAACGTCATTCGAAATCAGACAGCGAAATGGTCGGAAAAAATGGTTGAGGAGTTCTTTACAGTCGACGCCCCTCTGTACCAAGAATGTCATGAATTCTTTCAAAGGCTAAACCAACATATTCGAGGTGCCAGCAACGAGCATGGGGTAACCGACATTGATACTGGTACTATTCCAGAGGCTGGCTACAATGCCCAATGCCAGGCCTGGCAGCAAGCAGCAAATCAGTCATTCGCAAGTAACTCCGCAGAGGAGTTTTGGGAGGCTTTCCATAAGACCCGCGATCTTATAAGTGCCTTCAACAAACGATATTTTCTTCCTCGGGCTTGGAATATCAGGGCATCGTGGGCCGAGCAAATCATTAAGACACCAAATCCTAGGGCTGAGGAAGATACCAGCTCCACTTCTGATAGTGGCGACATCCAGTCTGACTCGACCCGCGATCAGCTCCCAGCCGGTGAAGAGTCTAGTTCCGAATCTAGTGCCGAATCAGACATTGAGTTTGATAGTAATCAGCCCACAGGGCTTGATTCATTAGAAGCGAGAACCATAAAACAAGGAATCAACCTTCTACATAGTCACAGAGTTAGGGTACAGGTAGTCACGTGTGATCACTGCTATCGCTGGTCTGGGTATAGCATGGAATGCATCCCCATAAAGTTCGTAGGCCTGCCCAGGCTCTGTGATAATATATGCATGCTCCTGAAATGGGTAATGCCAAGTAATGCGTGGCTGCAGCAGAGCCTTTCTATACGAAGGCGGCAAAAGCGCGGTGTGACAAATCTACTTTTATTAGATAACTCGATATGACGGCTTAAATACCTGGTGTCCCCCGTAGGAATAAGCAGTGAGCGTACGGCAAGATACACCAACTCTCTCATCATGGTCTTTTCGACTATTCCAGTGGAAGAGGTCGATGTTCCCTTCGATGTTCTGCAAGCAAAAGAACCGGAAACTGAGCGACTTTCGGCCAGTACCCTTATTTTCCATCATGACAAATTGCTTCTCTGTCAACGGGCTCCACACGGCAAAGATGATAACGGCAACTACAAAGAGAACTCATGGGCCTTCTCCTGGGAGGTAGCGGGGGGGTCCAAAGAGATAGTCGATAAAACTATTTTGAGTACTGCCGTACGTGAGACAAAAGAAGAAGTCAACTTGCACGGCTCGCGCGTTTCTTCTCAGGTCTACAAGGATTCGTGGATACATAAGGGAGTTCCGATGACAAGATACACATTTGTTATGGAAGTTCGTGAGCAACTCACGGTCGAGCGAAGATGGTGCGACACGAAACAGCAGCCCGTCGGCACAAACGAAGGGCCTATACGGTTAAGGGGAGATGAACACCTCGATTACTGTTGGGTCACGGAAGCTCAAATACGTCACTCACCTCCATACGATGAAAATGATTCCCGGCACCAAAGAGGACTTGCTATACTCGAAAGCAAGAAAGATATAATCCTCCATGCGTTCAGGGAACGGAAAGATTCTCAGGTTGATATGGAAGGTTATGTTTGGACAGAAAGCATGGAGATCTGAGCATGTCCGGATTGTGATTGTGACATTGTAATTATTGATGTTAAAAGTGCAGATAGTCGTACACCTTTTTCATCTATAAGTTCTCACTATCCAAGAGTCACTTAATCCCAAAAGAATATAGTTTAGAATACATAATTGGTTCTATACAAGAATTGTTGCTATGAGCCGGCCTCAAACACCTCGCCAGTTCTTTTTCGAATCTTTTCCTGAACCGCAGTTATATCCCTAATGTTCTGATGAGCTGGCCTCACAGATGGCTTTTAGTTTATTTCAGCTTACAGACTGCCAGATTTGACAATATTATTGTGCTTCATAATCATATCTACGTTGTAGATCTCAACAGTTATAAGCCCGGGGAGCTCGTTATTGTTCTATCTCACAATCGATCAATAGCACCGGCTTCTACATAGGTGCAGAGGTTGGTCTCGCCTAGCACAATCCATCGATATCAGGCTGATCCCGCCAATCCCCGGGGATTGCCCATCTGAACGGCTGCTGTTTGCGCAAATTTGTCTGCTAGTTGAGTGGGTGTGAAGTGTCGCGTCTGATCGTATGTAATCCAGCGGGTCAACTAATATGAGACGGTCAGTTTGAAATTTGCTAGTAGGAGTAGGACAAACAGACAGTTGCGATCCGTACTCCAAGCCAAAGACATCGATGTCTTCTAACAAGGGTACTCGACAGAGATTCGATTGATGGTTCTGTAGGAGCAGCTCCCTCGAAGAATTTTTCGGGGTAGTAAACCTGGCTCCATGCCTGTCCTCCAATCAAAAAGTCCTCCGGTAACTGTTGTGCAGTTGAATCATCAAGGAATGGGAATGTTTCGTCTTCGATCTTCGAAATGAGCGTGTCGGGATCGTACAAGCTGTTGAGGTAGGTTGCAAGTAACGACCATGGAACCAGCGGTTCTAGTCTTTGTATAGCCGCTGGGTTGAGCGCGAGACACCACACAAATGCCATAGAGATATGGACGCTCGGATACATATTTGCGTCCCCAACTTGGCCTAGCATAACAATCAATGTGTGAAAGGCGAGAGAGCTTGCTCGGAATAGAAGCTGGGATGAGATATCGCTATATGTGGTATAGTTGGATGCAGTAGATGCCCATTCCATTGCCACTAGGCGATCTTCTTCCGTAGGATTGCGTGACTTCAATGTGAAAACTGTTTCCATAACTCCATATTTGCTTCCATATTGAAATATCGCGGAGATATTGCAAGACATGAATTGCACACCTTGCTGCCCGTTCCAGCTTACCTTGCTAATATCGTTTTGTAGAGTAGCAAGAAAAATATTCGCCCGAGAAACAAACTCGTCAACCGGATCTTGCATAAGAAGCGCAGCGTGAGTATTCACAAATGAAGCAGTCAAATTCCCCTTCTGTCTATGCACATTTATTAGAGGAATGACCAGCTTAATTATACTATCGGAAGCAGCTGGGAATGCGCGCACGCTGATCAATGCTTTCGTGTAGTGAAAAAGCTGCTGAAGTAAATCCGGGTAGGCTAAAACAGCAAGATGATGCTGGATACGGCCATTCTCTTGAGTTTCGACCTGGTTGTACCAATACCTCGATATCCCTGCCCAGAGTTCGTGGTCCCTTTGATCGAATTCCTCCACGGCCATCCGGTACCGTGCTAAGTCGCCTAGACACTCAATCCAAGTATCTCTGAAATCTGGCGCGCTTTCCAGTACTAGTGTTATCATTGAGTACGAGAGATGGACGAAATCAAGCATATACTCCATCGAGCCGGGGAGCTTCTGGCGTAACAGCTCTAAGAATGAGTATACGCCATACCGCCACATACGCGCCGGCATAGCGTACTTGCCGGCTAGTCCTTTGAGAGTAGGGCCAGCTGACGGGTGTTGGGAGGCGATGAAAAAGTCATAGTGTTTATCGAGTAGCATTCGGTGTAGCGAGACGAGCATTTGCCACTGAGGCTGTGATAATTCAGCCTTTGATTGTGCTTGTTGCCTGTCGATCACAATGCATATCATTTCCACCATGACAAGACCAGTACAAGTTTCCTTCCCTTCATTGATCAGTTGCTCCTCGGTGACGATGTGGGTCCGTAGTTGCTTGATCAATTCCTGAGGTTCTTCCCCATCGTCCGAGTAGGAGTAGTTTTGGTCTTCTATACTGCTGTTTCCCATCTGATGATCATGTTGGAGCTGGTTGACGTGACCAGAAAACGGCCAATTACCAGAAGCACCGTTGGAATCAGATAGGCTGTTTTGTAAAGATACCATAATGCCTTTCATTTGAATAGCTACTGCTCTGAGGAAAGAAAGAGTCAGTAAATGGTCATGTAAGTATTGAATGCAAAATACCTGATGATTGTAGTTGAGGGTAAAATAAGGAGTCAAGTTATGATTCAGACTCACAAGTAGGCAAAATATAAAGTCTAGAAGAGGGATAAGGGGAAACTCCATTTATACCAGGGTTTGTAAGCAATCAACTGACACCGCCAACAAAATGTGCAAAGGTCGTATCATCCCAAAACAGTATAGCCCAGAATGCATACCCTACAAAGCATTACGTCCCCCGACCTTAACCAGCGTTGTTATTCGTTAAATTCGTCAAGGCAATTCAGCCGTTACAGTGACCTACCACTAGGCAATGCCCAACTAGGGGGCAAAAACAACGATCGTCCTTCGTATCACTGTCCGCAATTCACCACCGCCAGATATTGAATCCTAACCCCAGAATGATCCGTGTCTATGTCAACCTACACATTCCGCAGTGACAACGATGTCCCAGATACCATTCATCACATGCCCAATTCATCAATGTCCAATTTATACCCACTCCCACTCAATTTAGCACTGCCGGAGACTGACCACAGCGAGAATGTTCCGTATCAAGACGCGCAGTAAGCTCCCGATCAAGTCAACAACCAATCAAATATACGGCAAGGAAACACGTGTTGTACCACAATACGGGATCAAAAGGGCCTATTCGGAACGGGGATGTCACTGCATTGGCGTTACTTGACAGAGACAATGCCAAGCAATGGAGGGAGGTTTCTTGGCAGTCATCCAAGTTAGCGGAGTCAGTATCACTTTAGAGGGTCTCTGAATGGGCAACTCTAAGAAGTCCTACAGGGTAAGGACAGTGGCCGCCATTGGGGGCCTAATTCGTTAACAACTGGGCGCGTACCTAGGTAGGTGTCTACATGGAGCAATACCAGGAACTAAGTTCAAATCCTCGCGGTACAAAGTCAACAAAATGCCATTTTATACACCATATCGAGGCCCTCAAATCTCTGCAAGCTTTAAGCCCCAGAAGTAAGAGAAACTAAAGCTTTAAGACATGGAGAAGTCCTGAGTCGCTAATATAATTCATTAAGTCAGCCGCGTTTACTCGTCCTGCTTGAAGAGCCTCATGGAGATGCCGCCGTGACACAAATGCACTCACGTGGTTGTAGATATCGAGTCTTCGACAACAGTCTTCTCCGAATATTCACAGAGCGTAAAGCCACTATATCTGTTGTATCACGTGGTGCTTTGTTCCTCAGCCAACCAGCTTTTTCTCATAACTTCGTCGAAACATCTCGTCAACATGGACAAGGTAATAGGTACTGGGAGCCAGGCTATCGACGCTCCCCTCGGGTGTATAGCTCTTCCGCTGATAGGCTTTCTCGCGGAGGTTGCACATCTATCATTGTTAGAAACTAACCGCCTAGATATTATGCTTCTTGACCAACCAAGAAACGGAAAGCATACCTCGTTATAAAACTCTGGCGAGACCGCCGTGCGACTTTCCAGACGCTCATTCAACCGAACCTGCTCCGCGATCAAAGAAGTATCCCCCTTGACACGAAAGCTACATAGAGTGCTAGCCAGACCACCGCCATAGCTGAACATGCCGATGCGCTTGTTCTGTAGTTCCTTACTACAAACATTGCTCAGCAAGCTCACCAGCCCGGAGTAGACACTAGCGGTGTACATGTTCCCGCAATTTGTGGATACTGTAATGGATGGTTGGACACGCTCGAGGAACCTTTCCTTGGTTAGCCCGATGCAAGTCTTCTCAACGCCTTTGTCCGTCAGAGACACAGACTGCTCAATGTCGCGGATCGCTGCTGGAATATCGCCAAAGTAGTTAGGCTGAGTCCGGAGATCGTTGAGCAACAGACGACCGTACGCCTTGGAGACGAGCTTGCAGTAAGGCGCATGGAAGGCGAAATAGTCAAAGGTATCCAAAAAGCTCCTCGCGGGATTTACGGGCTCGTTTGCGAACCCGGCATTTTTAGCCAGAGATTTGGTACGGTACCGTTCGTAGCACTTGTCCAATGCCTCGAGATAGCATGCGTTGGAGAAATATCCATCGACTATGGGGTACTCGGATTTAAAGTCCGGCTTGTAGAAGTCGTAGACGTGCTTCATGTACGTTCCACGAAAGGGCTCCAACACCAGCGGTGCATCGGGGCCAATTAGCATGACTACACAGCCGGCGCCGCCGGTCGGGCGAGCGGCGGGCTTGTCGTACAGAGCGATGTCGCCCGCCACGACAATGGCGTCGCGCCCGTCCCACGTGGACGATTCGATCCAGTTGGCCGCATTCAACAAGGCACTGGTTGCACCATAGCAGGCGTTGTAGGTGTCCACTCCCTCGATATCCGAGTTCTCCCCGAACAGTTGCATGAGAACCGACTTGCAAGATTTTGATTTGTCAAGCAACGTTTCCGTCCCCACTTCCAACCGGCCAATGGACATCGGGTCAATATGGTACTTTGTCATCAGGGACGAGACCGCTGTAAGCGCCATGGAATAGATATCTATGAATGTGGCCAATTATATTAGCACAGCGCACGGAGCATGGGCCATCAAGTCCGTCTGTATACCTTCACGGTCATCACAGAAGCTCATCTTCTGCTGACCCAGGCCAATCGTGAATTTACCAGCACTGGCCCCCAGATAGGTCTCAAGCTCGCTTTGTGGAACGTACTGTATAAGAGAAGTTATGTTAGTTGGCCAATGCCTTCAATTTCAGGTTGGGCACTCAATTATACGTACTCGACTAGGGAAATAAATTTCCAGGGCCTTGATGCCGACATTCTGGACGTTGGAGGGCATATTTTTGACAAATGGAGGCAAAGACCGTTAATCTAGCTTTGGGTTAGAGTTTCAAAATGAAATCCTGGAATGGGAGAAATATTCAAGAAAAGGAAAGAAAGGAGGTAGAACGAGAAACATCCGAGGGATTACCGCACTCGTTATTTGTTCAGCCCGTCGAGCTGCAAAGTACAGCGTTGAGATGAGAATGAGCGTAACAGAACCATCAGTCGTGGTGAAGGGGCTAAATGAAACAAAGCTAAGCGAACGCATAACTGTGACGGCTGCTACCCTGTACATCAGAGCATTTCCCTTTACAAGGCCCAACACTACAAAACAAATTTCGGCACGCATTGTTTCCCATTATGGCAAAAAGTGGATTCTATTCCGCAAGAAGAATTGAATAGGAGCCTACTAAGCGATGTCCATACATGCAGACAGTGACAATGAATGCGGAGTATGACAGTGTGAGTATTTGCAGTGCGGATCAAAGGGAAGGAACTACGAGATGCTAAAATCTTCTGTTGGCCCGCATGTATATAGAACGCAACTCGGTATCTGAAACCTTTTGAGGTTATCACATTGGGGACAAATCAATTAATGTTCCGTTTATCTATTGTCTACATATCCTTTCATATGGTCTCATTTATCGACGGCAGGGTATGAGGCGGTTCGCATGAGGATTATGTTCCCTTCGGGCAAGTTCCGCTCCAGAACCGCGTCGCTTGTGGGAGCTCCAGGTGTGTTGACAGGTATCCAGTAAACTAAGGTTATTCCCATCGACACGATAAAAACCCCCCTCTTAGGACATGCGTAGACCTATATGGCTCGAAATAAGAGCGTATTACAGATAAGACGTATGGGACCCCGAGAGAATACCTTATCACTTTGATACCTGCAACATAAATCAGTAATCTATTTCCTTCCTGATTAGCCGTGAGGGTCAAACTTAGTGGGTCTTTTTAGACCATTTTTTCCCATTTCGCTATAGAAATTGTTTTCCTTCCCGGCGACCCATTACGTGCACCTGGATATTCAGTATTGACCCGCTGACAAAGAGCTTTCGAAACTTAGCTGCTGAGCTGAATCTATTTTTTTCCCAAGGTTCCACCCTTCTCTAAATACTACCTCGGAGCTCGAGATGTGTCAACGCACGACGCGACTGAATAGAAGAAAGCACGACGGAATACGTTCCGCAGTGATAACGATGTCCCTGATACCATTCATCACATGCCCAATCCACCACATGCCCAATTCACCACATGCCCAATTCACCACATGCCCAATTCATACCCAGTTCCCTTAACTCAGCACTCTCAGAGACAGCTAGCTCTACAGTTCTCCCCGCCCATATCCCGGAACCTGAGGATCTACGTTTAAGAGACGCGCACGCTAGTAGCTTGCCCGATGTCAGGAAGACGACCGAAGATATTCCGGTAGAGTTCAGTGAGAATATGACCGTCGGCGCGGAGGGTGGGGGATATGTCTTTGCTTTGGGCGAGGAAGCCTATTGTGCGTTTGAGAAGACGGTCGAGTTTTCCTTTCTCGACGAGCTCGTTCAGACTCGACTTATAAGTCGCAGCTAGGACGAGCATATTGCCGAATTGACTGCAAAGAAATAATGTTAGTACTATCTCTATATATGTGATACAGGTGTCAGGGGATTCCTTACGCATGGGCAGTGCCGAAGATGTTGGTAACCACTAACCGATCTCCACCCAAACCGTCAAAGGCCTCCGTACTCTTGATAGCAGATTTGATGCAGATATCACAGGCAGCTCTCAGCTTTCTCGGTATATTATTCAAACTGACTTTTGGAGGCTGCCACCCTGCCGCCGGTATAGAGCCATTGTCACTGGGTGAGTCAAATAAAAGTTGGCCGAGTGGACCAGTGCGTACACCTGTGTTGCCGTAGTGCAGTGCATGATAGAGAAGAGGTCGGTGGATAATATACCGAGCACCGTAATACTTGGCACGCATACGAGCAGCGTTGATTTCGTTTGCTGGCGGGTCGGCATCGTCCCACTGCATACTTTGTGGTAGGCTTTGGCGCCAGCGGTCGAGATTTAGACTCAACGCCTCTTGAAGGGTAGAGGACCAGTTTGTCTGGCCTTGCGTTTTGGATTTGTATAGACATGTATGAACTCGGTTTAGCAATTTGCGTAGGTGAATTTGAGCAGAATAATACATCATTACCATAGTATTGATGTGATCGTTTGGTTGAATGATTGACCATTTGCCTTTCGGAATCGAGATCCGACCCTCGAGGAGGGAGATACCGCTCGGTGGAATGTCCAACTCTGCGAGAAGATCGCTCTCTAATTGTAAACAAGTCCAGTATGCGAAGTTGTGCAGGTCCCGCGTAAGCCCCTCCTCAAGCTGCTCATATCGCTTAGTTCTCACAAGCACCTGGCAGGCTCTGCAGGCCTGAGAAATCCAACTGTGGCTCTGGAAAGGATGGGCCAATTGACCCATATAAAGGCCAGCAAGCAACGCGGCATGAATATGTTCTAGATCGTTTCCACCCTGTAGATGACCTAGTATTATGGTTGCGTATCCATAGAGGGTCTGGCCAGGGAAAATAGGCCCAGAAAGCGGCACACGAGTTTCGCAAATAGCCCCAAGGGCGAGGCAAAGCATGACCAAGGCGTTGTCAATGTTTTTACCGACTCGTGGCCGCGGCGGGTTGGCATTGGTCTCCGTAAGCTCGCCATGTATGCGCAGGCTTTTGTTTAACGGCGTGCTTTGAACGGGTGGCAGACCATCGCAAGATGGTTGCGTGTCATTCGAAACTGACCTCGCATAACACAGGATGAAGCTACGGACCATGGTGTCGAGTTCACCCTCCCTAAGAAACGGGTGAAGCTTAAACATATGCCTGCGGTAGCTATTGTAGTAGCGCATAGCGGTCGTAGCATCCAGCTTCAAGTTGCCAAATTCGTCGATGTCAACATCATCATTCGATGCTGCGCCAGCACCCTGTGGACTGGTTGTTTTAGGGCCATTGGAGATGTTTCCCGTGGGTACTTGACGATCGTCAGCAGAGTATGAGAACTCGCCTTGGCCGAATATGCTGATCAGCCCGCGACTTTCTTCGAACTGCATGACATAATCCTCGCTATATAGCAGAGGGTGTAGCAGCTCATTGACTGCCGGCCACCCCAGTAGCTTGTGAGCTGCGGTAGTGTGCTTCAATGGAATAGAGAGCTCTCCCTCATCCTCCTGACCTTCAACCCTATTTTGGCTGAATTCCGAGCCAGTCGGAGCTAGGTTTGGGTCAACATTACCCAGATTGCTAATTTGGTCCATCAAAATTTCGCATTTTTTCTCAACATGCTTATCCAGCTTATTGATCTGTTGTAGCATAAGGTTCAGCTGCGTATCCGACTTTTTTTGGGGCATTCTGTAGACACAGGGAACATTGTAGTATTGACAGTGATCACAAGTCGGGCGTCCCTCATCACATTTTCTCTTGCTAACTCGGCACGATCCACAAGGCTATGCAGCTTATATTAGTCCAAAATACCCATAGCAATCTGTTTTCTCTAATCTCAACATACAATTGTAGCTCTGCGTGGCGTATGCTGATGTGAAGGAAATGTATGCCTAGCACTGCTGTACTGATCCAGGGTCGCACCCGTATTACCGCGGTAATCAGATGAGTCCTTTACTAGTTGCTGGTGGGAATTTGGATCAGGGCGAACCAGACTTGGCAGTGAATGCACAGACGTATCGGGGTACATGTTAGAGTTTCCTCTTAGCGGGTGTGAAACTGTCCGTAGAAATTTGTCGGAGTAGCCGTTTGCTGGGTCCGGATCCGCGTGCGTATAGTGCCTTCCTAGGGGAACAGTCAGCATCCGATCAAGCGAGACAAGGTTAAGAGCCGAGGCTGCAAGAGAAATAGCATACGGTCCTCGGAATTGACAGACTCAGCGTTGGTATCCTACGTGACGAGTTTAGGAACATACTAGTAGGTGAAGGGAGAGGATACACTGACTTGGAGCGGTTCCATCTTTGGTAGTTGAAAGTCTCGGTGTCCGGCAGACACTACTTTTGCTGAGGTGGCGACCGGCGTCTTATAGAAGAGAACGGGCTCCGCCAATTACGCCCAAGTCTTCTTTCAAATTTCGCAAGTCCATATAATCCCAAAACGGAATAGCTCGGAATGCATACCCTACACCAGACCTTGAATGTCTCCATCCACTATGTCGGTTAGTTTAGCCAGTGGCCTGCTTCCGTGCTACCGCCTCCCTATATTCTGATCCTTCTTACGTCCTCGGACCATAATGATCGGCATGCTCTTGCTTTTATCTTTGGTGATGCTATGTGACGTGTGTTGTATTTCTAACTTGGCGCAGTTCTGCCACCGAATTCCTGATTGTTCTAGTAGTTAGGTAGAAGATAATATCCTCCATAGCCATACCAATCATTGAGAATCGAACGGCCGAAGGGTTTGAAATACAGGTTGCCGTTTATACCCTTGCATCCTCGCTATTACACGGGATGATTAATTATGACCTGGGGCTCGGTTGCAAACCCTAAAACAGTATAGCTTAGAATGCATACCCTACATAGCCATTATTCGGTACCCAGATACTAACACCTAATTTATTTATTTAATCTCTCAAGGGCATTCTATATGAGATATCATATGATGTACAATCTCGTTAACATAATATTTTATCTTGAATAGCGAAGATTGAATTAAGACGACATCCATTTACTCTGTATTGGTCCCAAATACCCTGTGCAATATGTCTTCCCTATATCCACGTTGGCCCAAATGCTGCCAGCGCTTTCTTTGTACCAGGTAGCCTTCGAATTTCCTCATATTCAAACCATCCCTTTGTTTTCTTCCCTCTAGATTCAAAAAGAACATGTAGTTTTGCAGTGGCCAAAGCAGGGTTCTCGTAATACTCGATAGCTAAAACTTTGGTTACTTCTCCCCCCGGTATCACTGAATAGCCTGTGTCGTCATTTGGCAAAGCGTCAAGAGCTCCCTTGCGCTTCGGGTTTTCTCCTTGAACAGACACTCCACCACGATGAAGGCATATGCCTGACGGCCCGCTTAACTGCTCTTGTGTGCTCGGATAGTAAACGTTGCCCGGCTGGGTCTCAATTCTTGGGGAATCCGGTAGTTCTGTTGGGTAATCTTCAGTGTCGGCCTAAATAGTCAGTCGATTTGGTCGTACCCGCCAAGGAGAGTTTCTCTATACCTTCGCGGCCCCGAAACACACCATTAGCAGTGTGAATATATTGAGCCTTGGCATAAAACGGTGCGCAGATATGTTTGCCATAGTTGATGGGTGGTATTTGGATCTGAAGTTCCCTAGCAAGACGTATTGTTTATATATTGGACCCATGATCGCAAAGATACCCATTTAAGGGGCATGCATCTACTGTCACAGTGTCTGGGCGGGCCTGAATTTCAAGAAACCAAGTTCGCCGGGATGCATTCTATGCTATACCCATTTGGTCACCTTCCAGGTTTCTGAGTCAGCGACAAAGTGGTCTTAAACCACCTGAGCGACTCCCACTTCACACATCGACAATGCCAGCTCGCCGCAATCCACCAGTTACTGCGGAGGGTCTGCTTCATGACCTATCCACTCAGATGGGACATTTTTTAAGGCTTTTAGAGGTCGACCTCTCCCCGGCAATTGCGGAAGCTAGCACAACCAGTGAATTTCCAAGTTTGGTGGATTTTATTTCACAAGGCACGAATACACGTTTATGGATCCTACGCCTACAAACCATCTTTCAATGGTCTTCTCTAGCCTTGGAAGAGGAAAAGTGGCTACGGACGCAAGGACTAGTCCGTGCACACCCTGGAAGTCAGGTCCGCGGTGTCTGGTCGATGCCGTCTTTCCTTCGCCACCTAGGGCAGTCGAACGATCACAATGCTTGTAGTGCCCTTCAACAGGGGCGAAAGCTTAGGAGGTTTGAGATTGAGTTCGGTGAGGGAATTGCAATTCTGTTAGCCCCGATCTTGCCTACTTTTCGCCGATTATCCCTTATCGAAGAAGCCAAAGCCATGCAACTTCTGAGGGCCAGCCATGTCAACATTCTTGTTAACGCGCAACGACTTCTGCCTTTAAAGTCCAAGTATCAAGCATTGGTAGTAACTCAAATCTTTTCCTATTTCTCTCGACTAACGCAGTTCTCTAGGCCCCGCGTCTAATCAATACCTCCGATGCCCTAGGGCGGGCACGAAATGCCTAAAGCGCCATGAACTCGAAGACTTCTGGCCCGAGCATGTCACGCCCCATTGGTTCGCCACTATTTCCTTGCCAGACAAAAGAGCCCTCCGCAGGGACTTCTAATTCCATTCTCACCAATCCGTTCACAAAAAGGATTTCGTTTCGCTGCAGCTTCCGCATAACGGGTCGGGTCTCCCGTATTTCCTCTTTCGGTAAATCGGGAGGGTAGAGCATGAACGTCACCCTGGTTTCGTCTGTATCCGAAAGATCTCGAAAGATAGACACCGCATTACGAGATGGGTGGGCAAGCCTAGTGCCCCATGTGGAGTGGTTTTCGGAGGAGAGAACGATAACAGGACCTTGACGAATGAGAAAGTCAACTTCGCCTATAGCCTCCTTGATCTTTCCAGCGAACTATGATTTGTCAGTAATGGTTCAATAAAATGCTTTATCCTACCCACTGCGTCGCTTTCCTCGGTCCCGCATCGCAAAAACTGCCCACATGTGTCTGCATCTCCTCTCCCATAAACAAAAGGACCTTGTTCTCTTTTTGGTTTCAAATGTAGAAACCGCTTCACCTCAAGTTTTATATCGGCCCCGTCAGAGGAAGCCGATAACACGACAAAGCCAGTGGACTCCATTTCCGATGGATGTTGCTCACGGTAACCGGGCAATCTGATCTGCGCTGTTGTCATCTTTGCGTTCCTGTACCAGGGTCATGCAGTCCAGTCTAGCTTGATCGAGAGTAGTCGCAATTAAAATAGAAGGAAGAGGGATAAAATAGCAAGACAGCGAGGCACAGAGCTTTATATATTTGGCATGTTCGAATCCGAAATATTGCCAGAATTTCCCAAAAAAGATATACTATACTAGACAAAGTTGTTTGAATCTATCATCACGGTTAATGAATAGTTACGAACGCAACCGGGGCATCGTACCGAGTTCCCCGTTCTCATACTGTTTTTCCATTTTCCTGGTGGATAACATGTCTTCAATTAGGCTTAATTCATGCTGTGTCAAGCCTTCAACTTTCTTTACACGGCCAAAATATGCCGAGGGCTCTAGACGCAAGCTCTTGACAAGCTTAGATACGTCGTCTTCTTCTATATCAAAATTAATCGCGCTTAGTCCTTCTTATAATTATCGAGGGTCTCACCTAGCTTTTAAAGTCTTGCAGATTGCTTCTTAGGTTTTACAGATTACTTCTTACTCTCACTAAACGTTGGCCGCTCTAGCGCTTTCAACATTTCCTGCCGAGCCACTGGACTAAACTTCGAGAAGACTAAGCGGTAATACTTAGTTAATTTATACGTATTGCTGTATCGAATAGTGGATATTTTGAACAAGATACATATTCTGTGATTGCAAAGAAATTGCGAGGGGAACCAGGACGCAATTATATCTTGTGGCTAGCTGGTTTTTGATTACACACGAGAAGAGGCATGCTTTCAAAGGAACTTTGGGAGTGGAAGATTTTTGATTAATTCATAAGCAGGAAAAGGCAGTCACTATTGGGGAATCAGAACTGCCAACATATTTCCCTCGAATCGCCCTACTATCCCTCCATGTAATCTTGATGACTAGCGAGCTTATGATATCTTGATAAAGGCGCGATACCGGATACAGATGGAGAATTAAAACACTGTATGTATTGCGTCACACCGAGAGAGAAGATAGAGCGAAGGAAAGAGAGAGAAAGAGAGGAAAGGAGATAGAGCTATCAAACATAGAGCACCAAGGTTCTGTCACATGGTGATGCCCTAGGCATCCAACATATCTCCACTGTAAAGATGGAAGCGGAAATAATAGAAATAAGCTGGCTCTAACAAATGGAGACGGGGAAAGTTTCCGCTTATAGACTGAAGCATGCTAGTAAATCTGCGATATCTCCAAATCTAACTCCGGGAGTGGTGAAATCTCGCCATGAAACCTCAATGAACCAGAAATTGTACCCCTGCCCAAGAGTCACCAGTGTGCCTAATTTCAAAGGTAGATCACATCTATAGGCATGTTCTATCTGCCTTCCATCTATCCGAACAAACACATCCGTCTGAAGTCGTTTGGCTAGCTTTGCTGGGTATGCGTCGATGTCGTCAGCACACTGTATATCCCAATCTAGAAATTGCAACACAGTCTTTCCTGCCGGCCCATGGAGAGTCGAGTCTGATGATGTCTTCATCATTCCAGTATAGGTCTGAGCGATTGAAAACATTGGGCCCCAGTTAGGAAATAATTGTTGACAATTATTTGAAAGTTCTTGGGTACATGGGATAGCAAAATATCTTGCGCCCCATTTTGTAATGATCACAATCGGCACTGCAATGGTTGGTTAGCTAGAGCTGGACCCTATTTGGTACATCAAACAAACCTTGTGTGTCATCAGAATGGCAAATTGTCCACGCGGGGTTGATATTTGGAAATGGAGGCGTAAATTTCGGTGGATAGAAACCCGGGGATAGCACATATTGCGGCTCCTTGATAAGAGTGGCGTCGAGATCTGGCGTGCCAAATGTGATGGGGCTGGACTGGCCCATGAAGAAGTTTGCTTTCTGTTTTGTAGAAAAGAGTTATGCCTTGCGAGATAATGTGATCTTGAATCACTGTTGATAGAGTGAGTTCACGGGATATAAGAGTTGGTAACTCTATATACAAAGTTCGAGCCCCGTGATAGATGCTGAATATATGCCGTGTATTATAGGGAACACTCTACGCTCTTTGAGGAATCCAAATCCGAAGACGCTATAATAGATTACTGCCAACCATAATTCTCGGATCTCTAATTGAACCTGCGCGAGGCGGGGCGGGCGTGGTTCTCTCCGTGTGTTGGGCGATGTCTACGCTGTGTGCGATAGACGTTTTTGTTTCGTGAAACTAGAGGATATTACGAAGTCATAGCACTGCTGTGGGAACATCAAGTAGTGCTAGAAAATCAAATCTGCGGCCTTCGTAAACACGAGACGAATACGATCGTAATACCATGGCATAATAGCTATACTGTTTTGGGATTAAGTGGGATACTTTTTCAACGACTAAGGAAATAATCTAAAATATTATACTGTCTTTCTGGTCATCACAACTGTAGCGGGCGTAGCAATCTCCCTTTTGTCTCTCACCCAGTCAAGGGCATTCGAAACCGCCTTCTCAGGGTTGCCTCTAAAACCCATCAGATAGTAATTAACCTCCGCTGCAGTTAACTGACTAATGGAAACAATCCGTATAAACTCATCAGAGAGGTTTGCTATGCTATTCCCCCGTTTCGACTGATCGTTTGATTCTCTTGCTCCACTAAATGGTGAGATAAACGAAGATCCCTCATCAAAAACTGTATGGAAGACTTGCTTGACGCTCATGGTATCCAGGAAGTTCCCGTCGTTCGGCTAGCAGGGATCGTGAAATCCTTTCTAGCTGAGCTTTTATCAAATTGCTCTTTCGTCATCCAAAATTTCCACAAGATGACGCTATGCTGCCAAGGCCACACACTTGACACGTCTCTCTGGCTTTGCTTACAAACACCGCCATGCATGGACGGGCAGGGGTCGTTAACCGTGCGAAGGGCCCATTAACGCACCTCTTCGACAGGGACTGTTAATCGGGCGAAGGAGCCAAGAAAACACACTTAACGCAGCTCTCACATACGCATAACAAGAAATACATGTTGGAGTATATGTTTAAACAGACCTTGAATAGCACCCAAAGCGCTGTAAAACACGGAGGTAGCTTGAAACCGGGTGCTAGGTGCATTGGCTGGACAGTGGAAGATTTAGAACAATTACCGTGCTGGTATATTTTGTGGACCTATTCGAATAGTAATCTTGCCTCCAGCAAGCACTAGTAGGAAGTTGTGATAATTTTTTTGTTTGAGGGGCTTTTTCAAAATAACAAGGAATAAAACTGACTTTACATGCAGCCGGCTAGTGCAGAATGACTGGACTATACCGCTCACATGTGGCCAATAGGACCGAAATTGTGGGCAGTTCTCTCCGTTACGAAATGCTTTCCCGAAGTAGTTAATTAAGCAGCAACAATTACAAATTTTATCAATAACTGTGTGCACGATTTACTTGTTTCACAAATGCGTCGGATATCCATGGACCTGCCTTCCGGGGTCTGGGCGTCTTAAGTGATCGTGTTGAATGCTATGTGATTGGCCATCAATCTCCGATTATATAAAAAACCTAAGCTAATAATCAGTCTGTCATCCAATAATTAAGCGCTCAGGTCAGCGCATCTCGCCGTGGCAACCTACGTACGGAAGCTTCACCTATGTTGCAAACGCACGCCAAGCAATGGCAACTGCTAGTGCACGGCGTCTTCTACAGCAGCTTTGGCTGAGAAGGCTGCACACCTCAACAAGTATGCAACGTTGACTGTACTGGCGCGCACCTGACCATTTAACGATACTACTCAGGGCGCAGAATGAAACTATAAATTGGATGATATCGCCAGCAGAAGTGCATACCGTCAATCGCCACGAATATACAAATACTTCGCCAAGTTGTGATTTTAAATCGCAATCGATCATGTCATTGACAAATCTCAAAGTCAATGGACTCTATATCATCCTTTTTATTCGGAATCATCCACCAGTTCAGAACGATTTCCACTGGGGCCTCTACTTCCATCGTCATCCCGACACTGGCGGCACAAAATACCACATTACGCAGCAAGGTAGTGGCTGGATGCCTGGTCATGGACCTACAGCCGGCGTCTTCAAATCCTTTCTTCTTGTCGGACTTATCAGAATTGCTGATGTCCCTGTGGGATATGAAGGTCACTTGGATCGGACTATGAGGACATACGATAATCAGTTAAATGTTCCAGGCATCACTTGCCGTGTTTGGCTATTTTGGGTCCTCGCTCTTCTGCAAAAGAGCATCAATGGACAGGTGATTTTGAAATGCAGCAATCTGGGATCGCTGGAGACCGAGGTCAAGAATTGGGGAAATGCAAACGCTATGACTGCCGCAAACAATGTCCAGCCGCGGCCATTGGCAACTTCATCTTTGTGCGGATTGTAAAGGCCCTTTTCAAAGATCAAGGTGTGTTAAGTCGCCTGAAATCCATTGGAATTGCAATTTGCTAAATACCAGCGCAGCTAGTAGACGGGCGAGCATGCCTTTCGATAAGCCCAAGTGAAGCGGGATTACAAGAAATACCACAAATTCTACGGTGGAAGCTATATAACGGCTCTATATTACAATAATATACGTCTACTGCCTCTAAGATATACTCTTGATCTCGCGTATTGTAGTTGAAATTTGATCGGTGGACACTGATTGAAACAAATTAAGGGAAACAACCACTAACAAAGAGGCCTGTAAGAATAATATTCACCAATAATAGGAAGCACCTGTCAGAGAAGTCAATGCGTTTTCAGAATCCAGCTCTGCTAGATATGATTCGCCACCGAGTTTCATCACAAAGTTGTACCACCAAAAGTCTTCCTGCGTGAACCTCAATGCAGTAGTGAAGTCCCAATATTCAGGGTACCAACCTGCCGATTCCCAATCCAAAAAGCCGGTGATCTTGCCTCCTTGCACCAGAATGTTATGATGCTTTAGATCTCCGTGGGTAAACACAATACGATGGCGCAAGCTTCCCATCATTTTGGCGCGATTCAGTGCATCTTTGTATTCCGTATCTGATGAGAAGCCATCTGACCAAGCGGGCCGTATGAGATACTCATTAAAGTCTTCCTCTGACTCAAATGGACCGGCAAAATGACCAGGAAGGCGGACACTCCTTATTGAAGTACCTTGAAGAGAACAAATCCTCTGCCCGTCCCATGGGCTCGGCCACCCTCGTATGATCTTCAGATAGCCTTTGAGCTCTTCTAGAACTGAGTTTCGGTCCTCGTCGCTGAGTGCTTCGTAGGCTCGGCCCAATTCTTCACCGGGCACGCGAGTCATAAGAATCGAGACCGGTGCATGGGGTGTATCAGGGTGCTCACCATAGCAAATCACCCTTGGAACTGGGAGACCTGCACTTCGTGCAACCTGCATAGATAAAACTTCCTCGATCCGAGTACCATCGGACCATTTCAAAATCAATCCGAACGGAAGCTGAGCAATCTGATTATCGTAAGAGACTCCGACCCAGTTGCAATACGACCGAGAAAATCGTCTGAGATATTTGTGGAGAAAACCCCAAAATTGTAGCAGTCGTGGGTGCGTTGGCCGAGGAGTTGATGGCATTCGGTCATTAGAGATTGGTCGGACGTTGTCTGGCCATGTAAAATCAGGCATGAGACAGCGAAATATTAACCAAAGTTTCATTGTGAGCATAGACAGATTATTGCAGTGACCAAGCCAGTTCGAAGAGGTAATAAGGAATGCTCAGGTGGAAGAGTATTGGCAGCGTCAGTTCTAGAATGCCAGCATAAATAATGGGGCGGTGTATGGTAGATCACATGATAATGAATATATCACTAAGGCTGTCAGCATTGTATATAGTTTAGCCATAAAAAAGCCCTTTCATACAACAGACTTTACATTATTTCAACGTGACAGTGGATTCAGAAGTCAAGGTCCCTTGGTGAAAGGAGTAGCAGTGAAGCAATTACGCAAACATGGTGAATTGGCGTGTCCGCATCTTCTGCATAGAATTGGGGGAACATTGAGTCAGCTACTTGGATTGTCAGGTGACTAGAACTCGCGGGCGACTCAGCAATCGAGCTTGGGGTAGTCATGTGACTTCGGTCTTTTAATTATCCAACGCCTAATTTGAATCGGGCATCAACCGCATCTGCTCTCGCAGAAGGTTCTCTGCCCCGCTGCGTTGATTTAATCAACCCGCTGGCCCCGCACCAGACTGAACTTTTCAACATACTACGTCAGGAAATAGCATTCTCTCTTCAAGCTATCATTTCTTCTAACTTTTGTTGGAAGCAGTTGATCTCACAATCAGTTTTGCTCACGTATCTTGTCTGTCCAGTCCTCGACATTCCCCAACGCCATGGCGCGGTCCTCAATAAGCCCTTCGGCGCTCTCTAAGTTGAAGGAATTGGCTTCTTGGCTCCAAACGGCCGAAATGGAGGAGGAGGAGAAAAACACCTTCCGATGCGTGGACAGCGATCGCCATGTGAAACTGCGTCCACTGCTAGATGAACTGGGATATCGTATTAAGGTGAGAGGATCTACCAGGTTATGCTGCTCAGTAGCTAATTTTTGGCAGGGCCATGGTTATACAATGTATCGTATAACCGGGAAAGCTGCAATCAACGTAACTCCTAAACACCGGTCGTTCTTCTTTCCCCTCACTATCGGTTCAGAAAAAGACGCACCATCGAGCGAGCTGCAAGTGGCAGGCGAATCGCTCACCCCAGGTGATTTCATCCACTATACTAGTCCTTTCGTCCTGAATACGAAGTTGGACTTTCTCATCGTTCTATTACCGGACCCAGGTGAAAACTAGATGCTACCTGATCATTGGGCATTGAAGGTATTCTTCACACGGGTCAGATTGAATGCAAACTATTATGTATATATAAGCCCGCCAGTAAAATATCCATCATTTCTGTGATAGTCGCCCTCATCTTGCGCCATAAACCTCGAAGTGTCGGGTATATCTGTGAGTGCTAAGTCCAAGCTTGCTGCACAACTTATCGGTGGCATCATATCAAGCATGTCCGGGAAGTCTGCGCGTGCCTCGGGATCGATCGATGCCATCAGATCCAGCGCGTCCGGGAAGTCTGCGAATGCCTCGGGGTCAATCGATGCTATCAGATCCAGCGCGTCCGGGAAGTCTGCGCATGCCTCAGGGTCGATCGATGCCATCAGATCCAGCGCGTCCGGGAAGTCTGCGCGTGCCTCGGGATCGATCGATGCCATCAGATCCAGCGCGTCCGGGAAGTCTGCGCGTGCCTCGGGATCGATCGATGCCATCAGATCCAGCGCGTCCGGGAAGTCTGCGCGTGCCTCAGGATCAATCGATGCCATCAGATCTAGCGCGTCGGAATGACTTGAGAATGACATTAGTGCTGATTGATCTTTTGGGGTATTGACCGGGATGCCGAAAAACAGAGAGTCACTCTCTTCGACTGCTTGTGGTGTAACTTCCAGGGTTGAACACTGCAAATCCTCAAAAGACCTCCGATATTCGAGTCTGCGGGCCTTGCTCGAATTCTGCCTATTGGCTTCACTTTCATCTACTTTGCAAAATGGGGTCAACATTTTCCATGCCGTCTCTGGAAACCATTCATTTACTTACCGTCTTCGATTTGGATCTGGCTTCTTTCTCTCTTTTTTTTACTTCTTTTCGCGGATGTGGTTAGACGTCGCCTAAGAGAATTTTGTGGCGGCCGAAACTGAGTCCACAGATCATTGGAGATGAAATCGCCCAATTGGTCAAACCCATTTTCCGTCACAATCTCATCAATACCATCTTCACGAAATTTGCTGATCGCAGGGGGAATGCATTTTGTAAAATGCCTGTCCGTATACCTAGGCCTATATCAGCGATTCTTGATCAAAGCGTTCGGATCTAAGGCCAGCTCACTCTCTCTCCGTGATGTCCAAAGGCATCGCAAGCAAATAACCTGGACCACCTAATTCCGTCGCCCATCTATCATACTTCCGGCCAAGCCTAACGAACTTATTCAGGTACTCCTTGAGTTCATCTTGGCCCAATCCTAGTGACGGTCTCTGGCTTTTTATCTGTGTGGCGAGATCGGAAGACGCGTTCCTGCACCATCTTTCTCCTGTGTGGTAGTCCAGATCAACTGCCAGGAGGTAAAAGTTACGCAGTTCGAATCGACGGTACAGTGCAAACAGCTCGGCATATTCTCCTCTTTCATAAATCTCGAGGAATGCCGACGGCAACCCACCGGCCGTTTGAGTAGAATTCCGGCGAATTTTACTGTAAATATCCCGCGGATCTCTCATGCACTGCGAGAAAACTTCCTGAAGCCTAGGCGATATTGACACTCGGCGATTTGTAAAATTTGTGTTGTCCAGGTCACGATGATGGGAGTTTCTTTGAGCTTTTTTAGACTTGTCACTATTGATAGATTCGACATCGTTATTGCTAGATACGTCATCGTTATTACTGGATACGTCATCGTCGTTGCAGGATTGGTCGTCGTTATTGCTGGATTCGTCGTTGCTCGTGCTAGCTTCCTTGCTCTTGGTAGATAGGCCACCACAACCTTCGCATTGCTGCCTTTTGCTGGTAGGGTCAGGTGGTGATGCATGGTCTGAAATAAATAGCAAGTGGTTCTCGATGCTGCTCTGAGTAGAATATTCGTTGTCTTGAGACGCACCGTTGGCTGCCTCTTTTTGTTCTATTTGACGTCTGATGCTGAATAGTCTGTGAAGTGTGGACATCGCAGGCGGACACAAACGCTTGAAGTATACCATGCGGTCCTCAACAGAAAGTTCTGTCTCAATTTTGTCAAGAACACGATCAAGTTGAGTGAGTAGTCCATTGAACTCAGTATCAAGTAGCTTGAGGTTGTTTATGATCATCTTGGCAAAAATTTAGGCATGAGAGAATAGTCCAAAAGGGAGAAAGTGGAGGACCACAGACTAGCTGTTATTTGCACGGGCCTTGCCTGCATGATGCCGTTTCGAGGAGGCCCAGGCTTGAGGACTAAGCAGGGGACAAATGTTTAGCGCAGGTGCACGTGTTGTACAAAGGGTGCTTGCAGAAGCAGGCTAGAAATGCTGGAAAAAAAGTACATTAGCTAAAGCTGTCTCTTCTTAGAACAATATACACCAAGAGAGGTACCTAAGAACAGATATTGTGACGACAAAGATGAGGTCTACAAGAGTGAGTGTTTGATAAGTAGGGTTAGTTTGGTTGATATGTACTATTTGCATTGGGATTTATGTACAAGCATGGGCAAATCAGAAGGGCTGTAGCGAGTCTACAGGGCGACAAAGCCACAAAAACGAATTGAACTGAAGACATCTCTCTTTTGGGGCTGTGTGCAGATGCCAAGGGACTACGTGTTCCAGAGTCAACCTGTAACCCAATCATATCAAGGCTCTCGTCACCTGAGGGGGTCAGTGCGCCTGTCCTGCGACATGGGGTGAATCTCACCCTAATCTCACCCCTGATTCTCACCCTGTCTATAGCATACTCACCCTTCTCACCCCTGGTCGCGCGACTGTAAAGCGGCGCTCACCCATTTCTCACCCTGGCGACACCCACCCGACTATTGACTGCGTATAAGCCCCTCGCCGGTGAGTTAGTAGTGGGGTGGGTGACCTCCAGCGAATTTATATTCAATATCAAATTTGATTCTCCTAGGCGGCCCTCCTTCTTTTCCTCTCCTACTGTCATTTGAATTCTAGGAGGACATGAGTCAACCGGTAGAAATTAGTACCAGAGAGTTGTGATCAAAACAACACGGCTGTGAGAAAAAAATCAGTACGGGAGGGGAAGGACACGTCAGCGGTTCAGGGACGTGCAGGATATTCAGGTGTAGAATAGTGGTGTTCAGGGCATTCAGGTGAATGGGCTGAATGGACTGAAGAGTAGGGCGGCAAGAGGGGATTTCCTAACGAATCAAAAAATAACGGGTGAACACCGACATACAACAGTGAGGATTCGCTGGTGGTCACCCACCCAACTACTAACTCACCGGCGTGTGGCTTAAGTACGGCTGAGCGGACGGGAAGCCCTGTTTTCCACACCCTATGGTCGTATGTGCTTGATAGTATCTTGGGGAGGTTGATATAGTATATAGGCGTTATTTAACCGATAAGGATGAATACGCCAAGGATACGGAGGGGGCTGAGAAAATTGAGAAGCGGGAGAGAATCACCCGAGCGCCAAGGCCGCATTGACCTATACGAGCTGAACTTGAAACGCTTTGACGCTTGGCATCTGCACGGAGTATATCTTCAATACAAATTTATTATTGTGGCTTATCGCCTTGTACACTCGCTGACCCTTGGCATCTGCACGGAGTATATCTTCAGTCTGTATTATTGTGGCTTTGTGGCTTATCATGCAGAATCACTACCATGACATGTCTATACTACTTGAATCGTGCAGATATCATTTTACCAAAGCGGAAACCCTTTCGGTGTATTAGTCCGAGCTTATCTTTGTCACAAGATCTTAGTTTCTAGGTCTAGGTCTAGTATATTCTTTTAAGTTTTGTATATCTCACTTAACGAAGATCATAGTATCGAATAGTATATACAGTAAAAGAGCTTAAAAGATGTACAAGGGTCTAGAATCTTTTGAGTCAACAGCCCTGAGACCTCGGTACTTGGGCCCCCTTTCCCCACCTCCACTGTGATATGCATACTCCCCGCTATCTACATTTCTGACAGCCAAGAACTTATCTCCGGAGTCCGGCGCATGATACTGATCCCGTTATATGGGAATTCTACTACCTTCCCCTCTTTCGCTCTTGTGTTACTGTCGATCCCCGACAACCCAAAACCAAACAATTTTGGGATATTCAGGGCGTGTCTCGCGTGGTCGAATCAGCAACATGCAGACGGCTCGTACCGCTCCTACTTATTTCATCGCGTCAATTTCTACCATTGAGACACATCATGGAGAACATGTGCGGCCAGAGACCTAAAAGGGTTGTTGTTATGATAGTTAGCTACAGTGTCCAAAACCCTCCGAGGCATACTGCATTGTTCCCACAAAAGATCTGCAACTACAAGGGACTAGGTACTCCGCATCTTTCGCCACTACTATATTCTTCAAGCCCTAAATTACTGTATAACCGGCATAGAACACGTGCCTTCTGGCGCTCCACAGTTAGGACCCTGAACCATCCATCGGACTCCCGTCGGGCAAAGCCTCCCAATTAATCTAAAGTTAGTTGTACAATCTCACAGTCACGCCTTCCGCATTAGACTTCCCTGGGCGCATATTGGCATTGTGTCGGCTTAATTAATGGAAGAATGATCATTTCCTAAAGCGATGGTTTGGCCCGTTCAATCGACTCATTCTCCGTCAAGGTCCGGCAGATCTCATCACCAGGCTCTGAAGATGAAGATGGTGTTGATCCCGGAAGGCCGCCGGCGATGGCCTCTTCTCCATCGCTGAATATGTTATAAAAGGGACTCGTTGCTCCCAAGTTCAGAATCCTCATCAGCATCTTCCTGAGTCTCATCAGCATCTTCTTCATCTATCTCTTCCAACAGCAATCATGGGTTTCCTCAAGGTCCTTTCCACCTCGCTTGCGACTCTGGCAGTCGTCAACGCCGGTACTCTCCTTAGCGCCTCCCACGGCGCCGAGGTCGTTCCTAGCTCCTACATCGTTGTCATGAACGATGACGTTAGCGATGCTGACTTCCAATCCCACCGTGACTGGGCTGCTGCCGTTCACGCTCGTCTCTCCAACGGCAAGCGTGGCATCTCTGGACCAGGCAAGAAGTTCGACATCAATGGCATGAAGGGATACACCGCTACCTTCGATGAGCGCACCGTCAAGGACATTGCCAGCAACCCTGCTGTATGGAATCTCATTATCCACCTTGATTCAAGTGTTGCAAACTAACCCGCATTGGAAATATAGGTCAAGTACATCGAGCCCGACATGATTGTCAACGCCACCGAGGACGTTGTCCAGGCCAACGCTCCTTCATGGGGTCTCCCTCGCATCTCCAGCAAGAAGGCCGGTACTAAGGATTACACCTACGACTCCACTGCCGGAGAGGGCATCGTCGTCTACGGTGTCGACACCGGTATTGAGATCGACCACGCCGACTTTGGCGGCCGCGCCGAGTGGGGCAAGAACTTTGCTGACAGTGATGACACTGATGGCAACGGCCACGGTACCCACACTGCCTCTACTGCTGTTGGCACCAAGTACGGTGTTGCCAAGAAGGCCACCATCGTCGCCGTCAAGGTCCTCGGTTCCGATGGCTCCGGAACCAACTCTGGTGTCATCTCCGGTATGGAGTGGGCTGTCACCGACGCTAAGAGCCGCGGTGCCACTGGAAAGGCCGTCATGAACATGTCTCTGGGTGGATCCTTCTCCCAGGCCATGAACGACGCCGCTGCCAACGTCGTCAAGGGCGGTGTCTTCCTCGCTGTTGCCGCCGGTAACGAGTCCCAGGATGCCAAGAACAGCTCCCCTGCCTCCGCTCCCAACGCCTGCACTGTCGCCGCTTCCACCATCTCCGACGGCAACGCTGACTTCTCCAACTTCGGTTCCATTGGTGAGACCTCCCCTTCCCGTAGAGCGAAACATACTTTTTAGAAAAATATACTAACGGTATTACTATAGTTGACCTCTACGCTCCTGGTGAGGACATCACCGCTGCCTACCCCGGTGGTGGCTCCAAGTCCCTCTCTGGAACTTCCATGGCCTCTCCCCACGTTGCCGGTGCCGCCGCCTACATCATGGCTCTCGAGGGTGTCTCGGCTGACAAGGCCTGCGCCCGTCTCGTCGAGCTCGCTCAGGAGGCTATCACCGATGCTCCCTCCGGCACCACCCCCAAGCTTCTCTTCAACGGTATCGGCGCATAAATGCCTTTATCGCTTGGCGGATGATTACTGGCGCCGTGAGTGGCCTATGTATATATTCTTGGGCAAGCTTTGGCAAACCCAATCCCCGCCATATTTACGCGTCTTAAACGCTTGATTGTTTGGATCCGCATACTTCCCTTTTTGGTTGCGGAGATGATTTATAAGTAGCTGAGAATCAGGAATTCACAGTTTGAACAGAACTTTCTTCTTCTTGCATTTGTAGGCACCACTAGCACAGTCAAAGAATCTACCTAGTAGAAAAAGAACTTTGTAATGCTTCTATATTAGAAAGCAGCCTTCTAAATAGGATGGCTTATAATACATAAAGACGCTATAGGTATAGAGGACGTTATATTTGGCTATGCGGGAATATCCGCTCGGGTCATACGAAGACCAGTACCATGTAACCGTGCCAAGCTTGCACTAAGACTACTACGAAGCTTGATCATCTAGTTGACAGGGATGGGTAGTATAAGGTAGAAAGTAGAATGGGATGATAAAAGTTCACCGGGAAAAATCGACATGCTCCGAGGTAGTATGGGATCCTTGATTTATCCTTTCAAAAGGAGCCTTGGCCTGTCCTTTTTAACCCGACCGTATTTCGTCAAAGGTCAAAAGCTATTGGAGTGCATTAGGTGTAGGTTTAATTTGGAAATGAGGTATAGCGATATTTTCATACCACCCACACATATTAGCTTTATATAAAAATCGGGGTAGCATCACTCAATCATCGGCAGATATGCATTCAAAGCAGGTGATCTAGACTGTCGGCTGAGCTTCACTGTAAGTAAAATAGGCACATATATATCCATGGTTTGATATCAGAGAGCATTCTTCTATAAATCATGTTTCTCTGCCGGCTTCACTTTGCATCCCTACTGATCTAGTCGAGCGGCTGTCGCAAGGCCGCCAGCACCAGCATCTAAAAGAGTCAATATTTTCTTTCGAGGTAATCTTACAGCAAGATGTATGAAATACATGCACACAACACAGACTGATGGGGCAGGCATATCTTTTTGCAATGCTCTGGAAGGTTGGCTCTCACATTACAACAAAACAAATACAGTGGCCAATTTGGCTATAGATTCACAGATCATATCTGGTTCATATGACTTCCCTAACATCTAAGGAACTCTATATATTGACTCTTGTGTCTTGGTGATGTGCGTAGCACGAGCTCACCGCTCCTTTTGATGCAATGTAGCATGCCACTAGATTTTTATGATTCATGGAAATATATATCCCGTGGTTTTCATTGATTGCGAGGAAATCAATTATAAATCAAATGAGTATACTCGACATTCCAGGCTCTTCGTACAACAATACAGCCCACCAACATGTAGGGAAATACGAATGACTTTGGGGGAGTCACTATTTTGGGTGTTGATTTTAACATCAGTTTACCAAAGGTATTTCGTGATATTTTCCAAGTTTTTGCCCTCTGTATAATGTTAATGCATTTCAGTTCATATCAAGTAAGAATCTCTACTTCAGGCTGCGCACTGCTTTCTGACTTTGCAAGTTGGAAAGTTGGTCCCTAAACCTCATAGACCATGTTACATGTTGTACAAATCAACGAAGATGTGCAGATAACCCCGTGCATAACTCAGATTCATGCCGTGTAAGTTGAGGTTCTGCGTAGCACAAGATAGAATCTTAATTCGGGAGTGTAAGTGTATATATATTGAGAGAACTGAATGATGAAAAGCATGTAATTGATCCTGGAAGACTATTTCTTTCTTCTATTCTGTGGTCAATTTCCATACATGAATAACTATTCTAACTAATTCTTACTTGGTTTTCGACGTGACAACACATTTCCACCATGACTAAAACAATTGATGTATTCCGGGGATCTCAAACCGGCGCGATACAAAGTGACCAAGTCATCCGTTCAATGTCTCCACGGGACGCTCTAGTCGAAATTACTCATGGCAGTATTTGTGGCTCGGACAAGTTTTATCTTCGCTCATCTCAAGTTCTGGGTCATGAGAGTGTTGGAATTGTGAGAGACGTTGGATCCGACGCCCAGAATGTCAAAGTCGGAGACCGGGTTGGACTGGGGTATGTGCAAAAGACTTGCGATGAATGCCAAAAATGCAAAACAGGTATTAAATAACAAATCAAACCTCCAATTTGTCATAAATTCACGATTTTAACTGATGACAGGTTGGAATCAGTACTGCAAAACGAGGGAGGTTTATGGAAAATCCGATATAGAGCGCGGGGGTTTAGGATCCGCAGCGGTTTGGGACGCAAAATCTCTCGTCCTTATACCTGACGAATTGAGCTCAGCCGAGGCTGCTCCGTTGATGTGCTCGGGTGCTACCGCTTGGACTGTCTTGACCAAGTACGGAATCAAACCAGGCCATCGGGTTGGAATCCTGGGTATTGGTGGGTTGGGGCATATGGCTATCAAATTGGCAGCTGCCATGGGATACCATGTTATCGCTCTGAGCGGGTCAGACTCTAAAAGAGAAGATTGCATGAGCTTCGGAGCCAAAGAGTTCTATGTGACTAGTGCTGACGAAATCCGAGGTGATTATCTGCATCTTGGGCTGAAGTACTTACTCGAGCTAAGCCTGTTGCATAGATATGGAACCTCTTGACCATCTACTTCTATGTGGTTCGGTCTCTATCGACTACACATTGTACGTCTTGGAACACATTACTAACCGGAAATAGGTTTGTACTTCAAATTTGATTGCCAACTAATGTTTGATTCGCCATAGTGTTTTCTCGCTCATGGCGACGCATGGGACTATTTACCCTCTAACAGTATCTCTCACACCAGTGTCGATTCCGATGACGCTTATGATTGACAATGGTCTTCGGATTCAGGGATCTCTTGTTGCTTCCTCACATGATATTAGAGAGATGCTGCATTTCTGTGCTGAGAATGATTTGGCACCTGTTATTGAAAGATTCCCACTTTCTAATGAAGGAGTTCAAGAGGCTATCGAGGCGCTCAACACTCAGTCAATCAGATATAAAGCAGTCCTTTCGGCACATGAATGAGTCGCTTTGATTTGAACTGAGCATCAATAGCTACAACCAACATCTCTCCCGGGTCCCATTCCAACATTTGATTATGTCCTATTCCATTTTTAGTCAGAATACCGATCCCTAATGAGTACCGGTATGGATTATATACACCCTCTTCTTTAGCTAGGTGGTTACACAATGCAAATGAACTTGAAGGCAACATCATTCTTATTGGTGCAAGTGCCAATCAGAATAAGTGCGGGACTTTTGTGACGTCACAACAATTTCGTACATTGTGGCAATATTGATGTGACCACCTTCTAGTCTTCCTCTAGAAATGCACGAGAGATTTAATGGGTTATATTGTGTTAGAGTGGCTATTTTGGTGGTGTCAAGCTTGCAGATCATGTGTCTTCCGAGTTTCTCTTGCAGCGCCCAGGTGCACATAGAGACTAACAAAGCACAATTGTTCTTGCATATAGATAACAATTGACTATATCATGCAGATTTACTTGAATATGTTTCTAAACCTCCTGTAAGACGTGCTTCAAACATGGAACCTTCCACTGAAAATATATTCCATATCATCGAACATATTGTTCCGTGTCAGCATATTAGGGAATACCCTGGTGCGACCGTTAACGGCCAGGCTGATGGCTTGCAACTAGCCGTTAAGCAATACATTCCCCTGGATAATCCCAATCCCGAACCTGGCGATGTGACTATATTGGCCGCGCACGGCAATGGGTTTCCCAAGGTAAGTTACACAAGGAAATATTCTGAACGATGAAAACTCAATATTCTATAGGAACTGTATGAGCCACTGTGGGAGGACTTACATAAATCCTCAAAATCCGAAGGATTCCGTATTAGAGGAATTTGGATGGCGGACGCATCAAACCAGGGACAGAGTGGTGTTATTAATGAAGGATTGCTTGGAAATGATCGTAGGTTGACTCTACCAATTCTACTTTCCTACCCAGCTAACAAAAAAAGCGAGCTGGTTCGATCATTCCAGAGACCTTCTCCATCTTATCAATGTCAAGCGATCTGATATGCCACAACCTTTAGTTGGCATTGGACACAGCATGGGCGGATTACATATGTAATACATGATCATCCCGTTACTTTTGCTTTGCGTCTAATTAACTCTGATTAATTAGGGCAAACCTCAGTTTAATTCATCCCCGACTTCTCCACAGTCTTGTTCTCGTGGAACCTGTCATCCAACCCGAAACCAATGAGATAAGCACCGCACTAGCAAACCTATCTTTATACCGCCGTGACCGGTGGCCTTCCCGCGAGGCAGCAGCCAAAAAATTCCGCGATAGCCCATTCTACCGAAAATGGGATGAACGAGTACTACAGCAGTGGGTGAAACATGGACTACGCAACACCCCGACAGCAATATATCCCCTGGACACCTACCTACGATCTGAGACTGAAAGGGAAGCCATGAATATTACACTGAAGACAACACGTCAGCAGGAGGCCTTTACATACATAAGGCCAACCTTCGACCATACAGGACATTTCGGCACCCACACGACACATCCAGACCTTGATAAAGCAACATCGACCCTATTTTACTGCCCCGAGCCAGGTAGGGTCTTTGCACAGCTTCCATTTCTCAGACCAAGCGTGTTATACATATTTGGCGGCAAATCAGAGGTGTCCCCTCCTGTTCTGAGAGAAGACAGGGTCAGAAATACCGGCATCGCGGTAGGCGGCAATGGAGGTGCTGTGAACGGTCGTGTTCGGGATATTTGTTTCGACCAGGTTGGGCACCAAATTCCCCAGGAGGTGCCTCGCGAGTGCGCAGAGGCTATATCTCGCTGGCTGGGACCCGAATTAAACCGCTGGCATGAAGAAGATAAGGCTTTCCGCGCCGAGTTTGATCGAATGAGCCCGGTCGAAAAGGTAACTAGTTGCGATCGATGGAAGTACCTTTTGCCTAATCCGTACCGCCGTGAACAAACGTATGGCAAATCACAGCTGTAAATCGGCATGATTTCATCATTTCTGTGGGTAGACCAAGGGGTATAAATGGTGGTTATACTATGAGATGATACACGGGTCACTTTCATATTGGGTCATTACTCTTCACTCTTGTCGTCCTTTTTTTTCTTCATAATTAGATTTCGGTATCATGCTGTATTTATATCTTGTTGAATTACAATTGTCATTCATGCTGTTCTTTGCAATCGAATTGACTGATCATCCGTTCCTAACTGAGCTGAGCATTAGTACTAAAGAAAAGGATTGTTTGAAAATACGCAGCTTGCCACATAAGCATGATATACATTTAACCGTGCCAAGAGCCCAATTCCAAGTTCTTGTTGTGAGTGGAAATGAGAAGAACTCGCTAAACCTCGCTAACACCCCGAGATCGGCTTAAGAGGATGACTAAGGGCGGTTAGCCTGGAGGTGTACCTGGGCAGAATATCCAGGGCGATAGGGCGGTACTGCAAGTTACAATGGAAAGGCCATTTCTGCTGCCAGAAGCTGACATTTTGTCATTTTCACAGGTGCTTATATTGTACAATATAAAATCAAATCTGATAAAGCAATGTGTGGGTCCAAGCTGAGCCGCGGGGCATCACTTTTTGGGAGCAATTGGCCAATGACGTTGAGAATGTTCATACTATTTTTAGTCAGTGCAACAGGGTTCCAGGGCTTTGTATGTTTACATGAGGCTGAAAGTGTAAAGAAGGAGAGGACTTAGAAGAAACCTGCAATAGCCCTTTGAATCATCTTAGTGGCATGCCAAGAAGTATTTTTTCGTCTCATGGCTTCATGCCTGATCATGTTAGAGCTATGATGAACTAGCTAAAGACTAGATTATAAGAGCTCTTAGATCAAACAGCGAAGCTTTAGATGGACAGCCAAACAATATGAACATGTGCCCTGATAAATTTTGAAATTTTCAAAGCGGAGCCAGAAATTTCTTGGACACGCAATGTGTACTCCCGTGCCCTAAACACAACAATTGGTGACACTTTGTGATATGTGCAAGATGCTACATTACAACCAATAGTTTTATCAAAAGTCCATCCCTTGCATGAAGTTGGGCACAAGAATGTTTTAAAATTTTACAGAAAAAAAAAGGAGGCAAAAATATGTCGTAAATCAGTGCTCGAGATGATCGGCTCTGAATGAAATTCCAAATGTCCTAGTGGTATATGAAACATCGAGGGGGAAATACTATCTACTTCTGGAGTAACTCTAGTAACAGCCTTGTGAATGATTTCTCACATAAAGGCACCAGTCACCAACGCTAAGCATCATTATATCATGTTTTTCTCGCTCCGCATAACCATCGCGCACTTTTTCGTCACTGATCACGTTTACCAGCGGCCACCACCGGCACCGCCGTTGAAGCCAGAGCCACCAGCGGGGCGGGCGTTGGCGAGGTTAACGCGGATGCGACGACCATCGAGACTGGATTAGGGTTAGAAAATGTGTTTTTTTGGGGGAAGATTGGAAAAGAAACATACTCCTGCTCGTTAAGAGCGTTGATGGCGGCCTCGGCCTCCTCAGCGGAAGAGAAGGTGACGAAACCGAATCCACGGGAGCGACCAGTCTCACGGTCAACCATGACGATCTGGAAAAGAAAATGTTAGCTTAAGCGAAAAAAAAAAGGAAAAATTGGAATTTTCACATACAGAGTCGACGATCTGGCCGAACTCACCGAAGGCCGCACGGAGCGACTCGTCGCTGGTGTGCCATGAGAGGTTTCTTTAGATAGTCAGTATAAATGGCTCACTCAAGATCGATATTCGATAGAATTTGACATACCCGACGTAGATCTTAGACATTTTGAAAGAAAGTGGGAGTCACGAGGTGTTGATGAAGAGAATTAAAAGATGCGGGGCATCTGAGGAGATATAGGGCCTTCGTGGCGGTGAGAGGCAAAATTCATTCGCCCCGCATAAAAGTTGAGCGATGGAGGCGAAAAGGAGCAAACTCTACCATGATGGACTGTACACATTGATATTTTCCACATTATTTGGATTCAGGGCATTCTTTCAATTTACTATTCGTCAATCAAATTCCCCCCACATAGGTGGCCATACAGGATCTGGTTTTGCCTGAATGGCAGAATAAACTGTAGCCACAAATGCCCTAATATCTGGAATCCAACAGAACTATCGCCTTCATTGTATGGGACGGACTACGATGTACAGTTGTTACCAAGGGTACATAGGAGGAATGGAGCAATGGAGCTATAACGCCACCCAGGCTAAGGTGGGATATGAAGAGGTACAGAAGTGGACAGATTGGTAGAAGTGGATATGGTCAGGTCAATCTTGCATACCACTTACATTTGAAGCTACTTAAAAATAACCTACTCATTCTAGGGCGTTTATCTATCTATCAATCTATCCTACCTGAAAAGAGCAAAAACAAAAACATACAACAGTGAGGATTCGCTGGTGGTCACCCACCCAACTACTAACTCACCGGCGTGTGGCTTAAGTACGGCTGAGCGGACGGGAAGCCCTGTTTTCCACACCCTATGGTCGTATGTGCTTGATATAGCATAGCGGAGAATCATAGAATAGAGAGCAGGTATGTGGTAGTAGGCGAATGTGTGAGAAATATATAGTACTGGTACAGGTTTCAGGAAGGTGGTGATAACAGCGGTGAGGCCAGGTCCAAAAAGAGAGTTATGAACTGATTACTTTGATATAGTTGCCTCAGACACCAATGACCCACACTCTTATGCAGCTTCACAAAATCCTCTCCACGTTATCAGCTTCATATTTCGCTCTTTTACTTTGTCTGTCTCTTATTTCCTAGGAACGTCTTACCAATATGCCACCTGGCAACCTAAGCTCGAAATTCTAGGACCAGTGGAGATGACTCGTGGTAGACCGCGACACCCCGAAGAAGCTGAATTCATAGCTTCAGACTTGGCTCCACTCAATATCAAGCTACGTAGTATCCGACAAGGAGACAGATGATGCCACCTAGTTTAAACTTTAGTATAAACTTGACAAGCTCACGTTAACGGGGCCTGAATTACTCAACAAGCTCATGACGCTCGATCCAAAGGCGGATAAACAACTTGACGTACGTACACGTCAATAACGACATTTTCCAGTTTACTATGATCTAAGGTATGCTATCCGGGACCGCACTATCAGCTACTCGGACTTTTCCAATTTCCTCCGTTTAAATCCCGGGATATAGTTGAGGGCCATCAGGCAGTGGTTAAAGACTGAGTAAGTGGTGCCCCTCGCCCACGATTTGAATGTGAATGCCTTCGCTAACAATATACTTATCTAGCGAGGAAGATGAGTTCTACAAGGTCCATCATCTCCGTGCACTGGGCTATTCATTTACCTGTGGATGGTACCCGCTAAGTCTAGAATGATTCTACGTCCGAGATCGCGAGTACCAGAAAACACACTGTCCGCATGTAGAGAGAGCCATTATCAGCTTCTACTACCCTACATAGAATAGCATGCTCGCGAGCGAGCTTGAGGTGTTAGTATAGATTATTGATATCCGGTCCTATCAACCTTCCTTTTCGGGGACTCCTAACATCGCTTGTTAATCTCGTTTTTTGGGACTCGTCAAGTACGCGTTATTCACCCACGAGGGAAAGACTCCTTCCGTGCCGTCCCTACATCATCTCCTACAGTAGTTGAAGCTGTATCCAAATATCAAGTTATTTCATTTCATATCACATCGCATCTCCCCTTCCCCCTGTATCTCCGTATCACTTCCCGCTCATGTCTGTAGTCATCTATTGGACTACCGATGCTGCCACAACTGTAGACTCTTGGTGGCTAAGCCAAAATACCGATACCGTCACCGCGAATTTCGGCATGTTCCGCACTATAGAGTCTCGTAAGTCTTTCTGCCCAGTAGTGACACTCACTCGATCTCGGTCCACTCAAGCTTCTCGGACAACGGCGTGCTACTTCCGCCGTCACATAAAAAGGTCATATTTGTCTCAAGATATGCAATAACATCCGCCGTAGCGTCTGCTATCTCAGCTTCGCTTGGTTGAGAAGCAAGGTGCGAGTTACGAGGCACATCTTGGATATCCAGGCGGTCGTGCACAGATTCGTACGCTGCCTTACTATCCGGTATCTTCCAGCTTTTAATGAGCTTCTGACGAAAAGGCTTAAAAGGACACTTGTTTCTATCGTCCAGAAAATTGGAGTCTCTAGCTTCAAACCTATCGACCGTGATCCCAAGGCGTTCAATATCTACTTTCTTGAATGTTGTCTGTCTGGATAATGCGAGCTCCGTAAGTGTGTGGATAATCAGGTCATCCTGGTGGCTCTCTTCGGGATAGAGTGACATAATGTGCAGATTTCGGGTTTATTTGGTGGTGTGGTCGATGTCCAGTAACATGATAAAATAATTGGATGGTGTCTGGCACTTTGTTGGACGAGAGATGATGCTTAACGGGGAGGCGGACTTAGAAATTTAGAATGCTGAACTGTTAGAAAAGGGAAATGTGACAGATGCAAGAAGTGAAGAAAGGGTGATGGGAAATAATATCAACAAAGGGGTATCTCATCATCATGAGCCATACATTTGCCTAATGGGTTCGGTGCTCATCCAGCCGGTCTAGTTAAGATCTGATCCATTCACCCACAACCACGTATACCGCATGGAGACATGATGTAGCAAAAAAACATGCAAAAAAAAACAAAAACATACAACAGCATAAGTATGACCGTGGTCACCTAGCCCCCACGGTTCAGGCATGGGCGGCTCGCCGCTCTATTCAGGGCCCTCAGGGCGGATATTCACCCACCTGAATATTCTTCACCCGAATATTCAGCCCGTACAGCAAAATATACATTTCCCACTTCTAACCGGTAATGCTATAAGTAACCTTTCTTTTCCCCTCCGTTTTTACCTCTTAAGCCTCACTTTATTATAAGTAAGATACGTACCAAGCGTAACCTAATATTAAAGTATATAGCTAATGTTATAGATTTCAGCGAATATAGTAATAATAAAATCTAACGGATAGTACTACCACGAATAGAATCTAGGTATAAAGAGACGTTACTTATTTTTAATAAGTAAGTCTCAGCTATAGGAGTAGAGAAGTAAATCGCTAAATTATACCTCTATCCCTAAATTTATCGAATTACATCTATATTCTGTTATTCCGCCGGATATCTAAACATATAGGGCTTTTCTAGAGTAGGTTACAAGAGGAAAGGACGGTCGGATCGAAGAATGGCCTATAGTCGGAACGATAAAGGGATTTTTTAGGCAGTTCGTCACTAGTATAAAGAGAGAAAGAAACTTTGACTTCCCACTAGCCACTAGGACTACAATTAAAGAGGTCTATACTAATGTCCCCCTAAATAAATCAGGGCTAATACTAGACAGTATATTAAGGGAGAACTAAGGACTAAGATTCCTCTCTCAACTGAGTAATGATACGCACTACTAACTAGTCACAGTTAGGTTAGATGGGTTCCGGGTATACTTGCCTTAATACTCCTTGTGTATCTAACGTTAACGATCTATCGTAACTAAGCTATTACCTGTAAGGCCTTACTATAGCCTAAGTCCTGTTAAGAGATCGAGGAACGATACTAGTGAGAGCGCTGAGTAGATCTATACTAGGGTATTAGTCTGCTTGTGAGTATTATTAAGTTATAATCAAGTAAAGAGTTATAGTAGTCTAAAAGGTAAACATAAGTAACAATGTATAATTAAAGACGAAGAACTGAACTAAGTATATAAATAAGTGTCCTTATATATCTTTTAATTCCTACTCCTAGTATAACTCCTTAGAGTTACCGTTAGAGTCGCTATATACTCCTATATATACTTCTCTAAGTTAATATAGGAGTCACAGTTACGTGTCCTTAGTTCTGTGTATAGCGATTCCTAGTATAGGTAATATCTGATACCCTAAAGTATATATATACTAGAAACCTTTTAGTAAAGAGTCTAATTAGGCTTAATTATGCTTTTACTTACTAAGTGTAAATAGGTTTTCTCTTTCCTAAATACCTAGGGATACTAGAGTATTAGATACTATATATAATCTGTTAATAAATAGATTAGTTAGCTCTTAGTAGCCTATCTGTGTACCTAGTAGGGTACTATTAATTAGTAATAGGTAGTTCTGTAATATTATCTCCCCTTCCCCTAGGGTTTTGTCCTCGAAGCCTTTTAAAGCTATTAACTACCCCTTAGGTAAGTAATATTAGTTATTTTTCTTTTTCCCTTTTTTTTTTGTTCTTTAGTTATATACCTTTTATACTATACTAGTTAATAACGCGATTTGTAAATAAAATAGACTTACTTAATATTAATTAATTCTAATAAATAATTTAGTTATTAAATACCCCTATAAATATTACTTTTCCTATAGTATCTCTTATATAGCGGATCTTAAGTACTATAACTATATTAAATATACTCGTTAGGGTCGGAAATATATAAAAAGGTTCTATAGCGAAACTAAGTAGTAAAAAGTGTTATATAAGTAGTAGAAAATTAATAAAGAGCTTACCTAGGCTAAAAAATAGTAAATAGATATAATAATAAAAATAATATATTTATATAAATAGCGCTAATTCTTATATTCTTAGAATAATCGGATATTAGATTACGATTCTGTGTTAATAAAGTAGTTAGATATTAAGGATCCTCTATCTACTAAAGATCTTACTAAGCTAGATCGCCTCGCTAATAAGTATAATACTTAAGCCCTTACCGCTATATTAGAGGATCCTACTCTAACCTAGATATTTAGTCCCTTATCCCCTTCTGTCTTAGAGGGGATAGACCTATCTTTCCTAGTTAGCGATTCTTCTAGTAGAACTGTTAAACTAGCTAGGGGTAGCTCCTTAGGTTCTTAATAGGTTCCTAAGTATTTTTAGAGGTATTATACCCCTTCTATCTTACTAAGTAGTAAGGCTTTCTACTTATTTACTTTATTTCTAGGATTTCTTTGACCTTATATTTGTTTTCGGTTTCTTCCTCTAATTCTATATTTATTATAAGTTTAGTATTATTTAGTATAGGTTTAAGTAACGAGATATAAAATACTAGATAGAGTTTTTATATACTTTCTAGTAGCTTTAAGCGATAGTTAACTAATCTTAGTTTTTCTTTAATTTCGAATAGTCTTAACTATAGGTAGTCTAATTTATTACTAGGTCACTTAGTTTTAATATTATAGCGTAAAAGATAAATCTTTTCTCCCCCCTTTAGGTTAGGTCCCTTTTTATATTTTTAGTTATAATACTTCTTTATTTATAGATTAATAAAGTTAATATCTTTAGATAGTTATAGGTATAACTGTTTTAGTTTATTAGCCTTTAGTCTCACTAATTCTACTATAGCTACTTTACTAATTAGTTATCTATAAACTATAGGGTTATACCTATAATTAGTAAAGAATAGTGATTCTTAGGTTATAGAGTAAATAGTATTATTATACGCTAGTTATACTATTAGTAGTAGTCCTACCTAGTCGTTTTATTAGTAGTTTATATAGTATTATAGGTACTACTTTAGGGTTTAGTTCACTCTTTTAATTTAACTATTAGTTTATAGGTAGTATACTATAGAGAGTCTAAGCTTAATACCTATCTAATCCGCGAAGGATTGCTATATATTTAATATAAATAATTTATCTCTATCTAATATAATTTTAGCTAGTAGTCTATAGTTTATAACTATATATTATAGGACTATATTCGCTATTTAATCTATATTAATAGTTTCTATAGTTAGAATTATATAGGCGTATTTAGTAAGCCTATTAACTATAACTATAATTATATTATATCCTTCTAAGATTAGTAGCTTTATAACAAAGTCTATAGTGATTTATTCCTATAGGTTAGTTAGTATCTTAGATAGCTATAATTCTCTATAGGGTATATATTATATAGGCTTGTTCCTTTAGTATATATTATAGCCTTAGATATAGAATCTAACCTTATAGTTTATATTTAGAAAATAATAATTTTATAAAATATATTCTACTATCTTTTCTATTCCTATATATTTATAAGTAAAGTTATTATAATATTTCTTAATTACTTCCTCCTAGAGTTTAACTAAGATATAGATTAATCTATATAGGTAGAATAGACTACTTTTATCTTTAATAAGTTTATTATTTTCTCTAAGGAGTTAATTAATTATATCTATTTCTAGTTCTTTCTTAATTTATTATAGTAGGTTACTATCTTCGACCTCTACTATTATAGCTAGTAACTGTTTATTATATAAGATAGTACTATCTAAGTTTTGTCTTAGTATAGTAGGTTCTACTACTTTAGTACTTAACTTATAGTTTAGTTACTAACTTAACGTATCTACTTAGCTATTTTCTGTTCCTTTATAATATTCGATTCTAAAATCGTATTATATAAGGGTTTCTGCCTATTATACTTGTTATTATATAAGAACCTTTATAGTAGTAAAAAAGGTAAGGTTCTTATAATCGGATTTAACTATTACTATATATTTTACTCTTTTTAAATATACTCTTTAGACTTAGAATACTAATACTATAGCTAGTAGTTCCTTATTATATATATTATAGTTAAGTTCCGCGGGTATTATCTTTCTTAACTAGAATATAACTAGTTAATATTTCCTATTTAGTCTTAGCTATATTAGTCTAGCTCCTAAGGTATAGTCTAATACGTTTGTTTCTATAATAATTGGTTTATTATAGCTAAATATAGCTACAATTATCCTTTAGCTAAAGAGTTGTTTAAGTTATTAGAATAACTCTTCTACTACTTTATCCTACTCGAATTTCTAGTCTTTTTTAGTAAGTTAATAGAGTCTTAATACTACTCTAGCGTATCTATTAATAATTTTTCGGTAGTAGTTAACGAGACTAAGAAATTGCTATACTTCCTTAATAGTCTTAGGTATTAGCTATTCTATAATACTCTTAACCTTGTCTTCCTCTATCCTAAGTCCGTTTAGGCTAATATAATATCCTAAGAATAACGTTTCTTAGATATAGAATTCGCATTTCTTAAGTTTAAGAGTAACCTTTACTTCTCTTAACTTCTATAGTACTAGCTTATTATATTTAATATAATCTTTAAAGGTTACTAAGAATACTAAGATATTATCTAGATATGTAATAATAAAGATATTAAGATATTCCTCTAGCGCTTTAAAAATAAAGTATTAGAATATAGCTAGTGTATTAGTAAGGCTAAAGGGTATAACCTTATATTTATAGTATCTGAACTTAGTTTTAAATACTATTTTCTATTTATAGCTTAGCTTAATTCTAATATAGTAATATATATTAGTAATATTATATTTTAAGAAGTACTTTACTCCTCCGATCCGGTCTTATATCTTATAGATTAAAGGTAATAAGTATTGGTCTTTAATAGTAATCGAATTTAGATATCGATAGTCTATATAGAGTTAAAGGCTCCTATCTTTTTTTAGTATAAAGATAATTAGGTATCTAGCTGATAACTTTAAGGCTCGGATATAACCTTTCTATAGGTTTTTGTTAATATATTCCTTAAGTATTTAGGATTCTTTCTATAATAACTAATAGATAGGTTTAAAAGTAGGTTTAGTACCCTCTATTATATTAATTTTGTGGTCGAAAGGCCTATATTTAGGTAACACTCCGTTAGTAAGTGCTATAAAAATATCTATAAACTTCTAGTATTTATCTAGAATCTAGGGTTCGTCGCTAGTTATATATAGCTTTTTATTTTTAATAATTACATATTCTACTAGTTCTTAGTTAGATATACTAGGTAACTATTCTATAGTATCTAGGGCGACGCCTATAACTAATACCCTAGTCCTCTTCTTCTAAGACTATCTATTCTTACCCTATTAGCTAGACTTCTTCTAACACATTTTGTAGTCGTTATACTATTCTATATATTTATACCTATCGAAAGTAATCTATCCTAACTACTAATTAATACTTAGATTATACTTTCTAAGCTATAGAACTCCTAAAATAATATTATAGTCTCCTATTTCTAGAATATTAAACTTAATTAGTTTTAGGTATCCGTAGACAGATATTAGTAGTGTAATAGTTTCCTCGCTTACTCTACTAAAGAGAACTTCTCTATCGAGTCCTATAATAGGGATAATATATAATAATAGTTTAGTAAGGACTTATTAGGTTTCTTAGAACCTAGGGTTTATAAAATTATTTATTACTCCTAAGTTAATAAGAGTCTAAGCCTTTCCTATTAGTAGGATTATATATAGTTTAATATATATTCTTAGTAAAGTTACTACTAGCTATACTATTAGACGGCCCTAGTGGTCGTATATCTATTAGCTATTATACTATACCCTTTAATACTCTTGGTTCTATTATAGCTTCTTTATCTACTTTAGTAGCTAGGGTTCGATACTAAGATCTAACTTACCGGTCCTATAGGTAGTATATATCTCGTTATAGTATATAATACTAGCTATTCTACTATATCTTAGGTATCGTATATATCTTTTATATATATAAGTGGAATCTTTATAAGGGTATCCTACTAGGTCGTTGCCTTCCTTAATTATATTAATAAGGTACTAGTCTAGTCTACTAGGCTATATCTTTCCTTTAAGATATCCCCTAGGCTTATTATCGGCCTCTTTATTATTTTAATAGTTCTTAAGACTATCTAGTGGTATTTCTAGGATTATTTAGTCGCTTCTTAGGAACGCGTTTATTATTCCTAGACTATTAGTGGTTCTAAGGGTCATAACTAGCGTTCCTAGGAGACCTACTTCTTATTCTTAGGAGTTACTAGACCGTTCTAAGGAGTAATCTAGCTCCTAGGGGATATACTAGGTCTATCCTTAGCTTTCTATAGTATCTTAGTTAATTTCTAGGTAATCGATATATAGCTTATTAACTAACCCTTTAACGTATAGGTTACCTACTAATATCTCTTCTAGGCTTAGGTTACTCTATCTTACTAAGAGATCTTTTAAAGATTCTATCTTTAGGTAGTCCTATTTAGTTTCTTAGGTCGTACGCAGTTCTTCGCGTATCACTTATATATATTACCGTTTCTCGTACAGTTTCTTTTACTTATATTCTCTCGTATAGTATCCTAGTTTTCTATATATAAAATAGAGATTCTTCTATTAACACTTATTTTACTTATCCTAAGTAGTATCTAATTCTATTAGCTTTAGGCTATATAGATTAGGGTCTTAAAGCGCTCTATTATAGCGCCTATTACTAAAATAGCTAAATCTATAACTCTTACCCTTTTTCTATTAGTCTATCTCTCGGTGTTTATATCATCGCTCGTTAATACGATTATTAATCTTAACTACGATTATAATAAGTTAGTCTAAGGTTTTAGGCTTATTAATTTATACTAATTCGTCTTTAATATCTAGTTTAAGTCCTACTTTAAAGTATAGAATATACACTTAGTTAGGTAAATCTAGATAGGATATAATTTACTAGAATTTAGAGGTATAGACTAACGCACTAGTTTATTATCTGATTTTCTATAGCTTATATTTAGCTATTTAGGTTATATTAATATCTCCGAAGGTTCGCTTAAGATATTAGCGGAACTTATTATAGTTACTAAAGATATCCGCGGTAGTTATAGACTAATCTCCTAGTACCTTCTTATAATAATCTCGAATATATAGTTTAAGCTAGTTCTATACTTATCTACGTAGGTAGGTTAATATAAAAATCACCCTATTAGCTTCGGATAGAAGCTTAGCTTTATTTATATTAAGGTATATATTTATTTAAGTAAGAAATCCTTAAAGCTTAGTTTAGTTTCCTTCGAAATACTTAGCCTTAGGTAACGCTAGCCCTTAGATAATACTAACTAGTGCTAAAGTAGTAACTTAGGTATATATTTACACTAGATAGTCCTCGACCTAGGTATTATACTTTTCTTACTCTTAAAGTTTATTTAACAAAGTCTTTACCTACTCCTTTAGTATCTTAATCCTATTATCTCTCTTAGCGTCGGAATTAAGGTTATCGTCTTAGACTAGCTTAGTTAGGACTTTCTTTCTAAGTTAAGATATATTAGTAGTTATAACTCGAAACTTAATTTAAAATAGTCTTTAATATATTACGTACTACTAACTAGTTATAGTTAGGTTAGATAGGTTCTAGGTATACTTACTTTAATACTCCTTATATATCTAACGTTAACGATCTATCGTAACTAAGCTATTACCTATAAGGCCTTACTATAGCCTAAGTCCTATTAAGAGATTAAGGAATGATATTAGTAAGAGTACCGAGTAGATCTATATTAGGGTATTAGTCTACTCGTAAGTATTATTAAGTTATAATTAAGTAAAGAGTTATAGTAGTCTAAAAGGTAAATATAAGTAATAATATATAATTAAAGACGAAGAACTAAACTAAGTATATAAATAAGTATCCTTATATATCTTTCGATTCCTACTCCTAGCGTGACTCCCTAGAGTCACCGCTAGAGTCGCTATATACTCCTATGTATACTTCTCTAAGTCGACGCGGGAGTTATAGTTACGTATCCCTAGTTCCGTATATAGCGATTCCTAGTGTAGGTGATATCTGATACCCTGAAGTATATACGTACCGGAAACCTCCTAGTAGGGAGTCTAATTAGGCTTGATTATGCTTTTGCTCACTAAGCGTAAATAGGTTTTCTCTTTCTTAAATACCTAGGGATACCAGAGTATTAGATACTGCACGTGATCTGCTAACAGATAGATTGGTTAGCTCTCGGTGGCCTATCTGTGCACCCGGTGGGGTACCATCGATTGGTGACGGGTAGTTCCGTAACAAGTAAATGGATAAAGATGGCGGTGTATCCCTAACGTATTCGGTAAGCGAGCTACGCACCCTACCCAAAACGCGCCCATGAATTAGGACCTAATTTATTCAACCACCTACCATGCCACTAATTTGCTCTCGAAGCTCTTAAAAATCAATAGCAAGAGGGTAGGATCTTATTAGCCGTACAGGCTATTAAGAATCAAGAAATCGGATCTATTCGTGGAGCAGCGCGCTACTATAAAGTAGACTTCGGCAGAACCTATTTTGGGTCGAAGCCTCCGACCCAAAACCCAATGGGTTAAACCCAATAACCCAATAATAACCCATTTAAACCCATTTTTGTATAAAAGTTCATAAAATACATATAATTCAGGTCTTGACATTTTTGAAGGGACTTTTTTAGTAGTATAAAATACTTTTTTGCTTTTATATATTTTAGTTTTGATATTGTACTACTTTTCGGATTATATATATATATCCAAATATTTGAATTTTTATATAAAATTTTTGTTTGTTTAGTTTACACTATTTTGGGGCCCCAATGGGTTACCTAATGGGTTTTGGGTTATTGCCTACCTATGGTTGGGTCGAAGTAATGGACCCAAAACTGGGTTGGGTTGGGTTTGGGTTATAGTGGGTCGTGCTGAAGTCTAGTTCTTAGTGCTACCGATACCAACCCCGGGAAGTAGTAGGTAAATATTCGGGATAGTGGTAGTATAACGCCCGATACTGACAAGAGCACGATCGGGGTGCAAAGTGGGCAAATCGGGCTATCCATCTCTTATCGCGCACTAAATGGGGCCCACGTAGCTGGGACATTATTTATTTTGGTAAGAAACGTATCCCAATTTTTCCTACACAAGCTGACTTCCGGTGTTGGCAGCTGGTAATCAAGTTGACTTTTATAACGAATTTAACGACTATTCGATTAAACCTAACGAGTTGATACAGGGGCTAAAGTCAGACTTCTACCCAAAGGATCTACCAGAGATCTCAGTACCCCTCGCAATTCCTTCTATCATACAAAAGATATATAAAAATTCAGTGCCGTATGTCACCGACCGAAAAAACTTGTATATTTTGGTTGACCTTTTTATTATAGGCTCGAAAAGATTTGCGAATGCCTAGGGTATGACCTTCAGAATTATAATCAACTTGACCTTTCTGGTCTTGAACAGCTTTTTATCGTGCCAAACGGTACTGGTCCAAACGATACCGGGGCAAAAAGAAAACGGAAAAGCGAGCTACCCCAAGCTTCGTCGAAAAGGTAATGTCGAGATGTATCATCTAGCTCACTAGAAGGTAGGACGCTATCGAAAATTTTACTTTTTCGGGGACTGATCTTTACAGGCGGTTATTTTGAAACTTCTGATGGGTCAGATTTGTCAATTCATGCCACACCTGCTCCATCGGCACCAAGTTCGGTTTCAGATTCTACAATGGATGGACTTTTCGAGGAGTTCCCACCCAGTACATCCAGTCTGACGGACGATTCACTGAACATAAATGCAAACGAAGACATGGTAGGTTGCAGGGTCGGCGATGCTAACTGTAGCCCTCTGATCAGCAACCACTCTGCACAACAAACCCTACTTCCTCAGTCGAATGTGGATCCGATTCATCGAGGGGACCACATACTTGATATCGCGCTGCCAAGTGATGCGCGTAGTCGAACATTATCGGCGGTAACAATGCCCAATCTCGAATTGGAAAGTCGTACCGATCAACTGTCTACGGCGGACCATTGTGTCAGGGTGAATGGGATGGTGGATCTCGAAACTAACTCATCACCCAACATGACGACCTCATCCACCAACACAACTCCCAGTCAGACCTCCCCCCCCCAAGCATATCACTCAGCAGCAAGGGAGCAAATCTGAGTTATGCAACTTGCAATTTCATACGCTACACACCGATAGTGAAGAAAGCCATTCTTGGAGGAGTCAAACCTACCCTAACAACGTGTCCTGCAATAGTGGGTGTGAAACAGCCAAGTGTGGGAATGGACATGTCTCTCATACTCGCCCAACACAGCTACCGGTTGACTGGTTGGACCAATACGGTTGGGAAACTGATGATACACTGCCCTCAGAGTCACCGCAAAACAATCCTCAACTACCACCATTGACTGACTGGTTGCAACAATACTTTTCCGACATTCTACAGCATGATCTTTCGCTATGCAGCCACTCGCCGCTACCCTCCTTATGCTCGGGCCAAGAGGCCGGCACAGCTATCTCGGGTAGTTTCCCGGAGTCCCAGCATCATTTACTATTTCGTTCTCCACTAGCGTCCAGAGAAGGCAGTTTTTCTTGGGATTTAGAGAATAGCTGTCACGCCCTCAGATTCTCAGACGCCATTCACCAGAATGCTTCTTATTCCCCGAAAGGAGTCTTTCAGTAATGTGAACAATAAAACAGAGAAATATACACTAATGGTAACATTTGAACTTCGTCGAATCCATTTTCTGCTTAAGCTGCAGATATACATCAGCGAGGCGCAACAATTAACGTAGTCGTACCAGCACCCACAACTGGGTTAATATTAACTTGCACGAAATGTCCGTCCTTCAATAGCCACCCGTTCACTACAATCCCTTTCGGTATTGGGATAAGGTATGCCGAGTTTGGAAGATTTAGTTTTGTAGGATTCTTCCAATGTCTCAAGCGTCCTTCCCAGTTCTAGTTGGATTAGTTCAAAAAAGTCTAGGGTAAACCTTGGAATAACATTCGAGCCTACCTCATCAATGCCGAGAGCGATTTTCATACGCGAAATCAACATCAAAAGCGCATCCCCCCCGTACTTCTTATTTCCGTTTTTATCTTCTTCAATTGTGGTGACTTGTGGTAGTAATGCCTTGATCTCTTTTCTGATTTCTTCGGCTTCATCGTCTAACGGTCGAGGGTCCATTAAGTGCGAGAGATAGTTCTAAACCTGAGCTCCTAATGGTAAGATCAGCTTAAATCGAATATGGCCGGTAATTTGAAATACCTTATGAGGGCGGAGGTAAGACTTGGTTGCCTTCACGCTGCGATTAAGAGGGGTAAATAAGTGATTATCAACAGCCAAGTGTAATTCTGACGCTAACTTAGGCCACTAACGTATTTCACTACCGAGTTGCGCACACCCCCGAGCTGCGCACCCCACCCAACCTATTAAATTCAATTGCATATATCTCAACTAAAACGCCATTAAATTAAATATAGTAAAATCATCTATCTACCGAGGCACCTATTGATTTTAGGCCCTATTTTTCCGCACCCACTATACCTTGGTGGGGCCCGTATACGTGGCTGTAAAGCCGGCGAGTCGCTTATTTGCGGCGGGGGTATAGGTACTTCCACTACTTCTACTATCTTAGTAATTAATTGAGAAGCCTCTTAAACTAAGAGGCCTTCTTTAGCGGGTATCTACCTTTAGGATTGAGCACGCTTTTACTTCTGCTTAGACTGCGGCATATCTAGACTGCGACATCGCCCGTCCATGGGCACCTAGGAGGTGCCCATCGCCCGTCCACGGTGGGCGGTGGGCTATTTGGATTTTCGAGTGCCCGTCCATAACGCCCACGGCCCATGGGCATGCCCATCGCGGGCATGCCCACTATGCCCACCATATTATAAAGTTGTCTTGAATATATATAAAAATTAGATATATAGTAAATTACACTATATATATTTATATATATCTTATTAGAAATCCGGAATTATGATTGTAAGTATGTTAAAAATATGAATTTAGTTGAAATATTTTGAAATTCATCAAAAAAGATCACGTGTTACGCTAATTTTGCTTACTAAAAAGGCCCATGGGCGCCCATGACGCCCACGGCCCGTGGGCCCTAAGGGTAGGGCCCGTCCATGGGCCTATCCATAGGGCCCATTTCCCGCTTACATAAGGCCCATGGGCTATGCCCACCCGCCCGTCCATGGGCGATGTCGCAGTCTAATTACCTATAATGCTAGAGGAAATCTGGTTACTAGAATAGTGCCTGTTATTGTTAGCGATCCGGGAGAAACTTACGTTTTAATTGAGCAAGAGGTTGGTAGTGCACTCCGTGCTACTAGTCCCTCTATACCAGCATTTGCAGCTAGCGCTGAATATCGTTGTAAACTTACGTTTTTCCACGATTCTCAACACTTTGGATTTAGTACGTTATCAGTGTGCGAGATTCTTGTTCAATCGAGCCTTAATAGGTTATTTCCATTGCTAGGATCAACGAGTTATCCCCGCCTCTATGCCCTAAGCCAAATTCTTCGCTAGACAGAGTTAAATACAAGCCCTGCAACTTTGTTAGTGGGCGGAAAGATGCACCATCTAGTTCTAGATAGAACACCTGATAGAAACCAGTCACATATCCTTCCCGTCTTACGTATACTGATCCATAATGCCTACCTAGCAATTTTTGCGGAGAACGCAAACGCTACTAGACGGAACCTGGCAAGCGTACTCCACCAGCTGAAGGATATGTGAAGTCAAGATTATTTCTGCTACTGCTACGTCAGGAATCGTTTGACACTAGGTCAGGTCACCAATCTACCTACGACCAACACCTGGGAGAACGATTATCCGTAAATGAGAAATCCCAATGTCATCGACTATGGCTATAATCCTCGAGTGTTTTTGCGATAGAACAAGTGGTGCTTGATCATCCACAGGGCAACACTCAGATTTAATTAACGGAGATAAGAGAATAAGTGCCATTTATTACCACAAAAGGTCACTAAGGAAGCCTTGGCTGCGGTAGGCCTCCCTATAGGAAGAGGGTGGCAAGGGAGTGCACCTCAGCTAGCTAATAATTCAATAACATTGACCCAACTCTGACTTGATCTACAACCAGTAGGTACTCTAGTGAAGTTCCAAGTCATCATACAATAAGCACCTGTTAACAAGATGATTCACTACATCTTGATCTATTGGCAGGTTTTAGATCTCCCAAATCAACCGTGATATCTCCTCCGGTATTCCAGAGCGCAACTTTGCAGTCATTCGGTAAAGGGCGACACGAAAGTTCAATAACTCAGCGGTATAAGCTTTGCGTCTCCGATAACCTACTAGATTATAGGAGCACTAGCGAGCTTCGATCGTACATTTCGTACATAGGGTTATACCAGAACACTACACTAGGTTAGCTATATCCTTAAATAGAGGATCTTTCTAACCTTAGACTTTCTTTTCTAGCACTCGGTATAGGCCAGAGAGACTCGCCAAGACTTTATCGGCGACTCGGATTCTAAATACCGCATACTCGATCCTTTTTTTTCTAGGCAGGAGCTCGCGCAGAACATTATTCTTCGACATTGCAGGATAAGAAGAAGAGGTTTAGATCTAAGAGTGGGCTTCGAAGACGACGATTTAGGAGAGTTTTAAGAGCCAAAGGGTTTAGGGAGTCAGTCAATCACTATTTCTATTCTCCTTTCACATCCCTAATCGCAATTTTCTTTGTTTGCTAGAAAATCATCTAGAGCAAACAAAGATCCCAGCTATAAGACCTACGTTCGGGAATCACGCCGTAATCCGATTAGTAGGTTGCAAATCAGACGGAAGTAAGTATCGGCTCTTATTAGCTATAAGTGGTAGGATATCCTAGACCCCCGCATGATACTGAGTTAGGTCGGTCTGCTTAACGTAACAAGTATTTTTTTATGAAATAGGCAGGTATAGCACCTTGTCTCGTCCGATACAGTCAACAATGACACCCGAATTGTCAATCAACCGCCGAGTGTTGGATAAATAAAGCTTCCAAATTTTCAAGTCGAGGGGTGACTACTTTCAGTTCTTTGCTCATTGAGATATTACCAGCTTCTAGTTCCTCCTTCTTCTTCTGCTCTAACAAAAATATTGATTTCAAGTTCGAACCAGCGTTTTTATGTTATTGATTGTCTTATTCTTTTCTTCCAAATTGTTCTTAGGTGTGCTGATTTGTATAGCAGATTAGGAGACTTTGGTGGCCTCTCGCGTGTGAGGCAATGGATACTCGGACCGGAATTTACCTACAGATTAAAAGCACACAAGGAAGGGAGGGCGAAGTGGGCATAAAAAATGGAGATAGTTATTAGGAGAGGACCGACATATTAGAGGAGGAGTTAGTAATAGCAGATTGGCAAGTATCTGAGAAAAGAATATCTGAGAACATCCTTTTAGACGGCTCTGGTTTAGGCCCTGCCCCCGTTACTCCTTTAGTTGAGAGCCCCCGAGATTATCTAACGGCACCAGTGCAACAGTATCTACAGTGTGGCCGCTCTTTGTCACCTTCTTGCGGAGCTTATGTACAGTTTATATAAACTAAGTCTGATACCTTGGCGGAGGCCATGGCGAAAATTCTGAAATACGTCATTTCGAGACACATTGTAGAAGCCACACTCTCCATTGTCTTACTTTCTTTCAATAAGTACTACAACTTTTTTGTTCCGATACTCAAGATGAATTCTCGATACCTCCAATTTAGGTACTGATTAGCTCTTGCTCTCAAAAAGCGAAAGACGACGTCTGGGCCAAGGTGTAGAGCGTCGCTATCATTCGTACAAGGGTGGGGCTGTGGACCAAACATTGGGCGAGGACCGCTCCGTCGTCAGCTTAAAGCCTCGGCCATAACGATCCTTGAATTCCGATGAAGGTTGATCTTGCAAGCCTTCGTCTTGCATGGAATGCCCTGCTGAAGGCGAGCCCCTATGATCAGTATTCGCAAAGTTGACCCTGGTCATATCCCTCGACAACTGTTGAAGCGATGCATCACTCAGATGGCCCCCAACTTGCCTCGTCCTCCATCCCAGCCCCCGGTTTCTACCATGAATTATTTTCTCATTGGTGGAGACCATGAATTGAATGGCGTCACCAGTGGCATAATTATCGATCGTACTAGGATTCTCGTTTAAATGAGCTCCAGCATTCGAACAGATATGCATACACTGGCGAGTTGTCTCCCACTCTTCTTGTAACCTAAGAAGTTCTGCAATGTCCTCCTGAGAGGCTGTACTTGTCTTTGTCTTAGTCACGATTCGGTCCATCAGTATCTTAAGATGATCCTCCAGCTTCGCAGCGGTGTTCATAAGGCTATTTTTGCATTCCTGCAAACCCTCGTTGGTGACTCTTTCGGGCACGTTGCTCGAACTGGAAGAATCAGTGGAGCTGTCCCGAGCTTTCCGCAACTTTTGAATTTGATCAATGTGGCTTGATAACTGTGCACATATTTCGAGACACTTTTGGGTGCTCAGACGTTCCTCCTCCATCAGCTGGATTTCCCCAGCGTCCGTGTTTGTGCTTCGTGTATTCTTGGCGATAATATTCTCGAGCTTTTCGTCAATACTCTCTAAATGTGTTTCGAGGTCATTGGTGGTGGTTTCAATCATTTCCTTGTAGCTTTCAAGGCCATCAACTGTGTTGGAGGACTGTCGGCTAGAAAGGCATATCAGCGTTAGTGAAAAATTACTAATATGCACAAGAAGACTCACAGATTTGCATCAGTGAGGGCAATGATGATAGTTGATTTATAGCCAGCTAACATTCGTCTGAAACCATCAATGTCTTCGCCCATGTAATTTAATTTGGCCCAGTCTCGAAAGCTCGTTTTGCCGGCAAGAGATCGCGTCGAACATTTCTTGAGCTCCTCCTCGAAATCTTTACAGGCATTTGCACAACGGAGGAGAGGATATTCGAGACTAGCGAGTTCTGTATCGGTGTTCGCATTCAAGGTCTCTGCTAGAGCTCCGAGAACTCCGGTCAGACCCTCAAGCTCCTCCGTTAGGTCGCGTACGCGTTTTGGATGAGATCGGTAGCTTTGAACTACATCGAAGAGGGCACTGCTGGATTGAAATGCAAATGTAGCCAAAGCCACCAGGCCAGAAGCTATGCCAATGGGTTCAGCCATTGAGCGTCGCTTGATGATGCGTAGGTAGTGCTGGAATGGTTGGAATTATTTACTCAAGATGGAAAATTGCGGGGCTAGGCCTTCACTTTATACTTTTCAAGCAAATAGTGGGAGATTTCCTGATCCAATAGGAACTAGATAATAAGCGCCCGTCTCTTGTGTGATGGAAGGAGATGAAAACGCTCGATAGGTAATAGCCGTCAGCCAGCTAGGAGGGGCATCACAGTGGGGCCAGTGGTTAAATAACCAATCAACAATATCCAGACAGTCCGCCCGACAAATGTAACCTGCAAATCTCACCATTTCGCGGGGCCGGATCAATTTCCTCCACTAACGATGCCTATGGTTCTGGTATTGATCAAGGTAGAACTTGTGTATTTGCTTTAAAATATTATTAGCATGATGAAACATGCTGTTAGTTTGGCATAATCCCAAGCAAGGTATTTCTCCCGTTCACATTTAGAAGCCACTACCCCTCTAGCGCTAAAAAGGTATGCTACATAATATTATTTTATGTCATGTTTCTAATTTGAGCTATCCGTGGTCTATCGTGAGATGAAAGGGGTTCCTTAATAATGTAGTTTTTAGCGGTATTTACCGGAGACAGTTCAAGCATATTCTTTGTCTTAGATAGTAGTTGGCGTGGTCTTAGTCTTGCTCTCTCGACGCCCTCACGTATTCTAGTGTACTGGGATCGTAGCAGGACTTCTTCCCGGATATCGGTCCCAAAATAATCTCGTCTCTTAACTCCAGCAAGAGATTCACCTCTTCCGAAGGCTACCGCAAGCGCCTCCTACGCTCTCGCTGGCCGGCCCTGCGACCATCACGAGATGGCGATTGTCGTGGCAGCTTGGTCGACCGCCCGTCTCCGTCCCTACTAGACTGCGACATCGCCCGTCCATGGGCACCTAGGAGGTGCCTATCGCCCGTCCACGGTGGGCGGTGGGCTATTTGGATTTTCGAGTGCCCGTCTATAACGCCCACAGCCCGTAGGCGTACCTATCGCGGGTATACCTACTACACCTACTATTATATAAATTCTCCTAAAATAGACGTATAACTCGCTAACTTCATATAATAAATAAATATTATTTATACCTATTTTACTAACTCTATATAAAATCGCAGCTTTAATCTATAATATCTATAAATTTTATTAAAATATTTAAGTAAATAAAAAACTATAATATATATAATACGATTTAGAATATATTCCTTATCGAAATATACTATATTATATAGTATTTTTATTAACTTACTAAATTATACTATAATAGTTTAAAGATATATATTTAAGTTAGTAGTATATACATACTATTTTCTATAAGTAAAATACTACTTCTATCTTCTACTCTATCGCTTATCTAAGTCTAATTCTTTCTAATAGATCGAAAGAGTATTAGTATAATTATTATTCTATAAGCTTATATTACTAAATTGCGTCTATTCTAGTACTAAAAGACTTATATTATTATTCTAAGAGTTTTAAATCCTTCGATTCTAACTTAAGATAGGCGTTTAAGTATAGTCCTATAAGTATACCCGTAGGCACGCCTATAGATAAAGACCCTTATAGCTAATTAGCTTATAAAAGATAGTAGGTCTATACTTAATTTATAATATATTAGATCTATACAAAGCCCCCCTTTTACTAGTAATACCCGTTTTATACAGTCGTAAGTTACCTATTATAAGGTAAGACTATACACTCTCCTTTAGTTATTTACACTATCCCTTATATTATATTAACTATATCTTAACCTAGTGCCTATACTATAAAGCCTTCTTCACTTCCTCTAAGCTCCTAACTAGACCTCTCCTATATTACCGATATCTTTAATTCTACCCTTAATCTAAATATTAATCCTAGTCTCTTTAATAGCTAATAGACCTCTATATTACTAATAGAGTCTAAGTTTACTTAACTAGCCCTTCTTAATTACTTACTTAAATACGTTAGCCCTAATTGTTACGATCTAAGCTAGCTTCTACCTAGTAGGAGTTTCTGACCTTGGTCAAAACTGATTATAAAAGAATCTTTAACCGCGATTAGAAGGATTCTGCTACTAAATCCTAACTTCGGTTAGGATTCTAGATTAGGATAGAAGTAGTAGGAAGTTTATATAGTTTATTATTACTATTTACTAAGGCCCTATAAAAGGCTTCGGAGACTTAACCCTTTCTCCTTTCTTTCTTTTCTTCCCTATACTTAGTATTTTAGTTAGAATATACTCTTTTCGTTAAAAGAACTAGCTAGTAATATAATACTAAGTACCTCTCTTAATCTATAAGTAATAAGGTTATATAGACTATCCTTATAATTAGTCCCAGCCCTACTTTACCCTACTTCCCGTTCCTTAGTATCGTATAAGCTAAGACTTAACTTAAACTAAACTAAATCTAGCTTAACTAATTAAAATAGTTAGGATTTAATAGAACTTAATAAACCGCGGTAAGTAGCTAGTCGCTACTACGCTTAATAATAATAAAAAGGCCTTTAATTATAAGACCTAGGCTTTAGACTTAGAGACCCTAATAAGATTAGTAGAAACTAATAAGAATAATAATAAGGATAACACTAGAGAGGAATCGTTTTCTTTATATAAATAGTTAATAAAGACCCCTTTTTAAAAGAGATTCTAAGAAATAGTCCGCTAGTATAAGCAGTTAAAATATTAATATTAGGAGCTTAAAGATAAAGTTATAGTCCTTATAGTAGAGTAGGCTAACTTTAATAAAGTAATTAAGAACCTTTAGATCGAGTGTAATAAAACGATCGCTTATTATAATATTATAATTAAAGACTATAGTAACCTTATATTCTAGCTCTTATACTAGGATAATAATACTAAAATTCTAATAGAGGTAGTAGCTAGTAAGAAGACTATAAAAATACTAGATACTCTAATACTTAGCGATAGTAAGGAAGTCTAGTTTAAAATCTAGGAAACTATTATATATTAGAAACTAGAGGCTAATACTAACTACTACCTATAACTAGTCTACTATAAACTCTATATTTAGAGTTATTATAAAGGTAAAGCTTAGTTATATATTATACTTTAGATAAGTTTTAATTTAAGTAACCCTTATATAAATATTAGGGATATAATTACTTACCTAAAGATTATTTTTATAAACTTAAACTAGTATACTAAGGCTTATACTACTTACTATAAGCTAATAATAAAGCTAAAGGATAGCTTTACTAACTTCTTAGTAGAATTTATATAGCTTATAGAGGAGGCTATTATTATTAAGGAGAACCGGAAGTATAATTTATACTTAAAGCTACTATACCTACTATAGAGTTAAGTAATATAGGTAGTAAATTAGGATACTATAAACTTCGAAAAGTTCTCCTAAACCTACTAGAGTATATCCTATAAAATTAATCTCTAGTAGGAAGTAAAGGCTAACTCCTATATTTAATCTACCTCGACCCTAGGTAGTAGCGTAGGGGCGACTACGAGTTTTACCTATAACCCTTACGTAAAACGCGAAGAAAGTACTAACCCTAGAAGACTCTTAAGTACTAAATAAGATATCTTAATAAAGGAAGGAAGATATTTTAACTATAAGGAGTAGGGATATATAATATATAATTACCTTAAGAAGAAGCTAGTTAGTACTATTATAGTAGCTACTTCCTATATCGCTCCCTATATTATAAAGCCTAATAATAAGGAAGAGGAGGATTAGGGAAAAGTTAATACTTAGACTAAGTCTCCTACCTAGGTAGATAGAAAGTATTACTATATTTACTAGATTTATATAAGCTAATTAAGGGAGGTTCTAGAGATAGTTTAGTTTTTAATATTAAGCTAATATATAATAAACGTTTTTTCTCTATTTTAGTACTTAGTAATACTAGAGTAGATAGATATATATTTATAAATTAGAAATTAATCTTACTTTTTAAGAAGTAGCTAAGATTAAAAGTAGAGGGGCTAAGGTATAAGTACCCTATCTAAGGATTTAATAGAAAGCTTAGTAAGCTAATTATATATATTACTTTCTTTATAATATATATAGATAGCCGAGTATAGTAGCGAGTCCCTATACTAATCGCGGATCTTAGGGATTATAATATAATTATTAGTAGAAAATAGTTTATAGAGTATAATATCTTACTAGATTATTATTAATATTAGATAATCTAGCTAGAGGAAAAGATACTTTTTAACCAAGTATTTAATAAGATTACGATACTAATCCTAATAACTATCCTATAAAGACTAAAGCCGAATCCTAAGTATTAACTTAATATAAATTAGAGGGACCGCTTATTTAAATAGGAGGACTTAAAAGGGAAGGCTAATTATAAGTATACGTAGGAGTACTAATATAGATACTAGTAGGTATAGGAGTAAAGGAAAATAATCCGAAATTTAAAAGAAGGGATATTAGATATCTTAGTTTTTTATAAGAAAAAGAAGGATATAGGTTTACTACCCCTTTTAATTAATATTAGTATTATTAGTAGGGCCGGATTTAATAGGTTAAAGATAAAGATAGAGAGGGATCTAGAATATAGGATAGAGATTTTTACGATATTACTCTATAAGATTAACTAGGTTATTAATATTAAATTATCCTTTAAAAAAGACCTCGAGTTTAATAAGATTAAAAGAATACTACTAAAAGAATACTATAATCTAGCTAAAGTCTTTTTAAAGAGGAAGTTAGATAAACTACCCTTATACTAACCTAAGGCTAACTATAATATTATTTTAGAAGTAGAAGCTTAATTAAGGTACTACCCTCTCTATAAGCTCTCTTTAGATAAATTAAGAGCTACGAAGTAGTATATTATTAAGAACCTAAATAAGGGATTTATTATACTAAGTTTAACGCCCTATATATTACCGATTCTTATAGTAAAAAAGCCTAATAGTAGCTTCTACTTCTATATCGACTTCCGAAAACTAAATACTATTATAAGAAAGGATTACTACCTATTACCTTTAATTAATAAAGTCCTATAGTATACTAGTAAGGCTAAGTTCTTTATAAAGCTAGATATTTAGTAAGGTTTCTACTAGATCTACTTAATACTTAAGGTAGAGGACCTTACTACTTTCTATATAAGATATAGATCTTTTAAATATAAGGTTATACCTTTTAGCTTTATTAATAGACCTACTACTTTCTAGCGATTTATAAATAGTATTCTAAAAGAATATATAGATAATTATATAGTAGCCTTTATAGATAATATCTTAATCTATAGTAAGACCTTAGAAGAGTATAGATAATAGGTAAGGGAGGTACTCTCCTACCTTTAGAAGGCTAGTCTCTAAGTAGCTCTATTAAAGTATAAGTTTATAGTTATAAAGACTAAATTCCTTAGATTTATTATAAGTACTAAGGGTATTATAGTAGATCTAGAAAAGATTAGTATTATTAATTTATAGAGAACCCCTTTAATAGTAAAAGGGGTATAGTTATTCCTTAGATTCTATAATTTCTACTAATAATTTATCTAAAGATATAGTATAATCTTAAAGCTATTATATTACTTAATATAGTAGGACGTTCCTTTTAAATAGTTAATAGGCTATAAAGAGGCTTTTTAGTAACTAAAGAGGAAGCTAATAAATATACTAATTCTACAATACTATAACCCTACTTAATAAACTAGAGTAGAAATAGACGCCTTAGATAGTATTCTTAGAGTAGTACTTACCTAGTACTATAAATAGGATAATTTCTAGTACCCTATAGCCTTTTATTTAAAGATAATATAACTATTTAAGTTTAACTATAAGGTCTAGGATAAAGAACTCTTAGCTATTATTTATACCTTATAAGAATAGAGACCGGAGCTTAAAAGATTAGCTTAAGAGGATTAGTTTAAAATCTTAATAGATTACTAGTCCTTAGAATACTTTATAATAACCTAGTAAATAAACTAATAGTAAGTATAATAGAGCGAATTCCTATTATAATTCTACTTTATAATTAAGTATTAACCTAGTAAGAAAAATACTATTACCGATACCCTATTAAAGAAGGAGACCCCCTATATTAATAATAGTCGAAGCTTTATAATACTATTAAAATTATACTTAGAAGAGGGGGTAATACTAGCTTATTTAGCCCTTATATAATCTAATAAAGTAGAGATTATTAAACGTATCTATATATCTAACTATTAAAACTTAGAACTAGACGAGTTTTATTAGTTAGCTTAATTAAGAGATAACCTAAAATAGATAATATAGGATAGGTTACTACTTTATAAAGAGTAATTTAAGGTACTTAATAAAAGGGACCTTCGTACTTAACTACTTAATAAAATATACTAATAACCCTTAATATCTTACCCTAAGATTAAGAAGATAAAGAAGCTAGTTATAGAGAGATCTTACTAATATAGGTAGGTAACTAATATAAGGTAATATATTAATAATTACTTAGTCTATAAGTATATAAAGGTCTAGAGGGACTATATACCTAGATTACTATAACTACTACTAATTCTAGAGAGACCTTAGTAATACCTTTTAATAGACTTCCCTTCTGTCTTAAAAGATCGTTATAGATATAATATAGTACTTATAATTATAGACTATTTAAGTAAGAGACTAATATTAATCCCCTATAAGAAAGAAATAAAGGCTAAATAAATAGCCTACTTATTTATTAACTATAGTTAGGATTCCGGATTCGGATAGAAGGAGTCAGAAGTTTATATAGTTTATTATTATTGTTTACTAAAGCTCTATAAAAGGCTTCGCACACTCGATTCTTTCTTCTTCTTTCTTTTCTTCTTTCTCTGTACTTAGTATTTTCGTTAGAATGCACTCTTCACTTTAAAAGAACTGGCTGGTAACATTCTATATACTATTAACTACTAATTCTAGACTATTTTAGGCTAAATCTACTATTAATTAATATTTATATAGTACTTAAACCTTCTAATTTATTAATTAACTATTAGTCATTAAGAATTTTAGTAGTAAGTAACTAGAATTCTCTCCTAATACTAATATATATATAAAAAATAGTAATTTATTAAAATAAGTTAGTATTTTATCTATCTATTTTAGGATATCCTTAGCAGAATTATACTAGCGTAGCACTAAAACTGGTACTACGACAGTGCTACAGCACCTAGTGCCGTAGCACCATACAACAGTACCAAAATTTGCTTAGTCCTATAGCACCTCGCAGCACCATATCGCAGCACCAAAATTGCCCAGGTGCTGCGGGACTTGTCAAGGCCTAACTTCAATTTCTACGATAGTCTATAGGTATCTTTCGAAACTAATACCATAAGCATTTTATTAACCTATCACTTAGACTAAAGACATACCCTTTCATAGTACTATCTAGGAAAGATAGCAGCATTCTAATACGCGCTAATTATTTCTATTTCCATCCAGCTCTCGAATAATCTTTAGGGCTTTAGGGCTTGTTAAGTACCCCATGCGTTCGGCCACGGGAGAGCTCTTCAATTGTAGTTATTTCCATCGCAGCGAGCCTTTCGTTTCTGCACCTCTTCTTTAGTCAAAATCTTCACTGCGTCCTTGGAGAAGAGATAACCAAGACTAGGCCTTGACAAGTCACGCGGTACCAAGCCAATTTTAGTAACATTACTCGGTGTCGCGGGGTACCGCGTGACTTTATAGGTTTTAGTACCGTTACTCGGTCTCGGTACCGTATAGTACTACGGTACTAACGGTAGTCTCTATATAGTACCGTTCCTATATAATTTACTAAGATACTACCTATTTAGATTATATAAAATACTATATAAGTCGATAAAATACTATTCTTTATAAGTATATAAACTATATCTAGATTCTAGACCTAAGTCTTTTATCTTTATAATTAAGATTTAGTGATTATTTACTAATATAAATATTTAATACTACCTATTTTTACTTTAAAAAAGTACCTAGAGGTATAATTATTAATATATATTATTATTACTTTCTTTTCTATATCTATATTATTCTTTATATCTAGTATTTAGGTATAACGTATTCGGTAAGCGAGTGGTCTATGTAAGCCAGTGGACCACTATGACCAACCTATTAAATTTAATTCTATTTATCTTAACCAAAACGCTATTAAATTAATTCAACTAAAATGATTTATCTATCTGGACAAGTCTCTCTTCTATGCCCCGGTAATCTATATATTCTATACGCTCGCCTGGCCTATGGAGCTAGCTATAAACCCGCTGAAACCTACTTACAATAGGTATTAATACGCGCTACTTAGGCCTTAAATAGTTCTAAACGTAGCTTATAAACCTCCTAAACTAAAAGGCTTCCTTTATAATTTATCTGCTATATAGATTAGGTCCGCTTTTACTTCTTCTTCTCGTTTTTATCACGTAATTCCTAGTTTTCTTTAGCGAGTAAGATAGTACCTTATAGTATAAGATAGAAGCCTTTTATAAGTTAGTCTAATATATAATTTAATAGACTTAGTAGGCTGTAAGACTTTATACGAAGTAAAGATTTAATTAATAAAGCCTATTAATATATTTCTTTCTTTATAGCTAGTATTTTTAGTGTAAAATTCTAGCTTAATTTACTCCCCTAGCTCGGAGGGGGGGTTAGGGTTCGAAGCTAGATATTAAGCTTCGAAATCACTTAGTTAGGTATAAATAGTACTAAACTAATAGCTCCGAAGCTATTCTTAATAGTCTCTAATTTAAATACTTTATTTCGTATAATAGGGTACGCTTCGAAGAAGTTAAGTTTATTAATATAGTTAATTCTATTTCTTATTTTTCTCTTTACTAGGTAGCTATATAATCTTTTTAATACTATAAAATAACTAATATCGAGAGGTTATAAAAGATAAGAAGAGTAAAGAGGTATATAGATCGGTATAACTTTATTTTATTTATAAATCTTATTAAATTTTAGGGTTAAATAGCTTCTATATCTATTAAGTATTAAGAGCCGATATACCCCCTTTATACTTAAAGTTAAAAGAATAAAGAGCTTTTTAAGCTAGCGAAGTTTAATTTTATTAGAGGTCTAACTATTCGGACTAACTTTAAATTACTAATTATCCGGAAGGCTATTAAACTAAGATTTAATAAAGACTTTACTTTTAAAAATTATATATAGAGGGAGAGCCTAACCTAAAGTATTTATATATTTAATAGTAGTTACCTATTTATAATTTCTAGATTATAAAAGCGAGCGCTAACTATAGTATTTACTTTTTATAATTACCTTTATTATAGTAATTAATCCTATTATAAAATCTATCTTATTAAAGTTATAGATATTATCGGGGTCGATTCTAAATTAAGTAATTATCTTTTTAATAAGATTAAACTACTCTTAAATAATTTTTAGGTCTTTATATTTTATATATTTATAATTATAGTATCTTAAGAATTAGGAGGAGAGGAGAGGGTATTATTATATAAAGTTATAGACCTATTTTTTACTAACTAAAATAATTAGGGTAGTTCTACGCTTTTTAAGGAGAAGATTTGCTATTTCTTAAACTATAGAAGGATAGGGAGCTACTCTATAAGAATCTATAGAGAGAATCTATTTTTAAAGAGACTCCTCTTTAATTTTAGTTAATTTCTTAGAATTTACATATAAAATCGCGCGGTAAGGGGTGCTCTTTAGATAATAGAGGAGAGTAGATTTTAGGACTTTAAAATAGCGCACTACTTTATAAATAGAGATAATTTACTAGGTCTTAATAGCTTAAATAGCTAATAAGACCCTACCCTCTTACTCTGTTAGATTTCTAGAGGATTAGGAGCGAATTAGGGATATAGTAGGTAGTTAAATTAACTAAGTGCTAATCTATAGATACGTTTTAGGTTAGGTAGTCTACTCGCTTATATAGACCACTTGCTTACTAAATACGTTATAGTCTAAAGTATAGAAGCTTAATATAGTATAGAATATAGTAGAAGGATAAAACCCTAAAAATATTCTAGATATATATATTAATATATTATTATTACTTAACTTAGTCTAAAGAACGATCTATAATATATTTAGTAAGCGAGTAGTCTATATAAGCGAGTAGACTACCTAACCTAAAACGTATCTATAGATTAGTACTTAGTTAATTTAACTACCTACTATACCCTTAATTCGCTCCTAATCCTTTAGAAATCTAATAGAGTAAAAGGGCAGGGTCTTATTAGCTATTTAGGCTATTAAGACCTAGTAAATTATCTTTACTTATAAAGTAGCGTACTATTTTAAAGTCTTAAAATCTACTCTCCTCTATTATCTAAAGAGCACCTTTTGCTGCGCGATTTTATATATAAATTCTAAGAAATTGACTAAAATTAAAGAGGAGTCTCTTTAAAAATAGATTCTCTCTATAGATTCTTATAGAGTAGCTCCCTATCTTTCTATAGTTCGAGAAATAGTAAATCTTCTCTTTAAAAAGTGTAGAACTACTTTAGTTATTTTAGTTAGCGAAAAATAGGTCTATAACTTTATATAATAATACCCTCTCCTCTCTTCCCGATTCTTAAAATACTATAATTATAAATATATAAAATACGAAGACCTAAAAATTATTTAAGAGTAGTTTAATCTTATTAAAAAGATAATCGCTTAATTTAGAATTAATTTTAATAATATTTATAACTTTAACGAGATAGGTTTCGTAATAGGATTAATTACTATAATAAAGGTAATTATAAGGAGTGAATACTATAGTTAGTACTTACTTTTATAACCTAGAAATTGTAAATAGGTAACTACTATTAAATATATAAATACTTTAGGTTAGGCTCTCCCTTTATATATGATTTTTAAAGGTAAAGTCTTTATTAAATCTTAGTTTAATAGCTTTTTAGATAATTAGTAATTTAAAGTTAGTTTAAATAGTTAGACCTTTAATAAAATTAGACTTCGCTAGCTTAAAAAGCTTTTTATTCCTTTAACTTTAAGTATAAAGAGGGTATATCGGCTTTTAATACTTAATAGATATAGAAGCTATTTAACTTTAAAATTCGATAAGATTTATAAGTAAAATAAGGTTATACTAATTTATATACTTTTTTACTCTTCTTATCTTTTATAACCTCTCGATATTAGTTATTTTATAGTATTAAAAAGATTATATAGCTACCTAGTAGAGAGAAAAATAAGAAATAGAATTAATTATATTAATAAACTTAACTTCTTTAAAGCGTACCCTATTATACGAAATAAAGTATTTAAATTAGAGACTATTAAGAATAGCTTCAGAGCTATTAGTTTAGTACTATTTATACCTAATTAAGTGATTTCGAAGCTTAATATCTAGCTTTAAACCTTAACCCCCCTTTTAAGCTAGGGGAGTGAATTAAGCTAGAATTTTATACTAAAAATACTAGCTATAGAGAAAGAAATACGTTAATAGGCTTTATTAATTAAATCTTTACTTTATATAAGGTCTCGTAGTCTACTAAGTCTATTAAATTATATATTAGACTAGCTTATAAAAGGCTTCTATCTTATACTATAAGGTACTATCTTACTCGCTAAAGAAAACTAGGAATTACGCGACGAAAATAAGAAGAAGAAGTAAAAGCGGACCTGATCTATACAGTAGATAGATTATAAAGGAAGCCTTTTAGTTTAGGAGGTTTATAAGCTACGTTTAGAACTATTTAAGGCCTAAGTAGTGTATATTAATACCTATCGTGAGTAGGTTTTAGCGGGTTTATAGCTAGCTCTATAGGCCGGGCGAGTGTATAGAATATACAGATTGCTAGGGTATAGAAGAGAGACTTGTTTAGATAGATAAATCATTTTAGTTAAATCAATTTAATGGCGTTTTGGTTAAGATAAATGGAATTGAATTTAATAGGTTGGTCGTGGTGGTCTACTGGCTTATATGGACCACTCGCTTACCGAATATGTTATACTATATTTTAATTTATACTTATAATATAAAGTTATTAAATACTACTAGGTAAGTATAATTTCTAACTATAGTTAAAGACTAAGATAAATATAATTTCTAACCGCGGTTAGAAATTAAGTCTTTAACTAAGGTTAGAAAGCTAGTCTTTAATTAAGGTTAGAAATCTAGTTTTTAACTAAGGTTAGAATATAAAATTATTTAATAATAACTTAGCTAAAACCTTCTACCTCTAGATTAAGGGACTAGTATAGACTCTAAAAATTCCTATTCCTATAGTACTAAAGAAGGTACTATATTACTCCTATATTACTCTTATAGTACTCCTACGGTACTTTAGTAAGGTATATATAAGAATATAAGGGAACTACCTAATTAAGATATATTAATATTATATAGCTTAAGATCTATTATATTCCCCTTTATAAAGATAGATTTAACTATTACTAAATTCCTCTTAGGCTACTCCTCTTATTTTTATAGACTAGAGCTACCTAATTATATAAGTATATTTCTTTTATTACTCCTTTTATTCCTTAAGCTACCTATATACTTTTATTTCTATTACTTTAAAATATTAGATTTTTAGCTATTCTCTAAAGCTAGTCTTTTATCTTAAGTATTATTATCTTAAATTAAGTTTCTTTATTATTTAACTAATCTTAATCTTTTTTCCCTAAACCCCTTTATACTAGACTAATTAATTAGTTAATAAATACTAAATATTATTAATTACCCTATACTTAGCCTTTTAGAGTATAATTCTTTAGTAACTACTACTCCTTTAATAACCTTTAAACGAATTAGTAGTAGTTATAATAAAGAGTAAGTTTAGTATATAAAAATAAATAAAATATAATTTATTAAATAGTAGTGATATATCTCTAAGGCTTAACTAGAGCCTCTATACTATAAGGTAAATTTTAAGGCCGAATATAAATCGTAATTATAGGAGTACTTTAATTAAGTTATATACTACTAGAGTAGCTACCTAATAGTAATATATTATAGGTATAGAAAAACTATACCTTACTTATTAATAATAAGAATATTAAGTTCGTTAAAGAAGTACTAGGTATTACTAGCCAGTTCTTTTAACGAAAAGAGTGCATTTTAACTAAAATACTAAGTATAGGGAAGAAAAGAAAGAAAGGAGAAAGGGTCGAGTCTCCGAAGCCTTTTATAGGGCCTTAGTAAATAGTAATAATAAACTATATAAACTTCCCACTACTTCTATCCTAATCTAGAATCCTAACTAAAGTTAGGATTTAGTAGTAGAATCCTTCTAATTGTAGTTAAAGATTCTTTTATAATTAGTTTTGACTAAGGTTAGAAACTCTTACTAGGTAGAAGCTAGCTTAGATTATAATATAACCCCTACCTAAAACTATATTTAGTCCCTAAATACTAGCTTATTATCGTTAATATAATCTTTAAGAATTTAGTTTTCTTCGTTAGTATTTAGCTATTCCTAGAGACGTATAGGGGGTCTTAACTTATCTAAGTATTACGTATAGAACTCTTATATCTTTCTCGGTATATATTTTATATTACTAGCGGGATACTATTATAGATCTAGGTTATATCCTAACTATTATACCTTATATTATAGCTTCCGGTAGTATATCTTAGTATCTAAGATTTTCTTAACCTCCTATTTATCTATCTCTCTAACCTATATTAGCGGAGGTAGATCTATATATTAACCTTTTAGGGGTTCTATTATTACTACTTTCTATAATTTATTTAGATAGAAAACGGGGTATACTCGAATTACTTTAGGTAGTTCTAACTTATTGTTACGGAACTACCCGTCACCAATCGATGGTACCCCACTGGGTATACAGATGGGCTACCGAGAGCCAACCAATCTATCTATTAGCAGATCACGTGTAGTATCTAATACTCTGGTATCCCTAGGTATTCAGGAAAGAGAAAACCCATTTACGCTCAGTGAGCAAAAGTATAATCAAGCCTGATCAGACTCCCTACCAGGAGGTTTCTGGTACGTATATACTTTAGGGTATCGGATATTACCTATACTAGGAATCGCTATATACAGAACCAGGGATACGTAACTATGACTCCTACGTCGACTTAAAGAAGTATATATAGGAGTATATAGCGACTCTAGCGGTAACTCTAGGGAGTTATACTAGGAGTAGGAATCGAAAGATATATAAGGATACTTATTTATATACTTAGTTTAGTTCTTCGTCTTTAATTATATATTATTACTTATGTTTACCTTTTAGACTACTATAACTCTTTACTTAATTATAACTTAACAACACTTACGAGTAGACTAATACCCCGGTATAGATCTACTTAGCGCTCTCACTAGCATTGTTCTTCAATCTCTTAATAAGACTTAGGCTATAGTAAGGCCTTATAGGTAATAGCTTAGTTATAATAGGTTATTAACATTAGATATATAAGGAGTATTAAGGTAAGTATACCCAGAACCTATCTAACCTAATTATAACTAGTTAGCAGTACGTAATATATTAAAGACTGTTTCGAATCAAGTTTCGAGTTATAACTACTAATATATCTTAACTCAGAAAGAAAGTCCTAACTAAGCTAGTCTAAAACGATAACCTTAATTCTAACGCTAAGAGAGATAATAGGATTAAGATACTAAAGGAGTAGGTAAAGACTTTATTAAATAAACTTTAAGAGTAAGAAAAGTATAATACCTAGGTTAAGGACTATTTAGCGCAAATATATACCTAAGTCACCGCTTTAATACTAGCTAGTACTATCTAAGGGCTAGCGTTACCTAAGGCTAAGTATTTCGAAGGAAACTAAACCAAGCTTTAAGGATTCCTTACTCAAATAGATATATACCTTAATATAAATAAAGCTAAGCTTCTATCTAAAGCTAGTAGAGTGATTTTTATATTAACCTACTTACGTAGATAAGTATAGAACTAGCTTAAACTATACATTCAAGATTATTATAAGAAGGTACTGGGAGATTAGTCTATAACTACCGCGGATATCTTTAGTAACTATAATAAGTTCCGCTAATATCTTAAGCGAACCTTTAGAGACATTAACGTAACCTAAATAGCTAAACGTAAGCTATAGAAAATCAGATAATAAACTAGTATATTAGTCTATACCTCTAAATTCTAGTAAATTATATCCTATCTAGATCTACCTAACTAAGTATACATTTTATACTTTAAGGTAGGACTTAAACTAGATATTAAAGATAAATTAGTATAAATTAATAGGCCTAAAACCTTAGATTAACTTATCACAATTGTAGTTAAGATTAATAATTATATTAACAAGCGATAATATAAACGCTAAGAAATAAACTAATAGAAAAAGGGTAAAAGTTATAGATTTAACTATTTTAATAATAAGCGCTATAATAGAGCGCCCTAAGACCCTAATCTATATAGCCTAAAGCTAATAGAATTAGACGCTACTTAGGATAAGTAAAATAAGCGTTAATAGAAGAATCTCTGCTTTATATATAGGAAACTAGGACACTATATAAGAGAATATAAGCAGAAGAAACTATATAAGAAATAGTAATACCTATAGGCGATACGCGAAGAACTGTATATAACCTAAGAAACTAAATAGGACTACCTAAAGACGGAATCTTTAGAAGATCTCTTAGTAAGATAGAGTAACCTAAGCCTAGAAGAGATATTAGTAGGTAACCTATATATTAAAGGGTTAGCTAACGAGCTATATATCAATTACCTAGGAATCGACTAGGATACTATAGAAAGCTAAGGATAGACCTAGTACGTCCCCTAGGAGCTAGACTACTCCTTAGAATAGTCTAATAACTCTTAGGAATAAGAAGTAGGTCTCCTAGGAACGCTAGTCACAACCCCTAGAACTACTAATAGTCTAAGAACGATAAATACGTTCCTAGGAAGCGACCAAATAACCCTAGAAATACTACTAAATAGTCCTAAGAACCATCAAAATAATAAAGAGGCTAACAATAAGCCTATAAGATATCTCAAAGGAAAGATATAGCCTAGTAGACTAGACTAGCACCTTATTAATATAATTAAAGAAGGTAACGACCTAGTAGGATACCCTTATAAAGATTCTACTTACGCGTATAAAGGATATATATAATACCTAGGATATAGTAGAATAGCTAGCGTTATATACTATAACGAGATATATACTACCTATAGGTCTAATAAGTTAGATCTTAGCATCGAACCCCAGCCACTAAGGTAGATAAAGAAGCCATAATAGAACCAAGAGTACTAAGGAGTATAATATAATAGCTAATAGATATACAACCACTAGGGTCGTCTAATAGCACAGCTAGTAGTAACTTTACTAGGAATATATATCAAACTATATATAATCCTACTAATAGGAAAGGCTTAGACTCTTATTAACTTAGGAGTAATAAATAATTTTATAAACCCTAGGTTCTAAGAAGCCTAACAAGTCCTTACTAAACTATTATTATATATTATCCCCGTTATAGGACTCGATAGAGAAGTCCTCTCCGGTAGAGTAAGCGAGGAAACTATTATACTACTAATATCTATCTATAGATACCTAGAACTAATTAAGTTTAATATTTTAGAAATGGGAGACTATAATATTATTTTAGGAGTTCTATAGCTTAGAAAGTATAACCTAAGTATTAATTAGTAGTTGGGATAGATCACCTTTAATAGGTACAAATGTATAGAATAATATAACGACTATAAGACGTATTAGAAGAAGTCTAGCTAATAGGGTAAGAATAGACAGTCCTAGAAGAAAAGGACTAGGGTATTAGTCACAGGCGTTACCTTAGATACTATAGAATAGTCACCCGGTATATCTAACTAGGAACTAATAGAATACGTGATTATTAAAAATAAAAAGCTATATATAACTAATAACGAACCCTAGATTTTAAATAAATACTAAGAGTTTATAGATATTTTTATAGTACCTACTAACAGAGTATTACCTAAATATAGGCCTTTCGACTATAAAATTAATATAATAGAGGGTACTAAACCTATTTTTAAACCTATTTATTAATTATTATAGAAAGAATCCTAAATACTTAAAGAATATATTGATAAGAACCTATAGAAAGGTTATATCTAAGCCTTAAAGTTATCGGCTAGATACCCAATTATCTTTATACTAAAGAAAGATAGGAGCCTTTAACTCTATATAGACTATTAATATCTAAATTCGATTACTATTAAGGATTAATACCTATTACCTTTAATCTATAAGATATAGGATTAGATCGGAGGAGTAAAGTACTTTTTAAAATATAATATTACTAATGCGTATTACTATATCAAGATTAAGCTAGGCTACGAATAGAAAACGGTATTTAAAACTAAGTTTAGATACTATAAATATAAGGTTATACCCTTCAGCCTTACTAACGTACTAGCTATATTCTAGCGCTTTATCTTTAAAGCGCTAGAGGAATATCTTAATATCTTTATTATTATATACTTAGATAATATCTTAGTATTTTTAGTAACCCTTGAAGATTATATTAGATATAATAAACTAGTACTATAGAAGTTAAGAGAAGCAAAGGTCACTCTTAAACTTAAGAAATGTGAATTCTATATCTAAGAAACGTTATTCTTAGGATATTATATTAGCCTAAACGGACTTAGGATAGAGGAAGATAAGGTTAAGAGTATTATAGAATAGCTAATACCTAAGATTATTAAGGAAGTATAGTAATTTCTTAGTCTCGCTAACTACTACCGAAAAATTATCGATAGATATACTAGAGTAGCGTTAGGACTTTATTAACTTACTAAGAAAGACTAGAAATTTAAGTAGGATAAAGTAGTAGAAGGATTGTTCTAGTAACTTAAATAACTCTTTAGCTAAAGAATAATTGTGGCTACGTTTAGCTACGATAAACTAATTATTATAGAAATAGATATATTAGACTACGCCCTAGGAGCTAGATTAATATAGCTAAGACTAGATAGGAAATATTGACTAATTATATTCTAGTTAAGGAAAATGATACCTATAGAACTTAACTATAATATATATAATAAGGAATTATTAGCTATAGTATTAGTATTCTAAGTCTAGAGAGTATATCTAGAAGGAGCGAAATATATAGTAATAGTTAAATCTAATCATAAGAACCTTACCTTTTTTACTACTATAAAGGTTCTTATATAATAATAAGCGCGATAGGCGGAAACCCTTATATAATATAATTTCAGAATCGAATATTATAAAGGAATAGAAAATAGCTAAATAGATATATTAAGTTAGCGACTAGACTATAAGTTAGGTACTAAAGTAGTGGAACCTACTATACTAAGACAAAACTCAGATAGTACTATCTTATATAATAAATAGTTACTAGCCGCGATAGTAGAGGTCGAAGATAATAACCTACTATAATGAATTAAGAAAGAACTAGAAATAGATATAATTAATTAACTCTTTAAAGAAAATAATAAACTTATTAAAGACGAAAGTAGTCTATTCTACCTATATAAATTAATCTATATCCTAGTTAAACTCTAGGAGGAAGTGATTAAGAAATATTATAATAACCTTACTTATAGATATATAGGAATAGAAAAGATAGTAGAATATATTTTGTGAAATTATTATTTTCTAAATATAAACTATAAGGTTAGATTCTATATCTAAGGCTACGATATGTACTAAAGGAATAAGCCCGTATAATACGTACCCTATAGAGAATTATAGCTATCTAAGATACTGACTAACCTATAGGAATAGATTACTATAGACTTCGTTATAAAGCTACTAATCTTAGAAGGATATAATATAATTATAGTTATAGTTAATAGGCTTACTAAATACGCCTATATAATTCTAACTATAGAAACTATTAACGTAGATTAAATAGCGAATATAGTCTTATAATATATAGTTATAAACCATAGACTACTAGCTAAAATTATATTGGATAGAGATAAATTATTTATATTAAATATATAGTAATCCTTTATAGATTAGATAAGTATTAAGCTTAGACTCTCTATAGTATACTACCTATAAACTAATAGTTAAATTAAAAGAGTAAACTAAACCCTAAAGTAGTACCTATAATACTATATAAACTACTAACAAAACGACTAGGTAGGACTGCTACTAATAGTATAACTAGCGTATAATAATACTATTTACTCTATAACCTAAGAATCACTATTCTTTACTAATTATAGGTATAACCCTATAGTTTATAGATAACTAATCGGTAAGGTAGCTATAGTAGAATTAGCGAGACTAAAGGCTAACGGGCTAAAATAGTTACACCTATAACTATCTAAAGATATCGACTTCGTTAATCTATAGATAAAGAAGTATTACGACCAAAAATACAAAAAGGGACCTAATCTAAAGGGGGGAGAAAAGGTTTATCTTTTATACTATAATATTAAAACTAAGCGACCTAGTAATAAACTAGACTACCTACAGTTAGGACTATTTGAAATTAAAGAAAAACTAGGATTAATTAACTATCGCTTAAAGCTACTAGAAAGTATATAAAAACTCTATCTAATATTTTATATCTCGTTACTTAAACTTGTACTAAATAATACTAAACTCGCGATAAATATAGAATTAGAGGAGGAAACCGAAAACAAATATAAGGTTGAAGAAATCCTAGAAATAAAGTAAATAAGCGGAAAGCCTTACTACTTAGTAAGATAGAAGGGGTACAATACCTCTAAAAATACTTAGGAACCTATCGAGAACCTAAGGGGCTACCCCTAGCTAGTTTAACAGTTCTACTAAAAGAATCGCCGACTAGGAAAGATAGGTCTATCCCCTCTAAGACAGAAGGGGATAGGGGACCGAATATCTAGATTAGAGTAGGATCCTCTAATGTAGCGGCAAGGGCTTAAGCATTATACTTATTAGCGAGGCGATCTAGCTTAGTAAGATCCTTAGCAGACGGAGGATCCTTAGCATCTAACTGCTCTATTAATGCGGAATCGTAATCTAATATCCGATTATTCTAAGAACGCAAGAATTAGCGCTATTTACGTAAACGTATTATTTTTATCATTATGTCCATTTACTATTTTTCAGCCTAGGTAAGCTCTTTATTAATCTTCTGCTACTCGCGTAACACCTTTTACTACTTAGTTTCGCTATAGAACCTTTTAGCACATTTCCGACCCTAACGAGTGTATTTAGTATAGTTATAGTACTTAGGATCCGCTATATAGGAGATACTATAGGAAAAGCAATATTTACAAGGGTATTTAGTAACTAAACCGTTTGTTAGAATTAATCGATATTAAGCAAGTCTATTTTATTTACGAGTCGCGTTATTAACCGGCATAGTACAAAGGGTATATAACTAAAGAACGAGAAAAAAAGGAAAAAGAAAAACAACTGATATTACTTACCTAAGGGGTAGTCGACAGCTTTAAAGGGCTTCGAGAACGAAACCCTAAGGGAGGGGGAGATAATATTACGGAACTACCCGTTACTAATCGATAGTACCCTACCGGGTATACAGATAGGCCACCGAGAGCTAACTAATCTATCTGTTAGCAGATCATATATAGTATCTAATACTCTAGTATCCCTAGGTATTTAGGAAAGAGAAAACCCATTCACGCTTAGTAAGCAAAAGCATAATTAAGCCTAATCAGACTCCCTACCAAGAGGTTTCTAGTACGTATATACTTTAGGGTATCGGATATCACCTACACTAAGAATCGCTACACACAGAACTAAGGACACGTAACCGTAACTCCCACATCGACTTAGAGAAGTATACACAGGAGTATACAGCGACTCCAGCGGTGACTCCAGGGAGTCACGCTAGGAGTAGGAATCGAAAGATATATAAGGACACTCATTCATATACTTAGTTCAGTTCTTTATCTTCAATCATACATTATTACTTGTATTTACCTTTTAGACTACTATAACTCTTTACTTAATTATAACTTAATAACACTCACAAGCAGACCAATACCCCGGTATAGATCTACTCGGCGCTCTCACTAGCATCGTTCCTCGATCTCTCAACAGGACTTAGGCTACAGTAAGGCCTTACAGGCAATAGCTCAGTTGCGACAGGTCGTTGACGTTAGATACACGAGGAGTATTAAGGCAAGTATACCCGGAACCCATCTAACCTAACTGTGACCAGTTAGCAGTACGTAACACTTATAAGAATTTCTTACTTTCTTAATAATCTTATAGGGTCTACTAGTAAGATAGGATAGCTTTCTACTTAGCCGATCTTAAAACTAGTCTTTTATTATAATAAAAACTAAGTTACCTACTCTAAAGTCTTCTTCCCTCTAATATTTATTTACTTATTAAATTTATAACTATTATAACTTTATAATTTACTCTTTAGTTTATAACTAGATATCTTATAGCTAAGAAAGTATCTATACCGCTTCCTCCTTACTTAGTATAACTCCCCCTCAGTCCTTCTAGTTAAATATTATTACTAGTTTATACCTTTATTCTATAAAGAAGGGTAATTTCTTTATTATATCTTAAGGTAGAATCGATACTATAAAATCGACTATTAGGAGTAACTCTAACTAGTTATCTTAGTTCTATTCTACGTATAGATATAGTTATTAAGCTATATACTAGTTAGCGATCTTACTCTACTTATCTATTTAAGGGTAGTATACTATTAATAATTTCCTTCTAATTCTAAAGATCCTATAGAATTTAGCCTAGAACTCTAATATAAACTATCTACCTTAGTCTAATATAATTATCTCTAGAATCCCTAAAATCTAGATTATATAGTTAATAAATAGGCGAGCTATTTACTTAGCCTTTGTTTCTTTCTTATAGGGGATTAATATTAGTCTCTTACTTAAATAATCTATAATTATAAGTACTATATTATATCTATAATAATCCTTTAGGAAAGAATAGAAGTCTATTAAGAGGTACTACTAAGGTTTCTTTAGAATCGGTAGTAGTTATAGTAATCTAAGTATATAGTCTCTTTAAGCTTTTATATACTTATAGATTAAGTAATTATTAATATATTACCTTATATTAGTTACTTACCTATACTAGTAATATCTCTCTATAACTAGCTTCTTTATCTTCTTAATCCTAAGGTAAGATATTAAAGGCTATCGGTATATTTTATTAAGTAGTTAGGCGCGGAGGTCTTCTTTATTAGGTACCTTAAGTTACTTTTTATAAAGTAGTAACCTATCCTATATTATCTATTTTAGGTTATCTCTTAATTAGGCTAACTAGCGAAACTCGTCTAATTCTAAGTTTCGATAGTTAAATATATAGATACGTTTAATAATCTCTACTTTATTAGATTATATAAGGGCTAAATAAGCTAGTATTACCCCCTCTTCTAAATATAATTTCGGTAGTATTATAAAGCTTTAACTATTATTAATATAGGGGGTCTCCTTCCTTAATAAGGTATTAGTAATAGTATTTTTCTTACTAAGTTAATATTTAATTATAAAGTAGAATTATAATAGGAATTCGTTCTATTATACTTACTATTAGTTTATTTACTAGGTTATTATAAAGTATTCTAAGGATTAGTAGTCTATTAGGATTTTAAACTAATCCTCTTAAGCTAATCCTTTAAGCTCCGGTCTCTATTCTTATAAAGCGTAAATAATAGCTAAAAGTTCTTTATCCTAGACCTTATAGTTAAGCTTAGATAGTTATATTATCTTTAAATAAAAGGCTATAAGGTATTAGAAATTATCCTATTTATAATACTAGGTAAGTACTACTCTAAGAATACTATCCGAGGTATCTATTTCTACTCTAGTTCGTTAGGTAGGGTTATAGTATTATAGAATTAGTATATTTATTAGCTTCCTTTTTAGTTACTAGAAAGCCTTTTCGTAGCTTATTAACTATTTAAAGGGAATATCCTACTATATTAAGCGATATAATAGCTTTAAGATTATACTATATCCCTAGATAAATTATTAGTAGAAATTATAAAATCTAAGGAATAACTATACCCCTTTTACTATTAAAGGGGTTCTCTATAAATTAATAATACTAATCTTTTTTAGATCTACTATAATACTTTTAGTACTTATAATAAATCTAAGGAATTTAGTCTTTATAACTATAAACTTATACTTTAATAGAGCTACTTAGAGACTAGCCTTTTAAAAGTAGGAGAGTACCTCCCTTACCTATTATCTATACTCTTCTAAAGTCTTACTATAGATTAGGATATTATTTACAAAAGCTATTATATAATTATCTATATATTCTTTTAGAATACTATTTATAAATTATTAGAAAGTAGTAGGTCTATTAGTAAGGCTAAAAGGTATAACCTTATATTTAAAAGATTTATATCTTATATAGAAAGTAGTAAGGTCCTCTACCTTAGGTATTAAGTAGATCTAGTAGAAACTTCACTAGATATCTAGCTTTATAAAAAACTTAGCCTTACTAGTACGCTATAGGACCTTATTAATTAAGGGTAATAAGTAGTAATCCTTTCTTATAATAGTATTTAGTTTTTAGAAGTTAATATAGAAGTAGAAGCTACTATTAAGCTTTTTTACTATAAGAATCGGTAATATATAGGGCGCTAAACTTAGTATAATAAATCCCTTATTTAGGTTCTTAATAATATACTACTTTATAGCTCTTAATTTATCTAAGGAGAGCTTATAAAGAGGGTAGTACCTTAGTTAAGCTTCTACTTCTAGAATAATATTATAGTCGGCCTTAAGTTAGTATAGGGGTAGCTTATCTAACTTCCTTTTTAAAAAAACCTTAGCTAGGTTATAGTATTCCTTTAGTAGTATTCTCTTAATCTTATTAAACTTAAGGTCTTTTTCGAAGAATAATTTAATATTAATAACCTAGTCGATCTTATAGAGTAATATTACGAAAATCTCTATTCTATATTCTAGATCCCTCTCTATCTTTATCTTTAACCTATTAAATCTAGCCCTATTAATAATACTAATATTAATTAAAAAGGGTAGCGAACTTATATCTTTCTTTTTCTTATAAGGAACTAGGATATCTAGTATTCTTTCTTTTAGATTTCGGATTATTTTCCTTTACTCCTATACTTACTAGTGTCTATATTAGCGCTCCCGCGTATACTTATAGTTAGCCTTCCTTTTTAAGTCCTCTTATTTAAGTAGGCGGTCCCTTTAGTTCGCGTTAGCTTAATACTTAGGATTCGGCTTTAGTCTTTATAGAATAGTTATTAGGATTAGTACTATAATCTTACTAGATACTTTATTAAAAAGTATCTTTTCCTCTAGCTAGATTATCTAGCGTTAATAATAATCTAGTAGGATATTATACTCTATAAACTATTTTCTACTAATAATTATATTATAATCCCTAAGATCTATAATTAATATAGGGACTCGCTACTATACTCGGCTGTCTATATATATTATAAGGAAAGTAATATATATAATCGGCTTACTAAGCTTTCTATTAAATCTTTAGATAGGGTACTTATACCCTAGCCCCTCTACTCTTAATCTTAGCTACTTCTTAAGAAGTAAGATTAATTTCTAATTTATAAATATATATCTATCTACTTTAGTATTACTAAGTACTAAAATAGAGAAAGAATATCTATTATATATTAGCTTAGTATTAAAAACTAAACTATCTCTAGGACCTCCTTTAATTAGCTTATATAAATCTAATAGATATAGTAATACTTTCTATTTACTTAGGTAGGAGACTTAGCCTAGGTATCGACTTTTCCCTAATCCTCCTCTTCCTTATTATTAGGCTCTATAATATAGGGAGCGATATAGGGAGTAGCTACTACGATAGTACTAACTAGCTTCTTCTTAAAATAATTATACGTTATATATCTTTACTCCTTATAGTTAAAGTATCTTCCTTCCTTTATTAGGATATCTTATTTAATATTTAAGAGTTTTCTAAGGTTAGTACTCTCTTCGCATTTTATATAGGGGTTATAGGTAGATCTTATAGTCGCCCCTACGCTACTACCTAAGGTTAAGGTAGGTCGGATATAGGAGTTAGCCTTTACTTTCTACTAGAGGTTAATTTCGTAAGATATACTTTAGTAAGTTTAGAAGAACTTTTCGAAGTTTATAGTATCCTAATTTACTACCTATATTACCTAACTCTATAGTAGGTATAGTAGCTTTAAGTATAAATTATACTTCTAGTTCTCTTTAATAATAGTAGCCTCCTCTATAAGCTATATAAATTCTACTAGGAAGTTAGTAAAGCTATCCTTTAGCTTTATTATTAACTTATAGTAAGCGGTATAAGCCTTAGTATACTAGTTTAGGTTTATAAAAATAGTCTTTAGGTAAGTAATTATATCCTTAATATCTATATAAGGGTTACTTAAATTAGAACTTATCTAAGATATAATATATAACTAGGCTTTACCTTTATAATAACTCTAAATATAGAGTTTATAATAGACTAGTTATAAATAGTAGTTAGTATTAGTCTCTAGTTTCTAGTATATAATAGTTTCCTAGGTTTTAAATTAGACTTCTTTACTATTACTAAGTATTAAAGTATCTAGTATTTTTATAGTCTTTTTACTAGCTACTACTTCTACTAGAATTTTAGTATTATTATCCTAGTATAGGAGCTAGAATATAAGGTTACTATAGTCTTTAATTATAATATTATAGTAAGCGATCGCTTTATTATACTTAATCTAGAGGTTCTTAATTACTTTATTAGAGTTAGCCTACTCTACTATAAGGACTATAACTTCGTTCTTAAGCTCTTAGTATTAATATTCTAACCGCTTATATTAGCGGACTAGTTCCTAGAATCTCTCTTAGGAAGGGGTCTTTATTAACTATTTATATAAGGAGGATAATTCCTTTTTAGCGTTATCCTTATTATTATTCTTATTAGTTTCTACTAATCTTATTAGGGTCTCTAGGTCTAGAGCCTAGGTCTTATAATTAAGGGCCTCTTTATTATTATTAAGCGTAGTAGTAACTAGCTACTTACTATAGTTTATTAGGTTCTGTTAAGTCCTAACTATTCTAATTAGTTAAGCTAGATTCGGTTTAGTTTAGGTTAAGTCTTAGCTTATATAATATTAAGGAATAGGAAGTAGGGTAAAGTAGGGCTAAGACTAATTATAAGGATAGTCTATATAACCTTACTACTTATAGATTAAGAGAGGTACTTAGTATTATATTACTAGCTAGTTCTTTTAATAAAAAGAGTATATTTTAACTAAAATACTAATGTTACGCACTGCTAACTGGTCACAGTTAGGTTAGATGGGTTCCGGGTATACTTGCCTTAATACTCCTCGTGTATCTAACGTCAACGACCTGTCGTAACTGAGCTATTGCCTGTAAGGCCTTACTGTAGCCTAAGTCCTGTTGAGAGATCGAGGAACGATGCTAGTGAGAGTGCCGAGTAGATCTATACCGGGGTATTAGTCTGCTCGTGAGTGTTATCAAGTTATAATTAAGTAAAGAGTTATAGTAGTCCAAAAGGTAAACACAAGTAATAATGTATAATTAAAGACGAAGAACTAAACTAGATATATAAATAAGTGTCCTTATATATCCTAGAGTTCTTCCCGTGTAGATAGGTAGATAGTAGCTTGGTAGAATCTTCTTAGTAGATTCTACTGTTCGACTGTCTACCGTTCTACTACCTATATAATCACGTGGTGCTCTTAACCTAAAGCGGTAGCTGTGGTAGTAGAGGGTTACCGGTACGTATAGGCGTATACGTATCGGTTAGTCCCTAAAAGTAGGCCCTTAGTTAGAGTAATCACCCCCGTACTTACTAATTATAACCGCAGCTTTTCTTATTCCAGATACTTAGGAACGCTAAAGTATAGGATATTGTACGTAATCTACTTAGCAGATTTGCTGGTTGGCTCTCGATAGCCTATTAGTGTGCCTAGTGGGTCACTACTGACTGGTAACAGATAGGTCTGTAATATCACCTCCCCTCTTCTTAGGAGTTTCGTCCCTAAGACTTATAAATCTACAGTCCCCCCTCCGGTAGGTAATAGATTTTTCTTTTCCTTAAAATAATATATTTTCGTTATACCTAAACGTAAGGCTGACTCTTCCCTTAAAAGTATTCCTAAACTCCCCTATAACTCTTTAATCGTATATCATACCTAGGCTAATTATATCGAGGTTAATAGTTTTGTGACTACTACCCCTTATAACTATTATCTTAGTACCGGTATTAATTATATAATAGATCATTCTCGTTATTATTTAAAATATACGTCCTATACCCGAGTAGGCTACTCGTATAAGTATAAATTTTACACTAGTCGGGAATAGGACTTATTACGAAATACTAAGGATAAGATTTCCTCTAATATCGAAAAGAATAAAAGTAAACTCGATCTATTAGAGCCCAAGTTATCTACGTTACAATCCTATCTCGCGGAGTTATATTAAAAGGTATTAAATAAACAAAAATAATATTAGGAAGCCATATCTTACTAGTATCGTTTACGAAAATAAATAACTTTCCTAAAATAAAAGGGTTTTAAAATATTAGAATATAATACTAAATTACTTAAAATCCTTAATAAGTACAATTCCCCCTCTAGGTAGGCTAATACCTCTACCCTAGACCTTGAGTAGCTTACTACTACTACTAAATATCTAAACTTTAATTAGATATTAGTTAAGATTACTAATCTTCCGTTATCTTTCTAGGATAGCCCAGCTTTTTCCGCTATTAGTATTAGTAGAACTGTTAAACTAACTAAGGGCAGCCCCTTAGGTTCTTAATAGGTTCCTATATATTTTCAGAGGTATTATACCCCTTCTATCTTACTAAATAGTAAGGTTTTCCGCTTATTTATTTTATTTCTAGGATTTCCTTAACCTTATATTCGTTTTCAGTTTCTTCTTCGATTTCTATATTTATTATAAGTTTAGCGTTATTTAGTATAGGTTCGAGTAACGAGATATAGAATACTAGGTAGAGTTTTTGTATACTTTCTGGTAGCTTTAAGCGATAGTTAACTAATCCTAATTTTTCTTTAATTTTGAATAGTCCTAACTATAGGTAGTCTAATTTATTACTAGGTTATTTAGTTTTAATATTATAGCGTAAAAGATAAACCTTTTCTCCCTTTTTTAGGTTAGGTCCCTTCTCGTATTTTTAGTTGTAATACTTCTTTATCTATAGGTTAATAAAGTCGATATCTCTAGATAGTTATAAATATAACTGTTTTAGCCTATTAGCCTTTAGTCTCGCTAATTCTACTATAGCTACTTTACTAATTAGTTATCTGTAAACCATAGGGTTATACCCGTAATTAGTAAAGAACAGTGATTCTTAGGTCGTAGAGTAAATAGTATTATTATATACTAGTTATACTATTAGTAGCAGTCCTACCTAGTTATCTTGCTAGTAGTTTACGTAGTATTATAGGTACTATTTTAGGGTCTAGTTCACTCTTTTAGTTTAACCATTAGTTTATAGGTAGTATACTATAGAGAGTCTAAGCTTAATATCTATTTAATCCGCGAAAGATTGCTATATATTTAATATAAATAACTTATCTCTATCTAATATAATTTTAGCTAGTAGTCTATAGTTTATAACTATATTATAGGACTATATTTACTATTTAATCTACGTTAATAGTTTCTATAGTTAGAATCATATAGGTGTACTTAGTAAGCCTATTAACTATAACTATAATCATATCGTGTCCTTCTAAGACTAGTAGTTTTATAATAAAATCTATAGTAATCTACTCCTATAGGGTGGTTAGTATCTTAGATAGCTATAATTCTCTATAGGGTATGTATTATACAGGCTTATTCCTTTAGCATATGTCGCAGCCTTAGATATAGAATCTAACCTTACGGTTTATATTTAGAAAATAATAATTTTACAAAATGTGTTCTACTATCTTTTCTATTCCTATATATCTATAAGTAAGGTTATTGTAATATTTCTTAATTACTTCCTCTTAGAGTTTAACTAGGATATAGATTAATCTATATAGGTAGAATAAACCACTTTTGTCTTTAATAAGTTTATTATTTTCTCTAAAGAGTTAATTAATTATATCTATTTCTAGTTCTTTCCTAATTTATTATAGTAGGTTACTATCTTCGACCTCTACTATTATAGCTAGTAACTATTTATTATACGAGATAGTACTATTTAAGTTTTATCTTAGTATAATAGGTTCTGCTACTTTAGTACCTAACTTATAGTCTAGTCGCTAACTTAATATATCTACTTAGCTGTTTTCTATTCCTTTATAATATTCGATTCTAAAGTTATATTATATAAGGGTCTCTACCTATCGCGCTTATTATTATATAAGAACCTTTATAGTAGTAAAAAAGGTAAGGTTCTTATAATTGGATTTAACTATTACTATATATTTCGCTCTTTCTAGATATACTTTCTAGACTTAGAATACTAATACTATAGCTAGTAGTTCCTTATTATATATATTATAGTTAAGTTCTGTAGGTATTATCTTTCTTAACTAGAATATAACTAGTTAATATTTCCTATCTAGTCCTAGCTATATTAGTCTAACTCCTAGGGCATAATCTAATATATCTATTTCTATAATAATTAGTTTATTATAGCTAAATATAGCCACAATCGTCCCTTAGCTAAAGAGTTATTTAAGTTATTAGAATAACTCTTCTACTACTTCATCCTACTCAAATTTCTAGTCTTTCTTAGTAAGTTAATAAAGTCTTAACGCTACTCTAATATATCTATTAATAATCTTTCGGTAGTAGTTAATAAGACTAAGAAATTACTATACTTCCTTAACAGTCTTAGGTATTAGCTATTCTATAATACTTCTAACCTTATCTTCCTCTATCCTAAGTCTATCTAGGCTAATATAATATCCTAAGAATAACGTTTCTTAGATATAGAATTCATATTTCTTAAGTTTAAGAGTAACCTTTACTTCTCTTAACTTCTATAGTACTAATTTATTATATTTAATATAATCTTTAAAGGTTGCCAAGAATACTAAGATATTATCTAGGTATATAATAACGAAGATATTAAGATATTCTTCTAGTACTTTAAAAATAAAGTATTAGAATATAGCTAGTATATTAGTAAAGCTAAAAGGTATAACCTTATATTCATAATATCTAAACTTAGTTCTAAATACTATTTTCTATTTATAGCCTAGCTTAATCCTAATATAGTAATATATATTAGTAATATCATATTTTAAGAAGTACTTCGCTCCTTTAATCTAGTCTTATATCTTATAGATCAAAGGTAATAGGTATTAATCTTTAATAGTAATCGAATTTAGATATTAATAGTCTATATAAAGTCGAAAGCTCCTATCTTTCTTTAGTATAAAGATAATCAAGTATCCGGCTAATAACTTTAAGGCTTAGATATAACCTTTCTATAGGTTCTTATCGATATATTCCTTAAGTATTTAAGATTCTTTCTATAATAACTAATAGATAGGTTTAAAAGTAGGTTTAGTGCCCTCTATTATATTAATTTTGTAATCAAAAGGCCTATATTTAGGTAATACTCTATCAACAGGTACTATAAAAATATCTGTAAACTCTTAGTATTCGTCTAGAATCTAAGGTTCGTTACTAGTTATATATAGCTTTTTACTTTTAATAATCATATATTTTACTAGTTCCTAGTTAGATATACTAGGTAACTATTCTATAGTATTTAAGGCGATACCTACGACTAATACCCTAGTCCTCTTCTTCTAAGACTATCTGTTCTTACCTTATTAACTAGACTTCTTCTAACGCGTTTTGTAGTTATTATACTATTCTATATATTTATACTTATTAAAGGTAATCTATCCTAACTGCTAATTAATACTTAGGTTATACTTTCTAAGCTATAGAACTCCTAAAATAATATTGTAGTCTCCTATTTCCAGAATATTAAACTTAATCAGTTCTAGGTATCTATAGATAGATATTAGTAGCGTAATAGTTTCCTTACTTACTCTATTAGAGAGGACTTCTCTATCAAGTCCTATAATAGGAATAATATATAATAATAGTTTAGTAAGGATTTATTAAGTTTCTTAGAACCTAGGATTTATAAAATTATTTATTACTCCTAAGTTAATAAAAGTCTAAGCCTTTCCTATTAGTAGGATTATATATAGTTTAATATATATTCCTAGTGAAGTTACTACTAGTTATACTATTAAACAGCCCTAGTAGTTGTATATCTATCAGCTATTATACCATACCCCTTAGTACTCTTAGTTCTATTATAGCTTCTTTATCTACCTTAATAGCTAGGGTTCGATATTAAGATCTAACTTACTAGATCTATAGGTAGTGTATATCTTATTATAGTATATAACGCTAGCTATTCTACTATATCCTAGGTATTATATATATCCTTTATATACGTAAGTAGAATCTTTATAAGGGTATCTTACTAGGTTATTACCTTCCTTAATTATATTAATAAGATACTAGTCTAGTCTACTAGGCTATATCTTTCCTTTAAGATATCCTATAGGCTTATTATCAGCCTCTTTATTATTTTAATAGTTCTTAGGACTATCTAGTAGTATTTCTAAGAGTATTTAATCACTTCCTAAGAACACGTTCATCGTTCCTAGATCATTAGTAGTTCTAGGGGTCGCGACTAGTGTTCCTAAGAGACCTACTTCTCGTTCCTAGGAGTCACTAGACTATCCTAAGGAGTAGTCTAGCTCCTAAAGGACGTACTAGGTCTATCCTTAGCTTTCTATAGTATCCTAGTTAATTTCTAAGTAATTAATATATAGCTTATTAGCTAACCCTTTAATATATAGGTTACCTACTAATATCTCTTCTAGGCTTAGGTTACTTTATCTTACTAAAAGATCTTCTAAAGATTCTGTCTTTAGGTAGTCCTATTCGGTTTCTTAGGTTGCATATAGTTCTTCGCGTATCGCCTATATATATTACCGTTTCTTATACAGTTTCTTTTACTTATATTCTCTTATATAGTGTCCTGGTTTCCCGTATATAAAACAGAGATTCTTCTATTAATACTTATTTTACTTATCCTAAGTAGTGTCTAATTCTATTAGCTTTAGGCCATATAGATTAGGGTCTCAGAGCGCTCTATCACAGCGCCTATTACTAAAACAGCTAAATCCATAACTCTTACCCTTTTTCTACTAGTCTATCTCTTAGCGTTCGTATTATCGCTTATTAATACAATTATTAATCTTAACTATAATCGCGATAAGTTAATCTAAGGTTTTAGGTCTATTAATTTATACTAATTCATCCTTAATATCTAGTTTAAGTCCTACCTCGAAGTATAGAATATATGCTTAGTTAGGCAGATCTAGATAGGATATAATTTACTAGAATTTAGAGGTATAGACTAACGCGCTAGTTTATTATCTGATTTTCTATAGCTTACATTTAGCTATTTAAGTTATATTAATATCTCTAAAAATTCGCTTAAAATATTAATAGAAGTTATTATAGTTACCAAAGATATCTATAATAGTCGCGGACTAATCTCTTAGTACCTTTTCATAATAATCTCGAATATATAGTTTAAGCCAGTTCTATACTTATCTATATAGGTAGGTTAATACAAAAATCACTCTACTAGCTTCGGACAGAAGCTTAGCTTTATTTACGTTAAGGTACATATCTATCTAAGTAAGGAATCCTTAAAGCTTAGTTCAGTTTCCTTCGAAACATTTAGCCTTAGGTAACGCTAGCCCTTAGATAGTACTAGCTAGTACTAAAGCGGTGACTTAGGCATACATTTACACTAGATAGTCCTCGACCTAGGCATTATACTTTTCTTACTCTTAAAGTTTATTTAACAAAGTCTTTACCTACTCCTTCAGTATCTCAATCCTATTATCTCTCTTAGTGTCGGAATCAGGGTCATTATCCTAGACCAGCTTAGTCGGGACTTTCTTTCTAAGTTAAGACATATCGGTAGTTATAACTCAAAACTTAATTCGAGACGGTCTTTAATATATTACGTACTACTAACTAGTCACAGTTAGGTTAGATAGGTTCTAGGTATACTTACCTTAATACTCCTCGTATATCTAACGTTAACAACCTATCGCAACTAAGCTATTACCTACAAGGCCTTACTATAGCCTAAGTCCTATTAAGAGATCGAAGAACGATACCAGTAAGAGCGCCAAGTAGATCTATACCAAGGTATTAGTCTACTCATAAGTATTATTAAGTTATAATTAAGTAAAGAGTCACAGTAGTCTAAAAGGTAAACACAAGTAACAATATATAATTAAAGACAAAGAACTAAACTAGATACATAAATAAGTATCCTTATATATCCTAGAGTTCTTCCCATATAGATAGGTAGATAGTAGCTTAGTAGAATCTTCTTAGCAGATTCTACTATTCGACTATCTACCGTTCTACTACCTATATAATCACGTGGTACTCTTAACCTAAAGCGGTAGCTGTAGTGGTAGAGGGTTACCAGTACGTATAGGCGTATACGTATCGGTTAGTCCCTAAAAGTAGGCCCTTAGTCAGAGTGATCACCCCCGTACTCACTAATCATAACCGCAGCTTTTCTTATTCCAGACACTTAGGAACGCCAAAGTATAGGATATTGCACGTGATCTACTTGGCAGATTTGCTGGTTGGCTCTCGATGGCCCATTGGTATGCCTAGTGGGTCACCGCTGACTAGTGACGGATAGGTCCGTAACAACTAAGTATAGGGAAGAAAAGAAAGAAAGGAGAAAGGGTCGAGTCTCCGAAGCCTTTTATAGGGCCTTAGCAAATAGTAATAATAAACTATATAAACTTCCCACTACTTCTATCCTAATCTAGAATCCTAACCGAAGTTGGGATTTAGTAGCAGAATCCTTCTAATCGCGGTCAAAGATTCTTTTATAATCAGTTTTGACTAAGGTCAGAAACTCCTACTAGGTAGAAGCTAGCTCAGATCGTGATACTAGGAAAGTAAGTCCTATATTAAAGTAGGGACTAATATATTACTTTAATAAACCCTATATTAATCTCTATAATTTATAGTAAAGTATTTATTCTTAAATCTAATAATTATTATTTTAACTTCTTAGTCTAATTACCTAATCCTTTAGAAAACGGCCTTTAATACTAGTAATTGAGAGCGAATCTAAATTAATCTACTTAGAATATATTAATTTCCTTTCTAATTCCTTATATAACTAGAGCTTCTTAAGTTTACTTATTTTACCTATTTATTAAAAGAGATACCTCTACTTCTTATACTAAAGACTATATAATATCGCTTTAAAGTAATTATCTAAATAGACTAGTATAAAGTACTTTCCTATCTTCTAACTAGTATAAAGATCTTAATTAGTCTTAACTATTAGATATCTTTATTTAAATAAGTATTTATTACTATTACTAACTATTTCTTTAATACTAATTAGGATTATTATAAGATTTTCCTTAGATTTTAACTAGTATATAGTTAGTATACTAGTAGTTATTTAAGTAGTATCTTTTAATAGGTACTTATTAAGTATAATATTATTAATTAAGTACTTATAGTAACTACTAATAGTATATTAAATAATAAAATACTAGTAGAAAGTCTCTACTAGTTAATTAAAGTATTAAACCTCCTAAATTATATATATATTATATAGATCCTATATCTTACTTATATTATTTAACTTAGTTTAAAAGACCTCTTTAGACTAATAAAAGTTAATCTAAAGAATAATATAGCCTATACTATATAGTTAAAGGAAGATTATAGCGTTATACTATAATAAATAAAGTCTAAAGAAGGTATTATCTATACCTTTATAAAGGTAAGCTATATCTTATATTTCTTCTTTTATTATCCCTAACTAATACTATAGATTTATACTTTTATAGTCTTTATTAATATAAGCCCTTAATAAAGAGACTTTTTCTTAAATCTTTAAGAAGTTAAGCTAAAGCTTATACTAATATAGGATATCTAGACTTACTAGAACTCTATATATCTAATACTCTAATAGGTAAACTACCTTTTTTAAGTATTTAACTAATACTACTTAGTATATAACTAGCTTTAATTTTAACTTAATCTATAAGAGTAGTAATAAGTTAATTACCTTCTTTATATTATAAAGCCTTTCTATATATAGACTATTAGACTTTCTAAGATTAAAGATATAACTATATCCTCTATCTTTAAAGTATATAATATACTATTCCGCTATTTTAAAGATACTTAGTATCTATTAGCTTAGAAGAGAGTCCTATAGAAATAGGCTATATTATAAGCTTTAAAAGCTAGTAAATAGAAACTTTTAGTCTACTACTATAATACTAAAGAAGCTTATAAATATCTTTATATAATAAAGATAATTCTTACCCTATTATATAAGTTAGACTACTTTAAAAGTAATAACTAGGTTAGTAATAACTAAGATTAGTATTATAAATATAAAAGCTCTTTATATTCCTATCTTAAAGAGTACTTCTAGGATTAGCTAAATATATAGGTAGTAAATAAAGGTAAGGTACTAACTAGTACTATAATATCTAGTCTATTAGCCTAAGCTTAGTTAAAAAGTTAGACTCTAATACTAAGAAAGCTATATTAGTAAAAAGAACTCTAAAGATATCTTAATCTTTATATATATATTATCTACTAATCTTAAGTCTATAGCTAACTAATTATTTTAGGTACTAATAAAGATAATCTATATTAATTCTAAAGACTTTATAAGAAGGAGTTCCTAATACTTATAGCCCTTATATAAGATATCTTCTTAATTCCTACTACTAATATAAGTATAAAGTACTTATTTAGCTTTACTTATAATATCTATTATTACTAATATAGGTCTCTTAATATAAAAACTATCTAGGATCTAATAATATTTTGTTATTTAACTAGATTTAATATAGAAAGTTCTAAACCTTAGCTTTTTATAAAAAGTAAAGATCTAACTAAATAGCTAGAGGCTAATATAGAGGAAGAAGAATAGCTCTTTAATTATAATATAGCTATAATTAGTAATAATAAAAAGGAAGGTAATAATAAAGAGGAAGGTAATAATAAAGAGGAAGGTAGTAAGGCTAATAGTAATAGCGAAAACGATAATACTAATAATATAGAGGATAACTTAACTAAACTCCCCTTACTAAGTATTTTAATTACTTAAAGATAGGTCTCTAAGAGCTAGTATCCTTAGAGAGAGCGGAAGCGCTATAGAGATAAGGATAAATATATATATAAAGAAGTAGAGGTAGACTTTAGAATAAAGATTTTTAAGATTATTAAATTTTATATATTATAATTTATAACTGTTAGGGATTTTAAAGCTATAAGCTAAATACCTAAAAATATATAGATTTTCTATATAACTTATATAAATCATAGGATCCTATAAATTTAGCTATATTTATACTATTTATAGTACCGCGGTACTACCGTTGCGGTACTACGGTATAGGACCAGAGCATCAGTACCGCTAAGCTTAGTACCGTAGAGACCGGAGTGAACCCTTAGTCACGGCACGTTACTGGTACTACGGTACTGGTACCGCGTGATTTGTCAAGGCCTAACCAAGACCAGACCAGACAGTTATAATAGCGACAGTGAATCTATTTTCCATGGTCAGCTCCAATCAGGATCAGTTCATGCCATCAAGTTGGGACTTCTCAAGCAGGAACTAGGGAGGGAAAGTTTAGCCAAGGGGCCACGTCAGTCTTCAGGGGTATTCAGGGCGATCAGGTAAAGAATAGACGGGCTTCAGGGCATTCAGGTGAATAGGCGGAATGGGCTAAACGTTAGGGCGGCAAGAGGGAATTTCCCAACGAATCATAAAAAAACGGGTGAACACCGACATACAACAGTGAGGATTCGCTGGTGGTCACCCACCCAACTACTAACTCACCGGCGTGTGGCTTAAGTACGGCTGAGCGGACGGGAAGCCCTGTTTTCCACACCCTATGGTCGTATGTACTTGCTATAGTACTGGAAAAGTAGATCTAGTACGAAAGGCTGAGTATGGTAGATGTAGGACCAAATTCAAGTATGGGTACTGAAATGAAAGTGTGAAATAATATACTATAACTATGCAAGAACAAAGCCATTTCTTCCAATTTATTACCATTGGCTTCCCATTTCCTATCATATTTATCAAGATATCTTTACACTACTGAAATTAACGGCGATTAGGATAGTTATCCAACTTGTCAAAGTCTCGTGATGGGATACTGGCTGCATTTTCTGGCGTTTATTGACAGAAGTGGGCGAGGCACGGGGATAGTACTAGTTACCTCACAAGAAAACACTAACCTATTTGTGGGTGATTGGGGTAGAGGGGAATCGAGTAGTTATTTGGTGCTGGTTTACAAGGCATTATCAGGAGGAGGTTGATACGAACATATTGAGAAAAAGAAATTGGTCGAATCTCTGCTTGTGTGTTAGCCATAGGACTTGATAAAAGGAGCTTTTGTTCTCTATGGTTTATTTTCTCAAGGGATATACTTGCAAAAGTTCATTTCACTGAGCCTTTGTCCGCCTTTTTTTGCTGTCGACCTATAGAACTGACAGGGCATATACACATGATGATATCTAAGAAGACTACTGATGAGATCCCTAAAGAGACCGATAAAGAGACCGCTAGAGAGACATCACAAGGCCGCTTGTGTAGCCGACTATTCTTCTCGATGTTAAACTTATCTCCATGTACTGGTGCATAGGTATATATATATAGAGTGAAGTTTCCTAATACTATATTTCTCAAGGTTGTGTATTGTGAAGTATAAGTATACATCCAGATACGGTACGATGGAATAGGGAGTTTATTTTTGCCAATATACTGAGGTTTATTTCCAGCTGTCCAAATGGGTATCCTTAGGTACCTCTAGGTCTACTCACTCCTTTGTTATTGTTTGTACTAAATTTATTTCTACAGTACTATACCAAGTACATACGACCATAGGGTGTGGAAAACAGGGCTTCCCGTCCGCTCAGCCGTACTTAAGCCACACGCCGGTGAGTTAGTAGTTGGGTGGGTGACCACCAGCGAATCCTCACTGTTGTATGTTTTTGTTTTTTTTTTTGTCTTTAAAGATATCTTGGTACTCTTTCTTATCTTTGCTGTACTTCCCGATCGTACCCATGGAAGAAGATCGCCAAGGCGTGATAGGTTGCGTCTATCCTATGACTTGTAGGTTGTTATTATGCCAAAATTTCTCCAATTTCCTGGGAGGCACCGCGTTCGAGCCATTTAGATGTTAGGGATAAGTACGGGAATACAACAAGAGGGCGATGCAGGAAGAATTCTAGATCGTAGAAGAAAAAAAATTAGGGTATTGATACATATAAAGCAAACAATCAGCAGCATTGGGAACAATGCCCCTATATGTAATCAAACCATATAGCCAAACAAGCATACAACCAACAACCGAGACCAGATCATCCAAGAATACCACTTGGGTTTATCAGCTTTGAACATGAGGGCTGACGACGACTGATAGCCCCTTCCATGCCCTTCATACCACATGATTAGTCAAGCAGGTGAAATGAAGCGATTCGTTGAAATTGTCCGCCTGCGTTAGCTGGCGATTTTGACGATACTGAACCTTCGTACCCTGGAAAGGATTTTCAGAGATACACGTTCGTCAAGTTGCTCTTGTCCAATACCACCATGCCCACTTTCTGATCACTATGGCCCGTCAACAACCATAACATGCCGATAACCTTCCGGTAGAGTAGCGATGGGAAGTACTGAAGCAGACCCCAAAGGAGAAGGCTCATGAAAACGATGACGAGGGCGTTGACTACGACCTTCTCGCCAGAGGTCATCACATAAAGCCCAAACGTGACCTCGTAACGATAGTACTCCATTCGAATACGGCGGAGAAATGGTGGAAAGGGGTTGCGAGGCTTTGGTCGATAAATTGACAAGTCGGACTTCATGGTGAACAGCTACTAATGAGCTTATTCACTCGGATTCTGGATAGAGATATGTGGAATTTTGTGGAAGTGCGGCACGTTGGTTGTCGCCGTGCGATCCGGACGATCGGGGGTGGTTAGGACTTCACCAGTGTTTTAGGTGATTTTCTCCTCCTGGGCTCTTTATAGTCAAAGCCTTGATTTAAAAGAAGCAAATAAAGAAGTAAGAAAAATAGTGACGTTACAGAAAGCGAGACATTTTTGACTTCTCCCGAAAACGTCAATATCGATGCCTTTCCTCAAACAAGGTTCTTCGTGGAAATTACCAAAATGGAGTCGGCGGTGGAAACAAAATCCACAGCCCTATACTTGGCTCTCTTCACCCTCCATTCTTTGTGGATGCATTGAAAATGCAAGGGATAAAACAGGTAAAGAGTAGGATCTCGGAACCTGGCGGAATTGCGGCACCCCGAATTGGGGATGACTCTCCACTTGTGACATCTTGACTAGGTCTTTTGATTCCAGGACTAAATACGGGTAATAGAATGGAATTGTGCTCAATGTAGCCCAGGCCTCAATAGTTCCCTGATGGCCAATCATAATCTTTAGGTACCTATGTAGTTAGGGAATGCTAATGCATATTATAAGTACGGTACTAATGCATACAATCTATTACAAAAAAAAGGGGTGACCTATACACTGGTGAGTGATTAATAATAATCACTGGTAATGATATCACCGAACAAAAGCAGGGGTGCATCATCCGATGTCCTTTCCCGATCTGGCATCGGATACATCCATGTACTATCGTCATATATACATGTGACCAAATGATCCAAGAGAACATGAAGGTTGCTGGATAATATATTCATCCGCTTTCTATTCCAAAATACCGAGTAACTTCAATCAAACCTGAGCCTTCAACTCCAACCCAAAAATCGACAAATCCCTCCTCCTTTGCTTGCGCAACGTCTTTACTATCCCAAGCTTCTTCCAACTCTCTCTCGACATAGATTGTTTGAAACCCACATTTTTTAGCGGCTTGCAAGTCCTCAAGATGGGCTGCAACAAGACAGCATTGCGAAGTTTCGAGCCCAAATCTCCGAGCAGCCCCATGGTAGGCCTCCGGCGACGGCTTGTAAGCTCCTAAATGCTCCGCACTAGTGATGTGCTTGAAAGGCAAAGAATTGTGTTTTTGTAGGTCTTCCAGCAGTTTTACATTACCATTGGATAATGTAGAAGTCGACAATTTAGTGTTCAGCAACGAAAGGCCTGGAACACTATCTGGGTGTGAGTCAAGTCGATGCCAAGCGAGCGTCAAATCGTTGAGGTCGTCCTCATTGAATAATCCCCGAAGGAGCCGTTTGGTGAGAATATCTTCCAAGGAAATGCGGTTATACTCGTCTACTGAGACAAAGGGCTTAGACGTATCGTATGAGTTTCCGAAATTCATATACGCGCGATGCCACTCCTCAGAAATCTCCCGCCAGCTTGAAGTGGGCATATCAGAGACACGTGCTCGCACATTGGCACTCAAGTCTCGCGCTTGGTCCTGCAGAACCCTTTGTGCTGCGGTATTCAGTTCGTTTGCGATGCAATATCTCCATTCCACAATTGTCCCCAGGACATCGAAAAATATCATCGAAGGCAGATTGTTCCGCGACATCTTGATCGGAGAATGAAAGCTTCTGTATAAACTGTAGATCAACCTGGAATTACTGAAACTCGTTAGTCAGCGAAAAGCACCATGGCCTCAAAAGAGAAAGGAAAACAGACGACTTCACTGGTGTAAATGCTGACACAAGACTATCGCGATGGGATTAGACCTTTTTAATGTCGATACTGAACTTCCGTTCTTTTCATCAACCTCGGATTTTTATTACCTACGATCGCATGTGATTGGCAACGCAAGAGCCCAACAAGGCCCTCGGGTATTAGAATGATAGGGAAAGCGCCGAAACTAGGCGAATGAATCGGATCGGATAACTAGATCTAGGCACCGCCCAATTCCGGGCTCGTCCACACGTGTTTAGAGCCTGGATAGGATCCAACATTGATATGGCTGGGTCTAAAATAATTACCAAGCCCCGCATATTTTAGGAATCTAAAGAAGTACAATACACCCGATTGGAGCCTCACCCATCAGCGCCTTAACCGAAACCTACGAACACTGGAAGAGAACGTGACTCATGTCAATATTGATGAAACGCTATCCCCCAAATATCGGGTCACACTTTCCTCTCCTATGAAAAATTGTTGTGCACCACGCAAAGACTGGATTTAGAGGGAATTTTATGTATTCGAAGAGGATCTGTGGGAAGTTTTGCATATTCTCTGTCACATCTCCCTTCCACCGACAGAACTGGACATATGCACCATAATTCCGCAATAGGCCTTCTTCCTTTGACTGCAAATACTCAACGCGCAGCAAATGAGTGAATCCCCATATTTTGCTAACAATGACCTTTTGCCGACCAAGGAACTTGTACATCGAGCGATGTAGTGCCTTCACTGCTGTCGGGCTATGTCGATCAACAGTTCGCACGGAAAGCAGAATCTGGCCCACGTTTACTCGAGCCACCTTACCAGCTGATTTGCCAAATGCGCCTCGCATCCCGGCTTGTAAACAATCTGCACCGGCGACACTCAACATCTTGTTGATTCGGATTACATGGTAAGGGTGAACTCGGATGCGCATGTGGAATGTCTCTTTGCCTGCAACTTTGACGAGATATCTTCAAGAAGAACGGAGCTTGGCTATCTTATAAAGATGAAATTGTATAAGCTCAGATTAACTTACTTGTTCGCACAGATACGTGCAGCTTCCAGGGCTTCTGAGCTCAGTTGTTCGTATTCATTAGATACCAAGTGCACGGTGCACGGGAAGCCGTCCACAGAAGCCTTCTTCCGTCCCAGATCAAAGATATAGATATTACCATCTGGGACACCACGGTTGAAGCGTGAGTTAGGGAAGGCTAAAAAAAGACCATCTTAGATGGGATTCATCGTTGCGTAAAGGGGCTGGATGTCATGTCCTGCACTATATATATCGGAGCCTGGAATATATCTGAGCATTATGCTCAGATATATTGGTCTTTTTGGCCTAGTGTGTAACTCGCTAGTCTAGGGCCAGGTTGTAACACTGGAGTGACCACTAACCTTGTTCTTGCGATACCGGTAGCATCGAGCAGGTCTGCGTGCCATATTGGGAGCTTGATGAGAGAATTGGAAGACAAGGAAAGTTAGAGAAAAATAGAGCAGTAAAAGTGAATGAAATTAACATGTTTAATAAGTATATACGGGAATTGAGTTCTCCCGATTCGGCCATTAAGATCCCTTGGCCCACATGGCTTTAGGTTCCGAAGGCGGCTCAAAATATTTCCCCGCAACCTTAGATCTACCACTATTTACCTACCCTTTATCAATTTCCCTAACCCGCTGGATTAGGATAACCTGCACCGTAGGTGTTTAGTAAGAGTTGGCTCGGATGATTGACGCGCCGTTTTGGCTAGGTCATATCGACGCATTACGCCGACGACTGGTAATATTCCCTACAGGAAAAGAAAATTATTTGTGTCTGGTTTTCGTTTATGTCATTTCAAATCTGACTGGAAATTCCTTTCTCAAGCTTTCACTCAAACATCTCTTATTATTGTTATCCGCAATCGTCTTCGCTTTCTTTCACCTTCTAGCAATATCACTTGTCCTTTTCTAGAGTTTCAGCTGCGCTATCTCTCACCTTCCCTTCTCATCAGCCGCTACGAAGTGATAACAAAGTAAGTCTCCAATTTGCTGATTCTAAGGCTGGCTTTCTGCTATCGTGGCAGAATTTTGCTAACCACACTAGTCGCCTTCCCGAACCTGCTTCAGCAGATAGGGGACCCCCAATCCTCCTCTCTCGACCAACATTGGGAGTCAGATAGCGCCTCCAGCGTCCTGGACAGAGAGAGACCTCGAACTCCCGTACCGACGCTACCGCCGAGGATCTCCCATTATGACCCTGACCCTGGCCCCCCGATACCTGGTCCAGCTCCCACCACAGCGGGAGCTGTCTAGCGCTCGCATGGCATGACACACCCCGGACAGGGGCGGAGACACCGAGGCCGCCCTCACGTAGGAGTTCAAGACTGAAGTAGAGGTTCAGAGCTCAGTGCCTTTCATGTCAAGAAGGGTGCGTGGCCTAAAGGATTCCCGTTCGCACCGGTCTACGGCACTCCCTTCCCACCCCCACTTCATGCGACGCTCTCGTTTTGACTGTATGATTCTCTCTAGTGTAGTGTTAAGCACATACGACCATAGGGTGTGGAAAACAGGGCTTCCCGTCCGCTCAGCCGTACTTAAGCCACACGCCGGTGAGTTAGTAGTTGGGTGGGTGACCACCAGCGAATCCTCACTGTTGTATGTTTTTGCTTTTGCTTTTGCTTTTGCGACTTCAAAAGAGTCGGCCAATTTGGTTCATTTGGCTTGTGTGTGAGTGATATCGAAGGTCTTAGAAAAGTCCGTTCTAAAAAGCCTTTTCCCGCCTGTTTATTTGCCGTCGATTTTCAAACTGACAAGACAGAATGATATCTAAAAAGACCACTAGAAAGACCACTAGAAAGACCACTAGAAAGACCACTGGAAAGACCGACGAAAAGACTGCTGAAAAGATATCACAAGAGCGCTGATACGGCCGACTATTGTTGTTCGAGATTATTAGTATAATGTCTTACATTTGTTGGATATCTTTCCCTGTTGGTTACGACGCAAAATATAATGGTAAAAAAGGTAACATCTAACTCAATGCAGTTTTAATGGGAATCAAACTGTGGAATCTAAAGCCCAGATTGACAAACTTGGTTGTTGATAACTTTGGAAGGGGCCATATGTATTCTGTACGAAGTAATAATCTAGGGGTTATATACATTCTCTGTGCTCCCGTGCTATGGAGAAACTCATTATTATCCCTCGGGTCATTCAACTACAGTCACGGGCCCCGTTTCCTTGTCACACTCTAAGCACGAACAGGAGTAATCTTAGCGACCTCCTTCAAATCCCGACTACTGAATCCAACCCGAAGAACAAATTCTCCCTCGGGGATAACCCACTTCTGGGAAACAATATCCCAATAACTCAAATCTCTGCGCATCAACTCAAATCCAACAGTGCGAGACTCGCCGGGAGCCAAAGAGACCTTCTCGAAACCGCGTAGCTGCTTAGGCGGCGTTCCCTGGGGTGTACTATCCGGGAAGGTAACGTACAACTGGGGAACAGCCCCACCCTCGACATCACCAGAGTTGGTAACTGAGACGGTGACGTTGTAGATAGTCTCCCAGAGAGCGGGGTTTCCGCCAGGCTGGACGGGCTGCTCTTCGGGAATAGAGGAGATTGAATCAGTCACGGGCTCTGCAGTAAGGTCGGAAAGGCCGAAGGTGGTGTATGAGAGACCGAAGCCAAATTCGTATTGCACGGAGATGTTCTGGGCGTCGAAGTAGCGGTAGTCGATCTCGAGCTTCTCGTCGAACCAAGATTGCCAGTCGTCGGGGCCGTTGGTAGACACACCGGTTGTAGGCGGGGCATTGTAATCGCTAGTGTTCTTGGCGATTGTGTAGGGAAGATGGCCGGAAGGATTGATGTCGCCGTAGAGGACGTCCACGATGGAGTTACCGGCTTCCTGGCCGGGGTAATGCGCGGCGAGAATGGCGGTGACATTGGGATGATTGGCGAAGGGGAGGATGTTGATTCCAGAGGAATGAGTGATCACGACTGTGTTGTTGCATGACTTGGCGACGGATGCCACGACTTCGTTGCCGTTGTAGTCGACTGTCAGGCTCTCACGGTCCGCTCCTTCTTCAGCCCAGGTCTTGAGGAAGACAAGGCACACGTCGGGAGTAGTAGGAACCCAAAGGTCGGTGACGTTCTCAGTCGCAATCTGGGTGTTGTTCAAAAAGTATTGGACGAGGGCATTGTCCTCCTTTGCGCGGGTCTTGATGGCCTCGAGTGGGGAGACGAGATAGGTAAATCGGCCGGTACCTGAGCCACCACCAGATGCGAGATTTCCGAATTCGAATGTTGCCTGATTGACAGCGCCCATAGTGTTCTCGCCGGCATCATTTCCAAAGATGGCGATGTTCTTGGGAGCCTTCAAGGGAAGGACCTGCTTCTCGTTCTTTAGCAAGACCGTAGCCTCGGCTGCAAGCTTACGGATCAGCTTCGCGTGGTTTCCGCGGACATCACGGCTTCGCTCCCCGGTGAGGTTGAACTCGCGCAGCCAAGTTGATCGGGGTGAGAAGGTATTCAGGTCGGCACTTGAAGGGTCAATCTTAGGATAATCCTTATCCTGGCCGAGCCAATAGTAAGGGGTCATAATACGGATGATCATATCATCGACGCGAGATTCATCCACAGTTCCATTATTGACTGCATAAGTCACGTTCTTGCCGAAGAAGGAGCCGGCTTCAGGGATCGTCCCGTAGGGACCAAGACCACCGGGCATATTCATGTCGAGACCGCCCTCAATAGAGGCAACGCCGGAGTGAGTGCCACCCCAGTCGGACATGACATATCCCTGGAAGCCAAGCTCTTCCTTGAGCAGGCCATTGAGTGCCTTGGAGTTCTCACAAGCATAAGAACCATTTAGACGTTGATATGCGCACATGAAGCTGGCAGCTTGGGCGCGAACAGCATTTGCAAAGGGCCAAAGGTACAGCTCGTGCATGGTGCGGTCATCAATATTGGAGGAAAGTGCTTCTTGGATGACATCCGTGACGGTTCCATTGGTGTCATAGGTAGGGTTGCGCTGAGTCTCCTGCTCGTTGCCAATAAAGTGCTTAGCAGTAGCTTGCACACCAGCATCTTGATGGCCACGGATAGTCTCCTCCATAGCAACACCGGTCAAGTAAGGATCAGCAGCAAAGCCTTCCCAGTTTCGGCCTGCATAGGCAGAGCGGCCGAGTGGACCAGCAACCGGGCTAAGTGCAATGTGGGCACCTTTAGCTTTGAACTCTTTTCCCATAGCATACCCTCGCTCATAGAGGAGAGATCTGTCCCACGTGGATGCTACTGTGACACCGGCAGCGAAGACGCTAGCATAATCGGCCACCCGAATTGACAGGGGGCCATCCTGTAAGCAAAGGCCTGGGAATTCGAGTCGTGGGATAGCGACAATATTTCCCACACACGGACCTGGCTGCCCAGTAACCATGTCGGCCTTCTCATCGATAGTCAGCTTAGCTACAAACTGTTGGGCCTTAGCGTAGGCTTTCTGCCAATCGCCTGATCCGGTAGCATTTGCTATCGTTGAATTAGCGACAGACCACTTGAGTTCATTAAGGTTGAAGTGAGAACGTACGTGAGGGAAGGACAGCAGGGGAGTGTCCATAAGGGCCCAGAATGGTTGTGTCCTTAGGTTGTATATAGCTGAAGGCATCTTCGCTTCGACTGGTTCCATCAAATGATTGACCATTGGCCAGTGTGGCGGCCAAAAGGCCTGAAACCACAAACTGAGTGACGCGAGCCATTTTCCTTAGCTATGTTCGAAATGAGAAGCTGGAAGGTCTCTGGAGGTCTGTCGGGAGCATGCGGGCCACTCCTTCTTATAGCCCGCCACCCGCAACCCAGAACCTGGACTCGGTACCGGAACATAAACATTTCCAGAGGGATGAGTCCAGAGTTCTGCCGGTAAATGTGAAAATTGTCCGTAACCGGAGTTTTGCCGACATTTTAAGTTCGTGGGGGTGGAGACCCCACACTTTTCTGTTTCTGGGGAAATTAGTGTCCTGATCTTGACGAATTGGCATTCTCTTTTAACATCTTTCCACCAGCCGGCAATACTTCGGATGCTTGGTAAAGTTTAATGATCCCTCCCGACAATATTATTGGTACTGGACATCTCCGTAAAGTTGACTTTCTGCGGGGTGCATTGTTAGTATACAAGAGTAGCGGATTGGGCTCTGGTGAGTAAAACATACGCTTTGTGTGATTTAAGCAGTATGGCAGATGTGAAGGGAAAGAACTTGAAAGGATAACGCAAGATTCTTTAATGTTGCCATGCAATCAGAGTATGTAGTTCTCACATACTCTGGGCTGCATTGAATCTGATGATATAGTCCATACGAATCGGCTTCTGTGGTGTCCACCTACAGGTGGCCCCAGGGCCATGCTTTGTCCTCGCCGAGCCAACCTTCTCAAGAGGGGTAAGGGGATTCATAATCATTATCAAAGCAAATACAATTCCAGGCTACTTAAATATTACATACATGTAGTTATTAATCATATGATATCACTACTTATCTTTCAAAGACTATATGAATGTGCCAAGCCCGCCATATTGAAAAGAATCGACGTCATTATCGTACATAACTAACCACCCAGAGCATTCGAACGAATGTCCACTAGAGCTAGACGGGTCCATCCACTATTGATTTACCATTCCTCTTCTCAGACTGATCAAAGCATCATTAATCAGCTTCCACATCCGCTCATCTTGGCACTTAGACCTAGCCTCCTCCAGCGCATTCTCCCAAATTCTCCATCTCTCCCGCGTATAGCCCGTCCAGCCCTCCTCTTTATACCTCTTCCCTGACCCAGCGCCAGACACCTTAGGGTAAGTACGACTATTGAGCACATTGGCCCACAGCCGTTCGGCAGCGTATATGAACCACTGGCAAGCGGCCTCCATTGCCGCCGTATCTCCCATCGATGCAGGAAGGCACTCATTCTCAAGTGCCATCGCCATGATCCAGATACCCCGTAGTGATTTGTCCAGAGGGGAGAATCGCACTTCTCTATCAGCGGGTGAATAGTGAATGTCTGCAGCTTGGGTAAGCTGTGCGAGGAAAGCGTTGAGATTCACCCAGCGACCTCGTTGCTTAGAATCTAGCGTTGCATCACATGGGTCTGCACGTGTTAGCATTGTAACTATTTAAATTGGTGGATAGATCACCATTATAATCGCCACCAAACTCATACCACGTCTCAAGCTCTGTATAGCCGAATGAAGGCATGTCTGTCCAGAGGGTATCGCCCTGCACTCTCAGGGGCTCGTTCGTAGATGGATTAACGGCAACTTCTTTCTGGAGATGTAATATAAATTCCACAAGCTTGGTGTGTTTGGATGGTTCCAGGCATTGAGTGAGCTCCATTACCGCAAGAGAGACGTTGTAGTCTGGGAGACCGACCCCGCCTTGTTTATTAGGACCATGAATGGACAATGCACTCATGGTCATGTTGATGATTTCTTGGACTGCATCTTGTACTGTAACTTCTTCCTTGACTACTTTGTCGAGTAATTTGAACTCAACGGAGTTTTCGATTTGTCGGATGAAGTTCTCTTTTCTCATAGTGAGGGTGTGCAAGTAATCAAATAAAGTAGGTGTTTTTGGGGTAGATTGAAAGTATGTTTGAGATAGAGAATGTGGGAAGTAGAAACTTTGACTGAATAACAAAAGAAGGACGAGGCTTACTTGAGATCTGCAGAAGCAGATAAGGCTGTACAGAGATGGTGGGCTGTGCTGAATGGTGTGGCATCAAACACTTGCCACAGCCCGTCTTAGCTACAGGGGCCAGGCTGGCTTGTAGTGCTTGCTCTCCCCACTCTTGACCCCAAGCCTCTAACCTCAGAAGGTAGTAGGTAGTATCAAGCATTCTTAATATCTCCACCTATCTTGGGGCCAAAGCATGGAGTGCCTCACCCTTAGATATTGGGGACACAGGTTTACTCTGACCGACTAGAAATCGTAGGTGCGGTGATTACATCGAATTCCGATGCTAATGTGGATAGCTGAGCTTGAGATATATTGACTACGTTGCCGATAACTAGCGCTAGTAGGGTTGGAGCTAGTTTGTTAGGCTCTGCATTTCGCGCTAGGAACGCTCAACGGTTTATTCACCTGTATAAATTACTACATCTCTTGATCTCGATCATGAACTGGAAGATAATAATATCTAAGTTTGACATCTTAAACAGTGATGATAGCTCACACTTCGCTGCATTCTCTGGTTGTATGCGGAGCTAACGGGTTTATGACCTACCTAATATTTATATCTTTAAGTATTTTCCATTTTATATACAGAATCTGAAATTAACATGGCCACTATTACTGATAAGTGCACATGCGCAAGTGACCGGTCTATCAAAAATTTTCGGTTTCTTAGGTGCGGCTCTGCTTTGCCGGCTACATTATTCCCGCTTGACCGACATGGTGTCTACTAGGGATTCCTGAACAATCAAAGATAAAAAACAAAAACATACAACAGTGAGGATTCGCTGGTGGTCACCCACCCAACTACTAACTCACCGGCGTGTGGCTTAAGTACGGCTGAGCGGACGGGAAGCCCTGTTTTCCACACCCTATGGTCGTATGTATCAGTTTTTACATGGGAGAAAATGATATAGGAAAAGAATTGAATTGTGCAAAAGGCAGGGTCAGGGTCATGCAACTAGAGGTGAGAAGGGTGAGTAGAGAAATAGAGAAGAAAAGTGAGGGGTGGATGTAAATTATACCAAAACAAGCAAACAATGATCTGTAATAGCTAAAAAGGAACAAGCCTTACATACCATGTGGAGATTTAACCCGGAGACCGACGGAAGTCCATTCTATTCCTACCCGAGGGCTGTGATATATAACTGCTTGTAGTACGGGGGAGGTTCAACAATCTTATTTTGACCGCAGGGGACTTTTCTCCCAACATAAGTATCCAATCAATTCATCATGTCCACTTCAGAGTACTTCACTAGCGACTCGGACTTCCATTCGAGTATACAAGGCGACATCTGATACCAAAACCGGCCGAGAGTCACCCCTAGAAGCGGTCGGTTATACAAAGTCGACCACAGTCCGAGCGGTGGTGCCGATATCAGGTTGAAAGTGTACTTCCACTGTTCGACCGTCTGCACGCTAGAGGGAGAGATAAAATTTCGCTACCGATTCTCTTGATCACGCACGGTGGGGGCTGGACTCGAGGCACCTCGGAGGAACTCTGGCTCTTATAATCATCATAAGAGCCTCTTGACTTCGTGATTGGCAGTGTGAAATCCCGACCGGCTCCAGAGAACCGCTTCCCGATCTGGGTCGAAGATTCCTAGGAGGTACTAGATGCCCTACTTGATTCTGCAGAGAAACTTCTTATTTTAAACACATCAAGGCCAATCTCACCCAACTCATCCTAGCCGGTTCCTCCTCTGGAGCAGGAATCAGCACTGCTATTATTCATCTTTGTCGTGACAAAGGCGTTCCTACCAATGGGGCCATCCTGCTCCTATGCTCTGCGACGCTGGTCATTGCCCGGCCGAGCACGGCCCCTCCGAAGAGTACTTTTTTGCTCCTATACTCCGTACCCAGTGCATGGATATTTTTATGGGCTCAAGTGGGTTGCTCGCTGTTTGGAACTTGTTTTATCCCGATCCCGGCTTGGGGTGAACAGGAAAGTGTCTCCGTTGCTCGGGGATGTGGAAAGTCTTCCACAACATATGATCTTCGTGTCAGCACAAGATCCGCTACCCCGTACGAGGTGAGGGGATTGCGTATGCTAGAAAGCTAAAAGAGGGGAATGTAAATGTCTACAAGGGTACCCTGCATACTTTCGGGGTACATTGGGAAGTTACAAGCGAAAGATATTTTGGGGGATTTGAGAGCTAACTTAGAGGAATGGCCTGAAGATATGTCTTTGAATAACCAAAGAGACAATTCTATACAAAATCACGGATATGGAAGTAATAGAAGATGTAGTCCATTTACTTGACCATCGGTACCTGGCAGACCAAAGTGCCGTTTATGGCCAAGGTTTGCCCCGCGAAATTACCACCTGCCCAGGTGGGCACTCGTAAACTTAACTTCTTAGGTAAAATTTAAGCCAAGTACGCCACCAAGTCATAGATGCCGTATAATGAAAGTTCACCGAAGGATGAATCGGGATTAGTTATAGTATCGGGTCTAGTGTCGGGACTCATATCGGGACCGGTAGGGAGGTCGGGATCATCTCACGGCTCGGGGGCACATTTTGACTTTAGAAGGCAGTGCCTAAAGCTAAAAATGATCTCATCTGCTTTTCAAGGTTCTCTTTTACTATTTGAATCTAGAACCCCTTAAAACTTGCCATTTGCAAAAGGTGATACGGAATAGAGAGAGAGAAAAAAAAAATAGCGAAATATGGGGATCCCGATGACCCCGGAAAACCCCGACTACCCCAGTTTTCTCGGGAGAGAGAAATTTGACCGAGGTAATTCCGATAGAAGACCGATATTCAAGATGGAACTTGTATGTTGTACAACATATGTTGTACTTGATATCTCTCTATCTCGCAGAATAAAGGCCATGTCACAGCCCTCTTTCCTTTTTTTGCCGTATAAAACTGACAATGGTAGCTGATACTACTACTAAACAACTAAAATGACACAAGCCACTTATGTCGACTCTTGTAATATAAAATGCAAACGCAATTTCATATCCTCGCTTGAAAATACCCTCAATTATATGCTCCACCCATAGGTCTCGACATATTTAACTCTTTCAATTTCGCATTGGACAATTCACTACAATTTTTGCTCTTTTCCCTTTGTGTACCTCCTGTATATCGGCATGTTCCTAAACATCGGCATACCGGAATGATATCTATTTACAACTTTACTTAAAACCCTAAAGATGAATGGACAAATCGGGGAAACCTCGCTAGCAAATCCCCCTATAACAGACGAGTGTGTGGAAAAGATCCACATCCTGGGCAAATAATATCTTGGCACGAGGAGATGAGACGCAAAGAATGGGGCGATGGGGTCTGAACATATGAAATGGAAACTTTGAATGCCAGAACCAGGGCACCTTTACCCCGTGGAGATCTTACCCCAACTTGTGCCCGCTTCTTGGCCCCGATGGAAATTTTTCTATAAACTTCTCCTGGGTGCTGATCGAGTTTCTTGAAACACATTTCTAGGCTATTTGGTCTTCACTACTCAAACTACTTTTGGTTTTGCCCATCATGGCAGGCCTCGAACTCAATGTCGACTGGAAGTCGAATCGATGGGCTATTGCCTACTGTTTGGTTGCTGCCATCGGTGCCCTCTGCTACGGTTACGATACGATTTACTATACTGGTATTCAGGGCATGAAATGGTTTGCTATGGACTATGGCGAGCAAAACCCAGATGGCACCTGGGAACTTGGAACAACGTTCCTGTCGCTATCTGCTAGTATCATCTACGTGGGAGAGCTGGCTGGTGCCATTGCAGCTGCTCCTATCAATGACTTCTTCGGCCGCCGTTCTGTCTTCCTGTCGGCTTCTCTCTTTATCATCATCGGAGCCGTCGTGCAAGCCTGCTCCTTTGGCTCTGACCCAGTCTTCTATGTCAGTCGTGTATTGATTGGCCTGGGTATCGGACAGTTCACTGCTACCTGTCTGATGTACATTGGAGAGGTGGCACCTTCTGCTATCAGAGGTCCAGCCCTTATGTCCTTCCAGTTCATGCAGTCGATCTCGCAACTGGTTGGAGCCTGTGTCAACCAAGGCACAGAGAAGATCAACAGCGCCGAATCCTACCGTATCCCCATGTGTCTCCTGGTTGTTCTTCCCGGTATCATGCTTCTCTGCCTTCCTTTCACACCCGAAAGCCCAGTGTGGTATATGTACAAGGACAAGCGTGACAAGGCCATCAAGGCTCTCCGCAAAATCAACCGCAGCGCTCGCGACTACGACCCCTCGATGGATATTCAGGCTATCGACGATGCCGTTCAGATTGATCGTGAGATGTCTAAGGACGCTTCATGGGCCTCCCTCTTCACAGACCCCGTAGAGCGCCGTAAGCTCTTCTACGCCTGCGGTGTCATGTTCGTCCAACAGATCAACGGTATCCAGTTCTGGTATACCTACGGTGTTGTCTTCGCCCAGTCTATTGGCGTCGCAGACCCCTTCACCATCAACACCATCATCTACGTCCTACAAATCGTTACCGTCGGTGTCTCCGTCGTCTTCGGAAATAAGATCAAGCGTCGCACTAACCTCCTCGTCTGCTCGATGGGTATCTTCGTCTCCCTCATCGCCGTCGGCGGTCTCGGTACCACCCGCGCCCCAGATGGCTCTTTCAGCCGTGGCATCGGCATCGGTATCGTCGTCCTCGCCTACCTCAACATCATCTTCTACAACTTCTCCATCGGTACCCTCTCTTACTCCATTGCCTCGGAAATGTCTGTCGGCCGCAACAGAAACAAGATCACCTCGTGCGCTATGGCCGTCTTCTTCCTCACTGTCTGGCTCATGGTCTTCACCAGTCCCTACATGTACTACGACGGCAACCTTGGTCCTAAGATTGGATTCGTCTATGGAGGAACCACTCTCCTCTTGCTGGCATTTTCATGGTTCTGTGTCGGCGAGACCGCGGGTCGCAGTAATGCGGACATTGAGAGACTCTTCCAGGACAAGGTTCCTGTTCGTCAGTGGGCGACTTATGTTATCCCCACTGATGAGGTGACATACATTAAGAATAAGGATGCCGAAGATGAGCAGATTGAGATGGCATGAGCTATGTGATATGAATTTATTGAACGATGCATTGGCTCGTTCAACTATGAATTATTTGGAAATTATGTACCTATCTAGCGGCCTCGGGATTTCCTCAAAGGGCAATCGAGGGGACAATGTATATACTACTCTATATAACCCCTTTATGCTTAGTTTGGAATAGTTTCTTAAGTAACAAACTTGAAACATTTCAACATGTGCCTTTCATTTCTTATTTTAGACCCCCGCTTTATCTACAAAATAGGGGCCAGGAATTCAGCGGGGGAACAGGAAGTATGTATCATCACGCTAATTTATTTCTGCATAATTAGCGTCGAGGGCCACGTTGACTATTTTTTCTCCCTGAATACAAGAATGGGAATGTCCCGATTCTTTAACCCTCAGAAAGAGAAACCTCTACCAACATATATCAACACATACCAACATAAGAATGCCTTTTTCGAACCTCAAGAACCATAGACCTTTGAAGTGGGTTCGAAAGAATTTAAAAAAACCAAAGGATGCAAGCGATGTTCCTCCAAAGAATACAAACAATGTTACTCCAAACGACACAAGCAATGTTCCTCAACCGAGCGGTACCAATGCGTCGGTTGAGCCAGAAGATAATTCAGAAGAAATCACCACAGCTACCCAGACTGAGGACTTGTGGACAAAGGCTACGCAAAGGCTCGCTCAGGATAAAAAGATGGCCCTAATATTAAAAGAAGCTAGGCAAATTGTTGCAGACTCCGGTCTGGAACTTGGGTCTCATGGAACAGTCGACCAACAGCTCCAGGGCTCTCTTAACGCCAAGGTTGAAGAGCTGAAACAGCAGGAGTTGGTCATCCAGATTGACGACCATTACATTAAAGTCAGAGAAAAGCTTGTACGAGCAATTCAAAATGTAGTGGTGTTGAAAGATGCAGTCAACATGGCTTCAGCTGCAAGTCCTCCAGTCGCGATTGCTTGTGCCGGCATTACCGTCTCTCTCCTAGTGAGCATCCAATCCTACTATATATCCTATTCAAAAGTCGCTATCTGACCCACCTTCAGTTATTTATACGTGCAGCGGACCAGGAGGACAGCCTTCTGAATGGACTGGAGAAAACTTCGGAATTGATTCCTCGTCTTCGTATGATGGAAGATCTCTACCTCCATTCTGACGCGGATGTCCATGATGATTTTACGGAGAAATTCAAAGACGGTCTGGTATTATTGTACTGCAAAGTCCTCGAGTTTCAAGCTCGAGCGCTGTGTTTCTTGCAGAAGAATTCATTATCGCGAATGGCCAAGAATATGTTCAACGAGAAATGGGATGTACTGATAGAGAGCATTACAAGCCAAGAGACTGAAGCCCAAAACTTCACTAGGCTTTTTGACGCAGCAGAGAGGAAGCGAGACAGAGAGATGATCTCACAGAACTTTGCAAAGGCGCTCGCAAAGCATCGGCTGCAGCAAACATCAACAGATCGAGATTTGAAAGTGAACCAATTCATCAAGATCCTCTATACCTGTCCATACAGGGACCGAAAGGACCGGGTTGACAACCGTATACCCGGAACGTGTGAATGGTTTACCAATCACCCTCATTTTCAGAACTGGAACCACAATACCAATTCAAGCCTCCTATGGGTTTCAGCAGATCCGGGATGTGGAAAGTCAGTTTTAGCGAAATATTTGGTTGACGAAGTACTTCCAAGTACCGGAAAAAGAAAGATCTGTTACTTTTTCTTTCGTGATGATTATCCAGATCAAAGAAGATCTACAATTGCCATTGCTAGTATGCTACGTCAACTTTACCTAGCTGAACCATCTCTCCTATCAGATTCTGTGCTAGCACAGTATGATAAAGAAGGTGAAGCCATAGCTAAATCATTTCGCACACTGTGGGATATTTTGAAGAGTATCACGACCAGCAGCGACTTTGATCAGATCATATGTGTGGTGGATGCACTGGACGAATGTCAGGAAGATGAGCGAAAGCAGCTTGTTGAAGCAATAACGGACCTCTACGCGAGAGGGAACAATAACCACAATTTGAAGTTCCTTCTAACAAGTAGACCTTACCAGAGAATACGCGAGGAATTTCGAGTGCTGGAGGACCAAATGCCTACAATTCACTTAAGTGGAGAGGGTGAAGCTGAAGTGAAGGAAATCTCACGTGAGATCGACCTGGTGATTGCGAAAAGAGTTCACAATATTTCCATTCGAAAACAACTAGAGAAGCACGAACAAGATTTCTTGCGAGAGAAACTCACAGAGATGCCGCATCGAACCTATCTCTGGGCTGCTCTTACGTTGGATTACATCCAGGCTCTCGATGGCTTCACCAAAGGAAAGATTCGCGAAACAGTGCACAGTATTCCTGACACCGTCGATGACGCCTATGACAAGATATTAAGCAAAAGCAAAGACCAATCCAAAGCCAAGCGTCTACTCCACATTGTCCTAGCCGCAGAAAAACCCCTATCAGTGGAAGAACTGTCTCTAGCCATGGCCATACAAAGAGAGGGCCAACCTCATGATGACATACTGGAATCAACAGAGCCCGCTAAACGTTTCAAATCCACGTTACGAAATATTTGCGGGTTAATCCTTGTCGTCGTTGATAATAGGGTCTACCTTCTTCATCAAACTGTCAAGGAATTTCTGGTCCGGAAATCATCAGATGCAGATGAATCAGTCATATCTAGCAACTGGGCGCGCGCCTTTCCAGCGGCAGAGTCGAACAAATTCCTCGCAGAGATATGCGTATGGTACCTTGATACTCTTTCAAAATGGGATCTTGATGCTGCTTTAATACGGTTTCTTGATTCTCCTCCAAAAGAATTCAATTATGCTAGAACTCAGTTTCTTGATGCTGCTTCAAAACTTTCCAGTCTATATGTGCTTTTGCACTACTCCATAGTTTGTTGGGCACACCACTTCCGCGCAGCCTGTTTTCGTTTCCAGGATAGGATGACAATGTTGGCGTATCATCTCTGTACCCCAACATCAAAATTCTATAAAATCTGGGTGATGTCGTACCAGCACAAGGAACATGAACTAGAGTTCCTTTATCAGACACCACCTGTCATTTCAGAACCACTTGTTATTTCAGCTTCCCGTGGGCTGTATGCTGTCGTACAGAAGCTCTTAGAGGAGGACACTGTGGAAGTGGACATCCGAGACTCTGTACACGACAACACTGCACTTACATGGGCTGCTGCAAGAGGACACGATTCCATTGTCGGTCTGCTTCTGGACACTGGGAAAGTGAATTTAGAGTCTAAAGACTCTCGGGGCCGGACTCCACTTTCATTGGCTGCTGAATATGGACATGATGCCGTGGTTAGGCTACTTTTGAAGACTGGAAAGGTGAACTTAGATTCCGAAGACTCTAAGTACAGTCGTACTCCGCTTTCATGGGCTGCTCAATATGGATACAATACCGTGGTCAGCCTACTTCTGAACACTGTGAAGGTAAATTTAGAGTCTAAAGACTCTCGAGGCCAGACTGCGCTTTTATGGGCTGCTAGGGAGGGACACGATGCCGTGGTCAGCCTACTTCTGAATACTGGGAAGGTAGATATAGAGTGTAAAGACTCTAAGTATGGCCGGACTCCGCTTTCATGGGCTGCTGAATATGGATACGATGTCGTGGTCAGGCTACTTCTGAACACTGGAAAGGTGGACCTCGAGTCTCAAGACCCTAGATTTGGCCGTACTCCACTTTTATGGGCTGCTAGGGAAGGACACGATGCCGTGGTCAGGCTACTTCTGAATACTGGGAAGGTGGATATCGAGTCTGAAGACTCTGAGTACGGCCAGACTCCGCTTTCATGGGCTGCTCGAAGTGGACACGATGCCGTGGTTAGGCTACTTCTGAACACTGGGAAGGTAGATATCGAGTCTGAAGACTCTAAAGGTCAGACTCCGCTTTCATGGGCTGCTGGATGTGGACACGATGCCGTGGTCACGCTGCTTCTGAACACTAGGAAGGTGGATATAGAGTCTAGAGACTCTGAAGGCCGTACTCCGCTTTCATGGGCTGCTGGGTACGATGCCGTGGTCAAGCTACTTTTGAACACTGGTAAGGTGGATATAGAGTCTAGAGACTCTGAAGGCCGTACTCCGCTTTCATGGGCTGCTGGATATGGACAGGATGCCGTGGTAAGGCTGCTTCTGAATACTGGGAAGGTAGATATAGAGTCTGAAGACTCCGAAGGCCGTACTCCGCTTTCATGGGCTGCTAAACATGGATACGAAGCTGTCGTCACACTACTTATGGACGCTAAGAAAATGGGCGCATAGTAGTCTATCCTGAGCTGCTTGGCCGTGTATCTATTACTACACTAGAATAATTCATCTTGTCAAGACAGGACTACGTTGACATCAAGGTACATGGCGAGAGTTGTGGAGACTAAGTGTAGAAACTAAGTTGCTTCCTATGAGACTTGGTACATCTATTCCTTGACTGGACAATGCTCGACAGAGTCGATCTTCAAATATCAAAATTATTAAAATTTTTTAACCTCGATTCTATTATACATGTAGGTATAAAGGCAGTTCCCTTTTTGGATACTCGGTGGGCGTTCGTTCGTGAACGGGAATGTTATTTTTATGTCGAAATGCCCGACTATAACAATAGCGTGTCAATTTACCAAATGCAGCTATCTTTTATAGTAATCAAAGTTACATTGATAGAGTAATAAGAATTTGACGTGATTACTTCAGTAAAGCGGATGCCGCGATCTATAGGAGTCTTGATTGAAATAGGTCATAGGCTATCTATCTGAGGGGTCGATACCAGAGACGTCGTCAATCTAGTCCATTTTGACCTGCTCCTCCACGTCAAGAAAGAAATTCATTGCCCTATTCTATTGGCCTTATATTAGGTTAGAATGTTCAAAGAAATTTGGCACCGATATTAAGATTCTTCTCGTACACCAGTTGAAGAGAACGAATGCGGAGCATATAATAGGTTCAGGATGCTTTTTATTCCAAATGCAAAATACTAAACAAAATAATCCAAGAATATCTATTCCAATACATAAATTGAGACATATATTAATTATTTGGCGAAGGCCGCGCTTTAGGGCCAATGCATATGCATATTACCAGGTATTTCCCTGTCCTAATTTCATCTGACTTCCCGTTTTTGACCCTTCCAATCTTCTATTCAACTTCGACACACCACACATGCTAGAACATGGCAGTACTCCAAATCGCCAAGGCGCACATCTATCTCACAGCCCTAATTATTTTGACCTGTTGAGACATATCTCTTGGGAAACTGTCGGTCTCTCCAAGGTCGACGACTTCCGGGCTAAAGTTGCAGTCACACCAACGAGTTGAGATTAAGCTTGTTCGTTAGCACCCAAGGGCGAGGGGCTCTCTCCGACGACAACCGGCGACATCCGGGATGAATTCGTGGAATAGTCTAGCAGCTGTTAGTGTCCTTTCACGTGCAGCCATAGCTTTCCACATAGACAACCTGGCTGGTCATCCTTCCATATCTCACTGGGCCTGACAAACTCACTGGTACTTTCGTTTCCCGGTGGCATTGCTATTGCAAATCGTTCCCAAAGGACATCGTCCTGGCCATTGTCCCACCCATTGAGACTCGCTCCATAATGCAGCCAGCACTGCAAAACACGAGTGGTATTTTGAAAGCCGTGGAATCCTTCCTTTTCTGCAAAAATACTCATTTGTATCCAGATTTTCATTTGCAAGGGGGAAACGAATTGATCTAGTTTATCTCCTCCAAGAACACCGTGGATTTTGAACCATTCCTCGGCTGTGGTACCGCTTCCTTTCAAACGCTCAAGTCAGCAGGATATTAGATTTTGAGTGCCTGTGAAGAGCTGGTACCTTTCATTGTCTTAGAAAAAGACATTGTTCCTATCACTGGTCTTAACAGTGGGTTTGTGCAGAATTCAAATCCTTTGTCTTGAAAAAGAAGTCCGGGGTTGTGGGATTGGAAAATCTCCTAACCTCATTTGTGAGCTCCAGGCTTAAATTTTAATCTAAAGATAAAGATTTGCGCCTGTTCCTCTCTCTGACGGCTATTGTGGAGCACTTGATATCCTGAAAGAAATGGGGGCTGGTCCGTATAGCCCTCGACAAGCCTGCCAGCCTCATTGTCCCTAAATATCCAGAATCTATATGCCTACCACATATTTTTCGATATAGGCTTACTTCGCTAGTGGTTGATGAGAATATACGAACACCATCTGTTTCTTCCATACTCAAATATTAAAAAAGGTAGAGTCTGTCATCATTTCGTATCTTTTTACTTCATTTTTGGCCCCTTTTCCCGGGGATCACTTTCCCACTAGACCAGAAAACGCCTTCAGATGATTGGTTGTTTGGGATGACTCAAGAGCTGGGAAATATAACCCTGAAGCGTGATGAAATGTGATATATCGTTTTCTCTCCAGTCCAATCAAACTCGATGCGCTTGAAGGTTCTAATTTCCACTTGGCTTGCTAGACCAATTCTAGTTTAAAAGTACTGTACGAATCCCAAAGAAGTTAACTAAAGTACGTAAAATATCTTATATCAACTTTTACATGCAATGACTTGAAACTATTAACACTCAAAACAAAAAAAAAGCAAAACTTTTATTCCCAAATTTCCACAGTCAATTCATCAGCCCCTGAATCAACTGCTGAATTACCTTCCGTGCTTCCTTTCTATCTTTGAACATCCCATTTCTGGAAATGGCAAATGCCAATCTGATCTTACGGTCCTTTTGACGCTCAAACCAATCCCAAAGGTAATCAAGAATAACGATATCATGCTTCTCAAGCAGATCACCATCAAAGAATAATTTCAATCGAGCGCTATTAAGCCAGACCAGACTGTCTCGGAGAGATTTCTGATTCTGAGCTGCAAAGACTCGTTGCCACAGAAGATCAGGGGTGAAAAATCTCTCCAGCCAAACAAAAGTACTCATCATTGCCTGGAGTTTGTAAACATGAATCTGATGGTGATCAGCAGTGACCAAATCAACGTCATTTCCACCATCCGTCAATAATAGACGATCCATGATGAAAATCACAAGAGTCAAGCTATCAGCTGGGTATTCACTCGCAAGTCTTGAGTACAGAATTTCTGAGTCAGATCCAAAGCTCGCTTCGAGGATCTGTCGCAACTCCCCGCGAGTATTCATATTGCGTAATTTCAGGAAACTAAACAGCGACGTGCATGACCCGGCCGTCCGATCCTGAAACCACGCTGAGTGGTGTTCCTCGAGCCACTTTTGAAGCACACAGCCCACATCATCGACAGATCGAAGAGATCGGTTCTCCTTCGCTGCTTGGTAGGCTTGCTCTTCTTCTATTTGCTGGTGGATACTTTCGTTCACGTCCACTATCCTCCGCATCATTTCCAGTTTGTGGAGTTGGCCAAGCTTGGGTTTTTCCTTGGGCTTGTACACAATGTCATGCTCTAGGGTTGCCCATCCACGCTGCTGTATGGCTGAGACTTGGATTTCGACCCGGTTCGTGTCGGAGGGTTGCAGCCCTGGGTCATGAAGGTCTTCCGTTTTTAGTGAGACATGGAGATGCGTCGCAACATAGCCTCCAGGCTTATGGTATGTTCCCTCGATTTTGCCTTGTTTCGGGTGATCAAACATCTTTTTGACCACGAAGGCCTCGTGCAAAAGCTCGCTGGCTTTTTTTCGAGTCGAAGGGATGTGTACCAAGATGCACAATCCAGCAAGATCAATGATGTCCTTGTTGATATCTTCGATGGTTTGGTAAATAGACCCTCGCTCGCGTTCAAACTTTGCAATTTTATTTTCAAGACTGGCGGGTTCCTTGAGTCGGGACTCTGTGGCATGGGATATTCCATGGTTGGAAAGGACCTGCTTGCATATTTCCTCGACTGCGTGGAGGGTTTTGCGATAAGAGGCAATGTCTTGGGTGATATATTGTTGCACGAATAAATGTGCCACTGACTCGTTTTGCAGGGCCATGGATGTTGTGTTGCGGGTCATCACGGTGGAATTTATGAAGAGTATCAAACAAGATGAAGTTCAGTGGACTAACAAGGGCAGCTCGTTGATCTATGGGAACAGTCCTGGCTGAGAATGGGCCTGGTATTTATAGACAACTTCACCCCGTGGTATCAACTTCGCCAGCACAATGGCTTGCTGCCCATTCGCCGCAAAGAGGCGGTACAGGAATGAAAATTTTCAGTTTGAAATTGCGATGGTGTGAAGAAGAACAAGGGTAGATGAGTGAGTCGGTGAAGGATTGATGAAGTTATTCGTCGTGCGCCTATACATCCCAACACCACCACGCGAGTTATATGCACGTCAGCCTTGCAGTGTGCGAGATATTGGGGCCTGAGAATCCCGATCTTTTTTATCTTGATCAGTTCATGCATGTATATTTCAATTGCCTGCCTTGATGGATTGTTTGATTAGTCCAACGCATCTTGTTGCCCAATCTTCCCAACATTCCGAACTCCAATCACCCGGGTATATCAAATTTCAAATCTTTATATTAATTTTGGGCTTTTAATCCATTAGCATATGGCAACTATGCATAAAATGGGAAAAGTGAGGGGCACAGCCCTGGACGTGGCCCGAGAGCCATATTGAACAGAAGTAATATCCAGGAGAAGACTTATGAGAAATCATGTCAGACTCATCATGTCACTATCTGCCTGTCCATTCATCAATTGGCCCAAGTGGTCGAACAGTTTCCTGGTCTAGCGGTTATGATTTTCCGTTAACAAATGCGATTAGCAGATGTTCCGGAAAGGTTCTGGGTTCGATTCCCAGGGAAACTATTTTTTGTACTTTTACATATATAAATGTTAGCAAAGGTACTTCCTTTTGTTGGTTTTTACAGTATCGGTGGAAAGTTGGTCAATTGTATTTCTTTTTTTTCTTGTTCAAACGGATTATGGGACCTTCCTCTTAGAAAAAGGAAGATCATATGTTATCTGGTATTGTCTATCCCAATTATGTATATCAACTTTGCTATGTCTCTAATAGTAGATACCGCTACATGAATATAGATGAAATATACCATCTAGGAATGAGTTTACAGTCAAGCAACTTAAAAAGAAGGGAATCAATTGATATATTTTGTTTGAATCTATCCATGGACAGTTTACTCCAAGCGCAGCTTCTCAAACTCCTTAACCTGCTCCTCGAGACGGGCAGCCTCTCCCTCAGCATCACGAAGACGCTTCTCCTCTTGCTCACGGACCTCAACCTTGACCTTCTCCTTCCAGCCAGGGCCGTTCATGATACCCTGGGACCTACGAACAGTCTCACGGGCCTTCTCAAGGCTAGCCTTAGCCTTCTCCTCCTGCTCCAGGGCAACTTCCTTGGAAACGCGGAGGTAGACAGCAGCATCAGAACCGACGGCAGCCACAACGCAGCCAGAGGGAGGGTTCTTGTTATCCGGACCGAGATGGGACAGCTCGCCGAGAGTCTTACCACCCAGAGATTTGATGGTGGTCATCTGTTCGGAGACGGTCTTTTCGCTGGTGGTGTTGTAGGTCTGGATGATGATGTCGCCCTGGGTCTTGACGTCGTACTGGGATAGAATAGAGCGGATGGCCTTGGAGGTGTTGAGGATGAGCTCGTAGGCATCGGCGGCGGCGGGGTCGTCGAACTCGGCAAGGTACTCGGGGTACTTGGCCTTCATGATCGAGATGGTCTCGTCGCCTACGCGGCGAGGCAGACGCTGCCACAGGTGTTCGGTGACGAACGGCATGATGGGGTGGATCAGCGTCAGCGCACCCTCAAGAGCTGTGTAGAGGGTCTGCTTGGCAGACTCCTTGGTCTCTGCTGACGCCTCATCCGCCAGCAGGTACTTGGAATTCTCGAGGAACACATCGCACAGCTGGGCGTACCAGTACTGGTAGGAGATCTGGGCAGCGCTGGAGAACTCACGCTGCTCGAGAACCTGGTTCATCTCCTTGGCAGCGACGTTGAATTTGTGCAGAATCCAGCGCTCGGAGAGAGATTCGTTGCCATTCTTCTTAACACCGGCCTGGGGCTTGAAGTCATCGCCCAGCTTGCCGAGGACGAATTTGGTGGCCTGGTAAATCTTGTTACAGAACTTACGGTAGCCGTGAATGACCTGGATATCGAAAGCAATATCACCACCTACAAATCATTATTAGTAAAAAAAAAAAAAAAAAAAAAAAAAAAAAAAAAAAAAAAAAAAAAAAAAGGAAATATGGGATGGAACCTACCACCAGTGGTGTAAGAGACGAGGGCGAAGCGGAGAGCGTCGGCACCACACTCGGGAATACCCTTGGGGAAGGCCTTCTTTTGATATTTGGTAGCAGTGGCAATCTCCTTCTCGGCGATGTTACCCAACTGCAGCTTGTCGTGAAGAGCCTGGAGTTGAATGCCCTCCATAACATCCAGAGGATCAATAACGTTACCCAGAGACTTGGACATCTTGCGGCCGTCAGAATCTCTGATCAGGGAGTGACAGTAGACCTCGCGGAAAGGAACCTGGCCAGTCATCTTGAGACCAAGCATGATCATACGGGCAACCCAGAAGAAGAGAATATCCCAACCAGTCTCCAAGACGGAGGTGGGGTAGAGGTTCTCGAAGTCGTGAGTCTTGCTGGGCCAGCCCAGGGTAGAGAATGGCCACAGGCCAGAAGAGAACCAAGTGTCGAGAACATCGGGATCGCGGACTAGAGAGAACTTCTTGCCGGGGAACTTCTCCTCGGCCTTCTTGCGAGCATCTTCCTCAGTACGGCCAGTGACCCAGAGGTTGCCGTCACTGTCATCGCCATCCTCGCCTTCAATCTTGACGAAGTAAGCAGGAGCCTGGTGGCCCCACCAGAGTTGACGGGACAGACACCAATCGTTGAGGTTTCGCATCCAGCGGAAGTAGCTCTTCTCGGCGGACTCGGGGCGGATAATGATATCACCCTTCTCAACGGCATCGATGGCAGGCTGAACCAGGCTTTCCATTTTCATCCACCATTGCGGCTTCATGATAGGCTCAATGACATCGTTGGACTTGGCGCAACGAGGCACCTTCATGGGGTTGTGCTCCCACTTGACGTATAGACCCTTCTCCTTGAGATCCTCGATAACCTTGTAACGGGCATCGAAGCGCTTCATGCCAGCGAAGGGACCGGCATGCTTGTTGAAGGTACCATCGTCGTTCATCACAGAGATGAACTCCAGGTTGTGGGCCTTACCACGGTTGAAATCGTTGAAATCGTGGGCAGGGGTGATCTTGACGGCACCAGTACCAAATTCGGGCTCAACTTCGGGGTCAGCGACGATAGGGAGCAGACGATCCAAGAACGGATGGCGAGCGTTCTTGCCGATCAGGTGCTGGTAGCGCTTGTCGTCGGGGTGGACGGCAATACCAGTATCACCAACCATGGTCTCGGGACGAGTGGTAGCAATTTCGATGCGCTCGGTGGTTCCATCAATTTCGTAGCAGAAGTGAGTCAGGACACCGAACTCGACCTTCTTCTCGTAGCCGGGCACGTCGAGAAGCGTGCGGCCCTCGATCTCCTTGTTCTCAACCTCGAGGTTGGACAAAGAGGTGTTCAGAGCAACACACCAGTTGACCAGTCGGTTGGCACGGTAAATGATACCTTCCTCGTGGAGGCGAACGAAGGTCTCGGTCACAGCAGCTGATAGGTTGGGGTCCATGGTGAAGGCCTCACGGCTCCAGTCGAAGGAACCACCAAGTCTGCGCAGAGAGTTCTTGATGTTCTTGTGGTATTCATCCTTCCAATCCCAGATCAAGTTAACCATGGCCTCTCGGCCAATGTCATGGCGGGTCTTCTTCTCCTTCTTCCACAACATCTTCTCGACGACACTCTGGGTAGAGATACCGGCGTGGTCCATTCCAGGAAGCCACAGGGTAGTCTTGCCCTTCATTCTTTGCCATCGGATCATGGTGTCCTGGAGGGCGTTGGTAAGGGCGTGGCCCATATGAAGAGAACCGGTAACATTTGGAGGGGGAATGGGGATGACGAAGGAGCCTTCCGGCTTAACCTTGCCATCAGGTCCAAACTCGGGCTTGAAAAGATCACGCTCCTCCCACCAGTCGAGACGACCGGACTCGATGGCAATGGGATCGTAGGCATCGGTAGTCTTATCCTTCTCGGGTTTCACCTTCTTCTCGACCTTGGGAGCTGCGGCCTTGCTGGCGGCAGCCTTGGCCTTGGCCGCCTTCTTCTCTTCGAACTTCTTATTTTTTTCGGCCTTCTTGCGCTCCTTTTCCACTAGAAATCACACAAAGTATCAGCAAGCGCCTTTGATCTAACAACGACTTCCGAGGAAAGATCCCAATATAGGATGTGGTGGCAACATACACTCCTTCTCAGTCTTCACCTTGGGAGCTCCGGCCTCCTGGTTCTGGCCCTGGGGGTCCTTTGCGATAGCATCGGCGATCTGTGAGCCGGTCTGTTGGCTGGCCTGGGGAGGTGCGCTGGTCACGGGAGCTGTACGCTCACCCGCTGTTCACTGTAAGCTTTTGCGACATCTGAGGGAATGAGTCATGAAACTCACTGGGATTTTGGGGGGCAGAGTTCTGAGCCATTCTGGAGAATGCACGATATTGAGGAGTAAATCTCCAAGGCGCCGATCGCGCCACGAATCGCCGGATAAGTATCTTGGGAGATGAAGAGGTATAAGGAGGGGTGGTTGTGCGAAATGCGGGCAATTAAATTTCCCACGCTGAATGAACGAATGAGAGCGCGGGGCTTGGTGGGAGGTTCGGTGGAGTCGGCGGTCAAACGCGATTATGAGCGACACTCATTGAATATCATTGAATATCATTGAATATCATTGAATATCATTGAATATCATTGAATATCTTTGATATCATTGAGTATAGGTTTCTTTTCTCGCGTGTTCTTATTCGTCTTTTTTTTTATTTGGAAAGACATTGCGATAACCCTCACGTGATACGCTGGAGCCAACGGGTGATCTGAGGCTCTGAGGCTACATATATGACGACCTCAAGAAGGCTTGTATTATTTATGAATTGGAGATGATATTATTTCTACTTAGTATCAGTATTTCAGTTGTTTGGACTAATCTCGAGTCTGGTATATCATATTACCATATGGAGTATCGGTTGAGACATGTGTACGCCTTATAGTAGAACAATCCTACGATGTATAACAATTCTAGGGTTTCTTTCATCTCGTCCAATGTTTCATTCATAATAAAAGGAAGCGTTAAGAAAATGCAATGGGTTGTCTGAGAAAAATCCCTTGAAACACGAAGCACCCAGCGGAAAGGCCATAACACCAATTCAACTAACAAGGGAGAAATCAATTAGGGAAACCCACGACCAGCGCTATACAAATAGGAAAAGATGAAAGAGGAGAGTGATTTCCTCATCTAAGACGTTGGTTCATCACGCTCATTGACACGCCAAACGACCTAGGCGATGAGAGGGTTGGAGAGACCCAGCAAATTAAATGTCATGATGTCTTGTCATCAAAGTCGTCTTCATTCAGGATTTGATTGTTTGCCGCAGCCCATAATTCGAAGGGCCAGTGAAAAGGGGAACAGGGAGTACGAAGACCAAGCTCGTTTCATGTTTCGATCATCGTTCTACCGTTCATACCGGCAAATTTCAAATGCAAAAGGTACGTAATTGTCGTGATGCCTGACACAATCTTGATGGCAGCATGCGGAGAACTTGGAAGCCAGGCATCACGATAAGGAGATCAGAGCCATGACCATCAACAGTTTATGCGAGAGGAATTCATGGCCGTGTAACATTGTTGTGGCTAAGGGCCGCTGCATCGGCACGCACAGGGTTGAAGTATGCATGTGCCATGGCCTCCTGAGCAGTCAGGCGGTCCTGTTGAGATAAGTCAGTATGGCCAACTTATCGCGATGTTATAACAACTTACAGCATGGTCGTAGCGCAGAAGCTTGTCAAGGAAATCAATAGCCTCGTCACTGATGAAACGCTGGTTCTCGGCGTTGACAAACGAGTGCCACGGCTTCCGAGCGAAACGAGAGAGAATGTCGTCGTATTGCGGGTCCAGCTCGATATCGTACTTGTCCAAGTACTCAAAGAGCTCCTCAGTACCAAGGACCTTGGCGATCTTGACCAACTGATCCGTGTTGCTGCCTCCGTGGAAGAAAGGCTCCTTACGGAAGATCATGGATGCGAACATAGCACCCAGGGACCACATATCCAAAGAATAGTCGTATTCCTGGAAATCAACTAGCAGCTCGGGGCCCTTGAAGTAGCGAGACGCAACGCGGACGTTGTATTCCGTGCCCTTGTGGTAGAACTCAGCCAGACCCCAATCAATCAGACGAAGCTATAAAATGTTAGAACTGTGATGATTCACCACTAATTGATAATCCTACTAACCTTGCGCTTCTCATGATCAATCATGACATTGTGGGGCTTCACATCCCGATGCATGATACCCTTGCTGTGGCAGAAGTCGAGGGCCTTGAGCAGCTCGAAAACGTAGAAACGAACATCGTAATCGGTGAAGCGGGGGTACAGTGTGCGGAAGTCGGTGTTGTTGATAGCCTCGAAGACTAGACTAGGAGTCTTGCTCTGGTTGTCGCGAACAACATCCAGCAATGCCACAACATTGGGCCCACCAGCGAGATTCTGCAGAATCTTGATCTCACGCTTGATCTTCTTCTTCTTGACTGGCTTGAGAACCTTGATAACGCATTTCTGGTAGTTGACGACGTTGATGCCTTCGAAAACCTCCGAGTACTTTCCCCGACCTGAAGTGGATATAGTGAGAAAGATTGTTCTTAAATTCACCCGCAGTTCACAGCTGGCAGCAACCGTCTCCAGCATGCTGTAGATGGACAGGATTTGATCATTTCTCACCTATCTTGCGAACGATTTCATAATTTTCAAGGACACCCCAAGAGATGTTGACACTGTCATAATCCCAGTAGGACCGAGGCATACGATCGTTGACATCGGCATAGACACGCGACATCTTGACGATGACAGGTGGTTTCCGAGTGCGCCCACAATTGAGAGATGTGCGGCGGGGTCACGAGGGGCGCAGTCGTGTGACGGAGCGAGAGGCCGGGGGTTAGCTTGACGTAGGAGACAGGTAGCAGCAGGCCTAGCGACTAATCAGCCCAAACGCAGTGCTCACAGCAAGCCTTGAGCAATGGGATGGACAGAGTGGGATATTGTCGTGATATGATCAGTAGAATGAGATCCGTTCCGCCTGAGGTCACGGGATCAGAGAGTTTTGTGGGGACCCAACCTAAAGCAGTTAGTGTAAAAGTACGGATCCTTTGTTAATCCGTTCGATTTTCTGATTGCCTTTTTGGGACAGTTCGATGTGACCAAGAGGCTTGAGAAGTTGAAGCAATAATTCCCACAAGCAGGGCTGGCCTTCTTTTAAATCCATCATGTTTTACGACCTGAATGTACCTTACAGCCCCGATGACCCGGAGGTGCCCCACACTCTCAATTTCCTCGCCGAACGTAAGTCATTCATTCCGCTCCACGGCACAAGATTCGCAGTTTAGAGCACATGAGAGACTGACCTGACTTTTTAGTTGGTTACACTACCGTTGCCCTGTCTCAAACGATCAACGGGAAGCTTCCATCAACCATCGCTCCACCTCCTCTTCCAACAAACCCGCCGAAATCCCTCCAACTGCTGACCCGGTTGAACCTGACTTTGGCGGACCCCGCGCAGAATCAGCGCCTAACCGCCCTAAGTCAAGCGTACGACATCGTTGCTCTCCGTCCCACAAATGAAAAGTCACTTCTAAATGCATGCACCAACTTGGAATGCGACGTGATCTCCGTGGATCTCTCGGTGCGACTTCCATACCACTTCAAATTCAAAATGCTGTCCGCGGCAATCTCACGTGGAATTCGTATCGAGATCTGCTATGGGCCTGGTATCACGGGTAGCGGACTTGATGCCCGAAGAAACCTCATTGGGAATGCAACATCCTTGATCCGCGCAACACGCGGTCGCGGCATTATCGTGTCCAGTGAAGCAAGAAGAGCATTGAGTCTACGAGCCCCGTGGGACGTGATTAATCTTGCCTGTGTCTGGGGTCTATCACAAGAGCGTGGAAAGGAAGCAGTCTGCGAAGAGTCGCGGAAGGTCACCGCTTTGGCCAAGTTGAAGCGAACTAGTTGGCGAGGCATCGTGGATATCGTCCACGGTGGGGAAAAAGCTAAACCTGAAGTACCTGCGGCAAAGCAAAAGAATGCGCCAAAACCTCAAGAGCCCGCGCAGCCAGATAATGGAGCGGACAATCTCAAGAGGAAAGCTTCTATCAGTTCCGAGCCTGTTACCGAGGACGCTGACAAGCCTTTGTCCAAGCGAGAAATCAAACGACGAGCGAAGAAAGCACGGTTTGATGCAAAAGGAGAGAGTGCTACTTGATTTCAGCTTTCTACGACATCTTTAAATTTTCGTTGCTGAGGGAATCAGTTCTCTGTCACCTGCAGATGTCAGGGATATCGATATCCTCTGGCTTTCTATTAGCGGGAGTCATAGCTGCGAGCCAAACTGGTCGAAACACTCCGCTCTGTTTCAATTGAGACCTCTTTGAGCAACCGCTGTGACTCCAATCGCTGCCCAATACACCATGATGATGATGTACGCGCCGCTGAAGAGCAGAACAATATGTGACCTAGAGATACTATGTTGTCTTTTGGAGAGTATTGCTGAATCAGTATATTGATTACTGCTACCCTTCACTTTGGAACTTGAAATGTCATCACCATCACAATGGTGCTATTACTACGAGCTCCCTGGACTTGTTTGCATTTTCCAAGTATACCATAGCTGATGTGGGTATATATGGATGGATTTCACTATCTCCCACCAGGTCATCAATACACACCTTTGAGCTATCTGCTAGCCTACTTTATAGAAAACACGTGTATCGGGGATGATGGGGTTGTAGACAAATCTAAGACCATAGTTTGCATACATCTTATGATACATGATAAGTTGTACTATAGATAATAATCCAACTAAAATATCAAAGATGGAGAGAAGAGAAGAGACACAGTGATAGATCCCTAGGGGTTAAATAGCAAGAGCTAACCCACATGAGCAAACAGCTCTATGTATAGCGGCCTTCCTCTCATATAACCTAAAGTGCTACACATGTCACTGTCTCTACCTGAGAGAAACAATATGGAAATAACACCCAATTTGGAGAAAGATGAATTCAGAGAAAGGTGAATTCAAAATATACTATGTACTATGGATGAGCAGAAGACGTAACACGTTAATTGGCTCCTTTCTTGTTTAACCTATCTTTTTTTACATTTATCTCACATTATCTTCATTACTCCCTCTCATCCGGTATCGATATAAAAGTCTATTATAGTCTAGGTCTAGTATATCCACCGAGAATAACAGGAAGAGGCAGGTGAATTAATAAAAACGTGAAATTGTGCCCCTAAACCCCCACAAGGGGACCACCCACAGGGCATCTTCGGTTTATTCACACCATCTCCGAGACACATAAATCCTAATTTCATTTTCACTTGCTCTTCATTCTCTCTTCTGAAAGTCCGTCAAGTTCAGTATCTCAATACCAGAGCTGTACACCGTGCAGAACAAGAACATCACTGGCTTTAATTTTTTGGCGTCCAAACCCACGACTTCAGACATATCTTTAAACCAGGATTATAGATGCAAAATCGTCTGAATTCGTAGATTTCGACATGCAACCCACCACCACCCCCCACCCACCACAACACACACACAAGCGAAACCAATACTACTACCCAACCAAACCACCCACACCCACCCCACCACCCCCACAACCCCTCACACAAATTGACCCAGATGGAGATATCATTCTCTTCACCCCGGATGCTCCCCTGATCAACCCCAGGAAACGCAAGATGCCTGGAAACTATGCTCGCTTTCAAGTCTCGTCGAAGCACCTAGCACTTGCGTCAGATTATTTCAAGCGGATGCTAAAAAATGGTTGGGCCGAAGGGAATGCTCTTTCAACGTAGGGGTTTGCTGACATACCCGTCAACGACTGTGAACCCGATATCCTTCTCATTGTCTTGAACCTCATGCATGGACGTCTACGACAAATCCCCCAAAAAAATATCCCTACAGCAGCTGGCTGATATCTCAGTGACTACAGACTTTTTCCAATGTCACGAGGTTGTCGGGATGGCTGCTGGGAAATGGATAAAAGCCCTTAAGCCGCTTTTTTCAACTTCGTTCTCAGAAGATACAAAAAAGTGGATGATGATCGCCTGGGTTTTCAACTCCAAAGATATTCTTCAACAGACCGAAAAAATCGCCATGCAGCAAGGAAAAGGTTCCTTTAAGACAAGCAATTTACCGATCCCAAATAGCATCAAAGGTATGTTGGCAAAATAGAACACTTAACCGATTTTGAGATCCATGTAGCAAATAGCTAACTATGTGGTTCTAGACAAAATCGATAAGGCGAGACAGGAATACATGGACTTACTCCAAGTAAACATTGCAGCACGGATTCAAGATCTGCTAATGACCCCGTCTACTGGCCCATACGGGCATTCCTCCTGCCAACCCGAGTGCGGCGCAGTATACGTCGGTCTTATCCTTCGCACACTAAACGAAATGAAGATATCTTACTCGGCTGGTATACCTTCCACACTTCCATCTCGGCGTCATGCTCCCCTTTTCACCGTCTCCTTTGGAAGGCTCAGTCCGATTTCCATCAACACCATGGTCAACGGTTGGAAATTGACATCCACTTATTATGGCCGATGTTCAATTGATGGCAACCCTTTTGGCACTGATGTGAAGCGCGCCGCACAGAATCTACCCACTTCGCTACCAAATTCCGAGATTCTGCCATCAAAATAGCGGTCACCATGTTTCGGTATTGTCTATTGGCAGAGCGAACACTCTGGTTTTGATAGGATTACTTTCAGTCTGGAGACTCCTAGCAAATCATTTGTCTGTGGGATGTGCCTAGGACACGTTAGGCCGATATTTACTCTTCATACAGTCCTACGTCTCCGGTCTACCCCAATCCCTTGACAGAAACACTCAATACCACACACTCAGATGAAGACCCATGACTCGTGGAACACTAATGTGTGCTAACATGGAGGAATGGCATGCGAACTTGCGCATTCTATGTCAATGCTCATGTGGAAGGGCCCATGTGTCCCCGAACTACAAGAACCCAGAAGCTGGAGATGCAAGTTGGCTTTAATATCAGGAGCCCGGTTGGTTTTAGTGGATGGAGGGCCATCAAGAAGAGATGAGTAATGAACTTCAAGTCATGTCTCTCGCCCATCTTCTAGAAAGTTGTATGAACTAAGAATGCCTCGCAGCTAGCGCCTTTAGAATCTGACTCATTACCACCCGATGTCGTGGCCTTTGCAGGGTATTTGATTAGTAGGTTAATCACAAACATGTTGCCTTGTGCTCTGGTTTGTATTTTCTTATATCTTGATCTATGACATCTTCACGTTTCATTTAGAAAGAGTAGATGAGTGGCGGAGGCATGAGTTGGCTCCGTTCTTGTTTGGTCCCTCATGCTTGCCTTCTCCATCTCGGGGGACAGGGCCACCTGATCCAAGCTTCTGACCCGAAGATGAGGTATGAAGGCGAAATAGAATGCTTGATTGATTTGAGATACACGAAATAAATAAATTATTCTAGATAGGACGACTATACCAGAAAATAACATGTGGGAGATTACAATTGGTGATTAGAGCACGGATTTTAGGGCTAATGGCTGGCCCATTTCCTAACACCCATCTTCTTGCTGGAGTGTGACATAGTATATCTAGGGCTTGTATATGTACTAGCCACTTGATTCACACTACCAGCCACTGCAGTCAGGCGAATAAATACATCTCCACCATTATTAAGAATAACCTACATTACAGTGTAATAGTAAATGTCTGGCTAAGGATCATTAACAGGTCTCCCGTCCCATAGTTGTGGCATGGTTTGGACAACACCGAACGGACATCACGAGATACGTACTATATAAGACAGCCAGTAGATAAATCAATCCTATCTCTTTTCTTCTCGGGCATATAGGCCCAACAATTTAATTTATTCATCGCGTTAATCTATCATCTACCAGTACGCCCCTATCTCCCCTGTAAACCCAACCCAGTGGAACCAATTGTCTAGCATGTTCAAGTTCTGAATATTATAATCCTTGTATCCACGTGTTGTCTTTCCACATTATTTTATATAGATTAATTGCCGTTGAGCATTATCCCAACTCCAAGTTTGTTAAAAGCCACAAATACGCAATAACTTTTATGTGTCATGAAGCCATGTAAGTTATGATACGAGCTCTCTGAGCCGCATAATTACTTAGAATTGGATGGAAATGAGAATACTTTACACGTAAAGTGGTCCCGGAGATAGAGCTTCATACGTGCTAGGGCCATCGTCTCAGCCCTACCACAGAGGCCTCGGGACTGGGAAGTTAACTAGCAGTTCTTGGTCATGTCATTGTTGTATCTATTTCCGGTATGCTAAAATCTAAACCAGCTTGCGTGTACCCATTTTCCTAGTTTGGGCACGGCTGCATCAAGGGTGCGACTTGATGTTACATCTATATGTACGTTTTGAAGATACAATTCCAAATCAAATTAGGTGACCCGCACCAGCAGAGGGCTAATATAAAAATAACACGGAGGCCAAATGTCCGAGATAAGAAGAAAAGAGGGGAAGGGCATGTAAGTACTCTGTACACAAAGAACATGTCGGCTAAAACATCAAATTCATCTCGGATCTCCGGAAATGTTGCCATCTGCCATTTTTATGGCATGCAAGGTGAGTACTGGCTGCATACCCTAGTCATCTCTTCCCCTCTTCTTATCACATGTTTTCCCCTCAAAATCAAAGAGAAAAAAGAAAAAGAAAAGAAAAAAAGGAAAAAGAAAGAAAATCAAGTATGTTCGTATCGTTCAAGTTCCGTAGACCCCCGCTAGGGTCTCCATCATCAAGTATATATGCATTAATGCGTCATTCCAACAGGTATCGACAAAACAAAACTGTCAATCTCGGGTGTGCTCGGACTTCGGATGAGGTCCATCCAATGCATCCTTCACACATGAACCAGCTCATCATTTCCTGCATAATTCTCGGACCCGGAAAATAGCCATATTGTTGATGTGACCGTGGAGTGAATGGTTAAACTCGGTTGGTCATCCTCTAACTACATGTATTCACTGAGAATCCATCTGGGTGCTTGAGGTCGGATGATTTGATCCAACCGCCCATGTGTTCGGTGTTTCGTTGGAATTGTTCTTCAGCACTATTTTAAGTGATTTTTTGTCGGCTGATTATTCCAAATTATAAAATGAAGGGAATAACCCTTATTGGCTTACCTCAATGCCTGCTCTGTGTAATTATAGCTAGAGCCTGTTGAAGTGGAGGAGCTTGCAACTGCAGTATTTGAAGTGGCCGTGGTGCTTGTAGTGGTTTGGTTGGGGGAAGATTGACTTGAAGAATTCATTGCGATTGATATATTTGACGGGAATTTGATTTTGATACTTGGGAGGTGCTCGCAGTATTCCAAGCAGGGTTTAAGCAAGAGTAGGCTCGAATATCAGAAGAGGAAAGTATAGTTGCTTTATATCTCAGAATCCCCTACCTTAAAGACAACAGGAATACCGACTTCTCAAACACCGGTGTGTGAACTTCATCCAATTCTATATTGCAATCACTGGATTAGGTATCAGTTCCGGAGAAACGGACCCAATAGACCAATGACTATTGCCGCTGTCATCTCGCGCGTGTCAGTGAGGGATTGAATACGTGACTCATTGGCCAGCGGTTAGGTATGTGCAGATTGTATCGGCCTAGTATATTATTTTGTAGTTGTTGGAGCCTCATTCAAAAAGCAAACATGGCCAAATCATAAATGCAAAACGCAGTTGCCTTCTGGTTAGCATGCGAACCATATATGTAAAGATCTTGTCTTTTTATATTTGGATATTATAAGATCTACCCATGTCAACCGGCCTCCAGGGCTGCAGAGTACATTGTACATTGCATTTAGGCTTCCCATACCGACCTTGACAGATTAAAGGGTCTATCAATGTCAATATTACTTATTAATGGTTAAATGTATAGATATCAAAGGTGAAGGAAACTGATCCCCGCATTTAGTTACATCTCAAGGTTATATCTCTCTGATCACGGTATTGCACAAATACTAAGACATTCTCAGCACGGACTTTAATATTTATTAGAATTCTAATTTGAAACAATTCCAATTTTTGTGCAGGGGCCAATTTTAATTTTGTCGTCAGAAATTGGGGTATTTCATCGCGCTTGGACAAGCTAAGTAGTACATAGTGACATACCCTAAAGAGCCACTTGATATGAGCATCAAATTAAAAAGAAAAAAAATAAAAATTAGAAGCAGCCCTTTATATTATTTCCTAAGTAATGTTCTCTACGTTGTAATAAACAGGAATATATTGATTGGAAATCCTATACTTCGCCGGTCCCCGCTTATCTTATCACCGGCACACGCCGACCTCCCGACCTCGGGATATCTCCGCATTAGCTTCATAAACAACATCCAATCCAATTTCTCTTGGTTTTCTTTTCTCTTCCTCTCCAATAGAGCTGGAGACCTGCATGCTAGGTGGCGGAATCCAAGTAATTGAACAACACATCCATCCACGCACACCTACACCTAAAACATCACAATGGCGCCGATCCTCTCAACCAACCCGACACTCACACTCACTCCAGAGCCTCTTACACCGGAAAAGTTCGCACAATTTGGTACAGCAGTGGTCTCCCCGTTACCACGACAACTAAATATCGCCCCTCAACTATCATCCCTACCGCCACACGATCCAACCCCGGTCCTGGCGAACCAAAACTCCGCTCTCAAGTACAGTCCCATCTCCCCGCTCCTCGACCACTACACCAATGCCTGTCCAAGCGGCCAACCCTCCGAGGCACGCATGACCATGTTTTGCTGTTTCCCACGCAATTTACGCACTGTCAGTACTGGCCCGCAACTGCCTGACAAGGAGGTCTTTGACGTGCGTATCCTTGAGCGCCACCCGTTTACAAATCAGACTTTCATTCCGGTCGATCTATCGGCCCATTCCAAGGTCGGGGACGGTGAGGAAGAACCGCTGTTTTTGGTCGTTGTTGCCCCCACTTTGAAGGGGAGCACTGCTACCGCGAAGAATGAGGCCGGTGAGACGATTACTATTCGTGATCCGCCTGATCTGAATAATGTTAAGGCGTTTATCGCGCGTGGTGGTCAGGCTGTTACTTATGGTGTCGGAACGTGGCATGCGCCTATGGTGGTTTTAGGTCCTCGGAGGGTTGATTTTATTGTTGTGCAGTTTGTTAATGGGGTTGCGGATGAGGATTGTCAGGAAGCTGCGTTTGGGGAAGGTGTTGTTGTTGATCTTGGTCGGAAGGGACAATTGGGTCGGGCTGAGAAGGGCCCGAGACTGTGGTCGGCTAAGCTCTGATCTATAAATGCATGTCTATGAAACACTTGCAGGTGTTGGATTCTTGGTTTGACCTGAAGAGTCCGATAGTTGGCATTGGAAAAAGTGACGAGGAAGGGATTTGCCAACCTTGCTTTGTGATTTGGCGGTATCTTTAACAGGATAAGCCGAAATATTGTACATAAATATCATACATAGTGAGTACCTCCAAGTACGTATTAACAAACCTCATTTTACCCTCAAGCACCCAAGGCTAGAGTTGATCTTCATCAACAACTCGAGGTGTTGGAATTTCATCCCTCATTTTCTGGCGGACACGCGTAGCCAGCTCGAGCGTCTCTTTGGGCAAACCAGCCAGCTGGGCAACCTTCAGAGCATGAGACTGGCGATTGACACCCTTTCGCAGCCGGTGGACGAAAGAGAAGGCACCTGAAGCCATGTCTTTCACGTCCGTGCAGTATCTCGCCAGTTTGTCGAAATCCTGTGTCATATCCGCAAGGGCGTGGAAATGAGTAGCAAAAAGCACTCGAGACCGGTTGTGATTATGTAAATGATGTAAACACGCAAAGCTAACAGCTGTGCCATCTTCGGGGGTTGTGCCTCGGCCCACTTCGTCCATAATCACAAATGACTTGGGCGTTGCTTGTTTGAGAATAGTAGCCGTTTCCAACATCTCCACCATGAACGTCGACTGGTCACGGAAGAGGTCATCCGCTGCACCAATTCGGCTGAAGATCTGATCAACGATACCAATCTCAGCATAAGCTGCGGGTACGAATGATCCGACTTGTGCGAGGATGGTGATTAAAGCGTTTTGGCGCAAGAAGGTACTTTTACCTGCCATGTTGGGGCCAGTAATGAGCCAGATCCGCTCAGAATCACCTAGGAAGCAATCGTTGCTCACAAACGATCGTCCTTGTTCCTCTAAGCCGAGTTTGACTGTGGGATGTCTTCCCCCGACAATCTTATGACAAGTACCATCATTGAGAATGGGCCGTACCATTTGTTGTTCCTGGGCAAGAGTTGCAAATGAACACGCCACGTCCAACTCATCCATTACTGCTGCGTTTCGGCGAATTTTGACAAGGTTTAGGATCACCTCGCGGCGCAGACGTTCAAATATCGTTTGTTCCTCTTGACGAATTCGAATCTTCACGTGGTCCATTTTGACTCCCAGTTCTGTCCAGGCTGGTAGATAGAATGACCGAGTAGATTTCGTCGATGAGACATTTCGAGTGACTCCCAAGTCCTCTAGGGACTTTTGTGATATCTTCGCCCCTTTAACGTGGCAGATGTGGCCCAACCCTGGTGTCCATTTCAGGCTCAGGGCTGACGAGTCAACCGAATCACGGAGACGCTGAGTTAATGAATTCTTTTCATCGCCCAACCGTTCTAGTTCTGCGTGGAGTCCATTCAAAGACTTACTTGCATCACGCCTCATAATCCAGGTATCGAGGGGACCGGAGTCCGTATCAGCCACAGCTGTTCGCTCGCCCTTCTTTGCTCTGATCTTTTTCGGCATAGGTATGAGCTCGCTGGATGTAGCTTCATCCATACTGACCTTTTGTGCCAGACTGGCTGCTTCTGCAGCTGTACTATCCTCAATGCGTTGCTTTTGCAACAATCCTTCTTCATCAATGGCCGCAAAAATTTGTTCCGCCAGCGCGATGGGACCATCCAAAAAGAGTCGTGAGATCATGACAGCAAGACTGTGATTCAAATTTGAAGGACTGGATGAAACTGTAGGTCTATTGTGATCTAGAAGGACCTGCCTGACTTCCTTAGACGCCTCAATGGCACGGGAAAGACAAATTAAGTCATCCGGGTCTCCTTTCCCAAAAGCGAATTTTTGAACCAGACGTTGAGAATCATGGCTGCGCTTCAAAAGTTGGATGACGCTGTCACGGAGCTCAACATGTTCTATGAAGACCGAGACAAGGTCCAGACGCTCATTGATGACTTGTATGGATGTAGACGGGGAGGCTGCGAATAATTCGTTAATAAAGGCCGTAAAAGAACGTTTGAGTTTTTGGGCATACTTAATCGGTCTCGTAAAAGCCGTGCACCACTTTTTGTAGAAGTCCTTCGCACAGCATGCAGAAGACTTCCTTTTCCAAACCCGTCTCTTGCTGTTTCTAGGATCTCAAGACCGCTCAGACTGTTACGATCAATGCTCATTGATTCATTCAAATGTCTTCGAATCGGAGGCTGAAGCTTAAGATTCGACCCTTGTAACTGCACGCGGATGTACTCGAGCAGGCTGTACCCAGCTGCTACTTCCTCCGGTGTGAATGAGGCGCGAGTTTCTTCAGGAACGGGAGACTCTAACATTGGATCCCATTCAGATACCGGCTTGAATGCTCCAGGGTATTGGAAGAAGGTGACAAGGCGATGATCATGTCCAACTAGCATCTGCAATTCATGTCCAATAAGTTCTTGCACATTCTGATCTACCAGAATCTCACGAGCTCCAATCCGGGCAATCGCAGATGGAAGCATTTGAGTCGTTGTGAGCTGAGTGAAGAAATCACCAGTTGAGAGGTCAAGCCATGATAATCCTACTTGTTGGGGCACAGATGACAATATATGCTGATGCGATGATTGGAGATCGCTGTCAGCGTGTTGCTTCAATTGCGATTGCAAATACGGGACATCCAAGTATATGGCCAACAGGAAATTATGCTCGGAAGGATCAATGAATTTCTCGTCAATCAGCGTGCCAGGTGTGACGATCCTAGCAACCTTCCGATCAAACAGGAGGCCGCCTGTGCGTGCCTTGTCTTCTGCATTGACAGCGAACTCTTCGCTAATGGCCACATACTTGTTCAGATCTCCGACGAGGGTTTTCAGAAAACGATCGAGCTGGAAGAAGGGGAAGCCAGCCATCGGAACTGGTCCCCCATTGGTCTTTTTGGTTGCGAGCTTCAGGTTGAGCAGCGGTGCCAGTTCCTCTGCTTGTTCAAAATAGAGCTACATAATACAATCTTAGTATGGAGTTCTCTAGCCATGTAATGCCTATTATCGCACCTCATAGAAGCCCCCGACTCTGGTCAAGATAACACAGTTCTTGAACGTCTGCATATTGTTTCGGTGCCCCTGCACCACAGTCGGGTAACGAGGAGCCTCTTCCACCCGATCATCGTATGCCTCGAGTTTTAAAACTCCTTGAGGAAGGTCCTTCAACTTTACTGTCGCTTTGGTTTTTGCGCCTCGTATGTAAGCTTTCAGTGCGGCGGTGGACACGCGTGGGTGTATGAAGGTTCGACGCGCATGGTGACATATGGTCCGGTGTATGTGGCAACGATAAGATGAACGTATTAAAATCGTTAAAGGCCTCATATAAACTGGCATTACATGAGAAATAGATAGACCAGGGCGCATTGTTGCAACGCGCTCCAAACTCCAAACGTTTGGAGTGGCAGAACCATCAAAGCTCCCCTCCTTCCGCCTTCGCCACCGAAATCTTCCCGAGCTGCACTCTCCCTGACTTCATCTATCTACAACCTTGGGTGATATTTCTCCTTTACAAGTGACATTACTTGCGGCAGGAGGATGAGCCAGGTTTGTGAGACCATTTAAAATCGATCAATCGCCGACATCTCGTGTCTCGGCGCGGCCTGAATCTCGACCCTCCGCAGATTCTTGTCGCAACTCACTCTTTCTTTCATCGTTTTTTTTTACCCTTGATTCAGCCATACAACCACCAAGATGGCGGACCAAAATATTTCGCAGTACAAGTACTCGGCGATGTCCAACCTGGTTCTCCAGGCGGACCGTCGTTTTATCAGTCGCACCCATGACGAACCCACTGGAGACCCGGAGTCTCTCGCGGGTCGCATTGGGATCAGGGAGATGGGTGGACGAGTCGCGCGTGACGACGCGCCCAAATCTAAAAAGTTAGCTCCCACAGCCCTCGAGCGGGGCGCAATTGGTGAGGGTGAAGATGTGCTTTTACGCGAACAGAAAAAGCGCCACCGCGGCCAACCTGCACAACTACGAGGCCAAGGTATCCTTTCAGCAGCCGATGCCTTCGTCGAAGGCTTAAAATACCGTCCTCGCACACCCGCCACACGAGCCACGTATGACCTTATTCTCACAATAACCGGCAGCCAGCTGGGCGATGTCCCCCACGAAGTCGTCCGAAGTGCCGCGGATGCTGTTCTGGAATTACTGAAGGACGAAGAGATGAAGGATTTCGATAAAAAGAAGGAGGTTGACGATCTTCTGGGGACCTCAATGAATCCCAAGGAGTTCAACGAGCTCGTAAACCTGGGCAAAAAAATCACAGACTACGATGCCCAGGACGAGGATGAAGAGATGGAAGGCGGCCTCGATGAAGAGGGCGGCGAACTGGATGAACGCCAAGGTGTTGCTGTGGTCTTCGATGAAGAAGATGAAGATGATGAGCGCATGGGCACCGTGGACGAAGTTCGAGACGAGGACGAGCTCACCGACGAAGAAGATGAAGATGAAGCAGAACGAATTGCAACCGACGACGCTGCAGCAGCCCAAGCCGAAGACGGCGATGAAATGGTCATTGATGGAGGTCTAGGTGAAAGTGATAAAGCCGCAGACAAGGCCGGATTGAAAGTCTCTGCTCGCCAAATCGATGCTTACTGGCTACAACGTCAAATTGGTGCCATATACACAGATGCTCACGTCCAGCACGAGAAAACAGATGAGGCGCTTGAAATCCTCGGCGGAAAGCAAGAGGATGGAACATTAAAACCACTGCGCGATGTCGAGAACGACCTCATGGAACTCTTTGACTATGACCACCCTGATCTTGTTGCTAAACTAGTCACCAACCGCGATAAGGCCGTCTGGGTTACCCGCTGGAGAAGAGTCGCAGAGGACGACGATGCCCGTAACCTTGTGGAGCTTGAGATGGTCGAAGCCGGTCAACGTGCCATCCTTGATGAGATCCGTGGCAAAGAAGCCGGCGACGAACTCGGTGCACCATCAGAAAAGAAGATCAAGTTTGACTTGATGGATGTCGATGTTCCTTCAGGGCCAACTGCTGCCGAAAAACCCACTGAAGGTGCCCAGGCTGGCATTCTTCAGCCCAAGAAAACGATCAATCTGGAAAATCTGGTCTTCCATCAAGGCAACCATCTTATGACCAATCCCAATGTCAAGCTTCCCCAGGGTTCAACTAAGCGAGCATTCAAAGGATATGAAGAGATCCACGTGCCCCCACCCAAGGCCAAGAAGGAGGCTGGAGAGAAGAATATCCCCACCACCGAGCTGCCGGAATGGGCCCGTGTTGGATTTGGAACCTCAAAGGAACTCAACCGTGTGCAGACAAAGTGCTACCCTTCAGCATTCCATGACGACGGAAACTTGCTTGTTTGCGCTCCCACGGGTTCCGGAAAGACCAATGTTGCTATGCTCACGATCCTTCGAGAAATCGGGAAGAATCGCAACCCTGAGACTGGAGAGATTATGTTGGATGACTTCAAAATCATATACATCTCTCCTTTGAAAGCTTTGGTTCAGGAACAAGTTGGCAACCTTGGCAAGCGCCTGGAGCCTTATGGTATCCGAGTGTCCGAGCTTACAGGTGACCGTCAGCTCACCAAGCAGCAAATTGCCGATACGCAGATCATCGTCACCACCCCTGAGAAGTACGACGTGATCACCAGAAAGGCAACCGAGACTAGCTACACCAACCTTGTCCGCCTAGTTGTCATCGACGAGATTCATCTTCTCCACGATGAGCGTGGCCCTGTCCTTGAAAGCATTGTCAGCCGCACGATTCGTAGAACCGAGCAGACTGGAGAGCCTGTGCGAATTGTGGGTCTCAGTGCTACCCTTCCCAATTACCGTGATGTAGGAAGCTTCCTACGCGCAGATCCCAACAAGGGCATCTTCCATTTCGACGGAAGCTACCGTCCTTGCCCCCTCAAGCAGGAATTCATCGGTGTCACCGAAAAGAAGGCGATCAAGCAGTTGAAGACCATGAACGATATTTGTTATACCAAGGTTATGGAGCAGGTCGGGCAACACCGAAACCAAATGCTTATCTTCGTCCACTCTCGAAAGGAGACTGCGAAGACCGCCAAGTATATCAGAGACAAGGCCCTTGAGAATGAAACGATTGGTCAGATTCTGCGCAGTGACGCTGCTAGTCGTGCCATTCTCTCCGAAGAAGCAGACTCTGTGGACGATGCCAATCTGAAGGATCTCATGCCTTACGGTCTCGGTATTCACCATGCTGGTCTGAGTCTTGCCGATCGTGACTCAGTCCAGGCACTTTTCGCCGATGGAAGCCTCCAGGTCCTGGTTTGTACAGCAACACTGGCCTGGGGTGTCAACCTTCCGGCCCACACCGTTATCATCAAGGGAACCCAGGTCTACTCTCCCGAGAAGGGCGCGTGGGTCGAGTTAAGCCCGCAAGACGTTCTGCAAATGTTGGGACGAGCTGGTCGACCTCAATACGATACCTTCGGTGAAGGTATCATCATCACATCCCAAGCCGAGATTCAATATTATCTCTCGCTCTTGAACCAACAGCTTCCAATTGAGTCGCAGCTGGTAAGCAAACTGGCAGACAATTTGAATGCTGAGATTGTGCTTGGCAATGTGCGTACCCGCGATGAAGGTGTCGATTGGATAGGCTACACTTACCTTTACGTTCGGATGCTCCGATCACCTGGTCTGTACAGTGTTGGCGCTGACTATCAGGACGATGAGGCCCTGGTGCAGAAACGAGTGGATCTTGTTCACTCCGCTGCTGTAGTCCTTGAAAAGGCTGGTCTCGTCAAGTATGAGAAGAAGACTGGGCGCCTGCAGTCAACTGAACTTGGACGTATCTCTTCGCACTACTACATTGGTCACAACTCAATGCTCACCTACTCCCAACACCTTCAGCCTTCTATTACGACCATTGAATTGTTCCGAATCTTTGCCCTGAGTGATGAGTTCAAGTACATTCCCGTTCGCCAGGATGAGAAGCTTGAGCTTGGAAAACTGCTAGGCCGTGTGCCCGTCCCTGTGAAGGAGACTATCGATGAGCCCCATGCGAAGATCAATGTTCTTTTGCAAGCTTACATCTCCAGACTCAAGCTTGAGGGGCTTGCGCTGATGGCAGACATGGTCTACGTCACTCAATCTGCCGGCCGCATCATTCGCGCAATTTTCGAGATTTGCCTGAAGAAGGGCTGGTCCTCAGTGGCCAAGACTGCGCTTGATCTCTGCAAAATGGCCGAGAGGCGCATGTGGCCAACGATGTCCCCTCTTCGTCAATTCCCCCACTGTCCAAGAGATGTTCTACAGAAGGCGGAACGCATTGACGTGCCCTGGGGCAGCTATTTCGATTTGGATCCTCCCCGCATGGGTGAGCTCCTGAGCATGCCCAAGGCTGGACGTGTCGTGTGCGACTTGGTGTCTAAGTTCCCTCGACTTGATGTTCAAGCTCAAGTGCAACCCATCACGCGATCCATGCTGCGTGTAGAATTGACCATTACTCCCAACTTTGTCTGGGATGACGAAGTGCACGGCAATGCTCAAGATTTCTGGATTCTGGTTGAGGACTGTGACGGAGAGGAGATCTTGTTCCACGATCGATTCTTGCTTCGTGGCGAATTTGCCAAGTCGGAGATGAATGAGCATCTTGTCGAATTTACTGTTCCTGTCTCTGAGCCGATGCCCCCCAACTACTTCATCTCGCTTGTGTCTGACCGATGGATGCATTCTGAAACGAAGATTGCCGTATCCTTCCAGAAGTTGATCCTTCCCGAGCGCTTCCCTCCCCACACACCCCTCCTTGACATGCAGCGCGCACCAGTCAAGGCGCTGAAGCGTGAGGACTTCCAGGCTTTGTACCCCAACTGGCAGCATTTCAACAAGATTCAGTCTCAGGTCTTCAAGTCAGTATTCGACACTGATGACAACATCTTCCTCGGTGCTCCCACAGGAAGTGGAAAGACTGTTTGTGCTGAGTTGGCTTTGCTTCGTCACTGGTCAAAGCAGGATAGCGGCCGTGCAGTCTACATTGCGCCCTTCCAGGAGCTTGTCGATCACCGGCTGGCTGACTGGCAGAAGCGCCTTGGTGGTCTGGATGGAGGCAAAACCATTGTCAAGCTTACGGGCGAGACCACAGCTGATTTGAAGCTTCTCGAACAGGCTGATCTTGTGCTTGCCACTCCCACTCAGTGGGACGTGTTGTCTCGCCAGTGGCAGCGACGTAAGAACATCCAGACAGTGCAGCTGTTCATCCCCGACGAGCTCCACCTACTCGGCGGCTACGCTGGATATGTGTACGAAGTGATTGTGTCTCGCATGCACTACATCGCTCTCCAGACTGAGAACGAAATGCGCATTGTTGGTCTTAGCGTGCCTCTTTCCAATGCTCGAGACATTGGAGAGTGGATTGGTGCCAACAAGCACACAATCTACAACTTCAGCCCGCATGCCCGTCCTGTGCCACTGGAGCTTCACCTTCAGTCCTTCTCCATCCCCCACTTCCCCTCTGCCATGCTCGCGATGGCTCGTCCAGCCTACCAATCGATCTTGCAGCTCTCCCCAGATAAGCCTGCTTTGATCTTCGTTCCAAGCCGCAAGCAGGTCCGTGCAACTGCTGCGGACCTCCTCTCGGCGTGTGCCATCAATAACGATGAAGATCGTTTCCTGAACGCTGACGTCAGTGAGCTTGCTCCTTTGCTTGAGCGTGTACATGAGCAGACACTTGCCACCTCGCTTTCCCACGGCATTGGCTACTACCACGAAGCTCTCAATGCCACTGACAAGCGCATTGTCCTGCACCTGTTCAACATTGGTGCGATTCAGGTGCTGTTGGCTTCGAGAGATGTGTGCTGGGAACTGGATATCACAGCTCACTTGGTCATCGTTATGAACACTCAATTTTTCGATGGCCGTGAGCATCGCTACATTGACTACCCCATCAGCGATATCTTGCAGATGTTCGGCAAAGCCTCCCGTCCCGGTCTGGACAAGCTTGGCCGTGGTGTCCTTATGGTGCCAGCAGTGAAGCGTGACTACTACAAGAAGTTCTTGAACGAGGCCTTGCCTGTCGAGAGCCACCTACAGGTCTATCTCCACGATGCCTTTGTGACTGAAGCCAGCACAAGGACCATCTCCTCCACCCAGGATGCGATTGATTGGATGACATATACCTATTTCTATCGCCGTCTCCTCGCAAACCCGAGTTTCTACGGTCTTAGCAACGTGAGCCACGAGGGACTCAGCACGTTCCTGTCAGACTTGGTCGAGAACACATTGAAGGAGTTGTCAGAGGCAAAGATTATCGAAGTTGATGAGGAAGATGACAGCGTTTCGCCTTTGAACGCTGCCATGATCGCTGCTTACTACAACATTTCGTTCATCACTATGCAAACCTTCTTGATGTCTCTCTCTTCACGGACGAAGCTCAAGGGCATCCTGGAGATTGTGACCTCGGCGACTGAGTTCGAGTCTATCCAGATGCGTCGTCATGAAAATCACATTCTCCGCCGCGTGTACGATCGTGTGCCGGTCAAGATGTCGGAGGTTTCCTTCGACTCTCCTCATTTCAAAGCCTTCGTCCTCCTCCAGGCCCACTTCTCCCGCATGCAGCTCCCTCTTGATCTTGCCAAGGATCAGGAGGACATCGTTCGCAAGGTCCTCAACCTGCTCAGCGCTTGTGTTGATGTGCTCTCATCCGAGGGTCATCTCAACGCGATGAACGCAATGGAGTTGTCCCAGATGGTGGTTCAGGCCATGTGGGATCGTGACAGCCCTCTGAAGCAGATTCCCCACTTCTCTCCTGAGGTGATCAAGGTGGCTAATGAATACAAGTATGTATCATCAAAACAATCTCCAGACACATCTGCTAATCTCCATTTTTACAGGATCAACGATATCTTCGAATTCATGGAGGCCATGGACCCATCGGAGAACAAGGACTACGCTGCTTTGGTCAAGCGTCTTGGACTCGACAACAAGCAATTGGCGCAAGCTGCGGCTTTCACCAACGAGAAGTACCCCAACATCGAGCTTGACTTCGAAGTTGAGGACGCCGAGGGCATCACCTCGGGCGAACCCGCATACCTCAAGGTCAAGATCGAGCGGGATATTGAAGAAGACGAGGAACCCGACGCCACTGTCCACGCACCTTTCTACCCCAGCCAGAAGATGGAGAACTGGTGGTTGGTTGTTGGTGACGAGAAAACCAAGAACCTGTTGGCTATTAAGCGTGTCACCATCGGCCGCAAGCTCGAGCTGCGCCTGGAGTATGTCGTTCCTACGCCCGGAGAGCATGAGTTGACGCTCTACCTCATGAGCGACAGCTATGTTGGCGTGGATCAAGCTCCCACATTCAGTGTCAATGCTGCAGAGGGAATGGACGAGGATGAGAGTGAGGAGGAGGAAGAGTAAATTTCATGATTTGGGTTGCAATTTGTAATAATAGTTCATGTTTTCAAAGCCTTTAGAATATGAAGGAGTTCGATATTACTTTTTCGATGTGACACTACGTAAAATACATTCATTACTCTATACTTTATATGCCAGAATAGAGATTTTATACACGTATTTGATCCATACCCAACTATTCACATCTTTAATTCAAAATATTCTGTAAACAGACAAGTCTGCAAGGTACATGGCGCTTACCCAATTAGGGCCAGAAATCCCCCGCATGATCACGTTCCCCCAACCTCCCCTTCTCCAACTCTCCCTCTCCCCTCTCATATCTCTCCCTCTTCAGCATCAATAGCATCCTAAGTCGTGTCCTACATATTGATTTTATTCAGGCCCTGTTAATATCTTCAATTAAGCTCAATTCGACCCAGGAAGCTCGGTGGAGCTTCCTATCTTATCTTTCAGACGATCTGACATGGCAATTCGCACCATGAAGTTTACTCCCGAGTAAGTACCGTTGATATACTTGACAGATTGATATTTAATCTTCATTGAGCAAATTTTCATAGCTCCTGACTAATACAGAACTTTCCAGGGTCCTGCTCGGAGCACCCAGGCGGTCCTCAGCCACCCCCAACGCGGCCGGCACCCTAGCAGTCTACACGCAGACATCCTACTCTTTCGAGTCCCATTCCAAGACCAATGAAATTCGCGTTATCGATATCAGCTCCGGCCGATCTGCCCTTATCACCAACGACCCCGGGGCCAGTAACCCACAGTGGGTGGACGACAGCAATAAGCTAGTCTGGCTTAAGAGCAAGGGCAATGGGAATACAAGCTTCATCGTCGGCGATGCCCACCAAGCTGATGAAACATACACCGCAGGCACTGTCCCAGGCCCCGTATCGGACCTGAAGGTGGTCCTTCTGGAACCAGGAAAGGTCGGCTTCGCCGTGACAGGCAAAGCCAATACAGATGGATCGCTGTACAACCCCCACGATGCTAAGAAGCCACACACAACCGGTAGACTGTACACATCTCTCTTTGTTAGACACTGGGACTCGTATGTCGAGCCCCAGAAGAACGCGATCTTCTATGGCTTGCTGGAACAGGCTCCTCTGTCACCGGCCCGTAGACGGGCTGGGAAGTACTCCATCTCGGGTCTCACGAACTTGATCGCGGTCTCGGGACTGGCGGGCGTCGAGTCACCGATTCCGCCTTTTGGTGGTACTAGTGACTTTGATATTAGTCCGTCGGCTATTGTGTTCATTGCGAAGGACCCTAACCTAAACCCTGCGACTCATACTTCGTGCTCGTGCTACTATGCTCCCATGTTCTCGTGGACTAGCATGAGTGAGCCTGAATCGAAGATCTGCAAAGTTGCCGGTCTTCAGGGAGCGATGTCGTCCCCTGTACTTAGCTCGGACGGTAGCTCTATTGCCGTTCTGGCGATGCGCGAGGATGGCTATGAGTCTGATAAGAACCGTATCCTGTATGTTCCTAACCCATGGAATGGCGATATGATCGAAATATTCCGGTCGGACGATGGCGAAGGACTCTGGGATCTCAGTCCCTCGGCCGTGTCATTTGCTCATGATGATAAGTCGCTGCTCCTTCACGTCGAGGAGGTTGGCCGCGGAATTCTTTACCAGCTGCCGTTGGAGAATGTGCAGACAATCAAGCCCGACTCTCTAAAGAGACTAACCCGGGCGGGTTACGTGAACGACGCCGTTCCCGCGGCTGCCGGATCGTCCAAGCTGTTCGTGTCTAGCAGCAACCTGGTCGATAACAGCCTGTGGACCATAATTGACCCAGCCAACCCAGATGATATCCAATTGGTATCCTCAAACGGGCGGGGTGGCAGTGCATTTGGCTTGTCCCCAGCGCAGGTCGATGAGATTTGGTTCAAGGGAGCCGAGGATCACCCTATCCACGCGTGGGTCGTAAAGCCGTCGGACTTTAAACCCGGCAGCAAATACCCGCTTGCGTATTTGATCCACGGTGGACCCCAGGGTGCGTGGAACGATCAGTGGAGCACACGCTGGAACCCCGCTGTTTTCGCCGAACAGGGCTACGTCGTGATTACGCCTAACCCAACAGGCAGTACTGGCTACGGGCAAGCCTTCACCGATGGAATCCAGGGACAATGGGGCGGTCGGCCATATGAGGACCTGGTTAGGGGATTCGACTATATCGAGCAGCATTTGGATTACGTCGACACTACGCGCGCGGTTGCACTGGGCGCCTCGTATGGCGGCTACATGATGAACTGGATGCAGGGCAATCTTCTCGGGCGCAAGTTCAAGGCGTTGGTCACGCACGATGGAGTGTTTAGTATGACCTCTCAGATGGCTAGTGAAGAGCAATACTTCCCTCTGCATGACCTGAAAGGGCCGATCTGGAAGGTGCCGGAGAACTGGGCGAAGTGGGATCCATCGCGGTTCACGGAACACTGGAATACACCTCATCTGATCATTCACAACGAACTGGATTACCGCCTGACGATCGCTGAGGGTCTGGCTGCCTTTAATGTGCTTCAGATGCGCGGCGTCGATAGTGCGTTCTTGACGTTCCCTGACGAGAATCATTGGGTTCTGAATCCTGAAAACTCGCTCATGTGGCACCGGACTGTTTTCAATTGGATTAACAAGTACGTTGGACTTCCTGTAGAGGAATCCGATCTGTCACGCGGAGTAGCCAGTTTGTCGCTGTGACAATAGTCTCTTTGATGGCTAATAAAGGGAGCTAAACTTGAACATGAAACGTATACGAATATTTTTTTTATGAAGGTTATTGTTCTTTTCTTGGAAACAAAGCCTTGAGTACACGATGTCTTTGTGCTATAAGTTGTTTCGGGTGTTTCATCTCATTGTCGATGGTTCTTTGAGGGTTTGGACAATCACATACATTTCTTATATATAAAGTGTCCTTTTCCTCTGCATTTTAGTTATATTTCTCATACATTGCATAGTAAATCACCTCGACAATTCAATCAAAATGGAAAACGATCCAACAACTCCCAACTCCCCTGACAGCGTCGGTTGGATCTCTGAACGAACCCTTTCAGTTTCCACCACATCAACCACCACACTGGCAGATCCTTTCAGTCCAATGAGCATCTCAACACCTCAAGACTTCACTAGATCTCCCTTCCCAATCGAATCACCCAATATCCCCTTCCACGAAAGTCCCAACTTCCATCCTCAGTTCCTCCCCCTCCTACGCCATCTCTCTACTGAACTTTACCCTCTCGTCAACTGTGAAACAGGCCTCCACCACCCGGACTTCCCACCAAACATGTTGGCCTACAATCTTCTGACCTCGGAACAGGTTGATAACCTCGCCCGTCATTTCCATCAGGTCTACCCACCTGTCCCGGCTACATTTAATTATCCTATTCATATTAAACCATGGATTGGTACTGAGGAGGAGAAGACAATTGATCTTCCTACGAGGGTGAAGAGGTTAGGGCGGTTTTTCGGGTTGAGGGGATGTGAGGAGGGGCGGGATGTGGATATAGAGGACGATCATGCTGATCCTGAGAATGGAAATGGTAATGGGAATGAGATGAGTGAAAGTGATGAGGTTTTACAACAAATGGAGTTGGAATGGCAACAAGCATTGCAGAGAGCATATGCTGAGGAGTCGCATCGATGGAATTTGAAGTAAATTTCAATGTTATAGAAATATATTGAGAATAGACCAGGCTATTTATGACAATGCCAATAACACTAAAACATCCAATTTCCTTTTTGAGACGGAGTTTGCGCCGTGGCTGACGCCTCGTTTTTGTTTAGCCGTCGGGTAAAAAGGAGAAAGAAAAAAAAGACACAGGCTAATAGAGGGGGGGGATAATAGTGGAATAATGGGATAATGAGGGGAATGAGGGTGATTATGGGGTAATAGATGGAATAGAAATAGAAATATTAATAGTCTCTCCATTGCCCTACTTTCTATCATCTACCATCCACCATCTATCATCTATACAATTCACCATAACAATCTACAATATAAAATCTATCAAAATGTCCAAACCTCTCATCAACCACATCTATACAGCAGACCCCTCCGCCCATGTTTTCAAAAACAAACTTTACATTTACCCCAGTCATGATCGTGAAACAGACATCGCTTTCAATGACAATGGCGACCAATATGACATGGCTGATTACCACGTCCTCTCAATGGACTCAATCACCAGCCCCGTAACCGATCACGGTGTTGTCCTCCGCGACAAAGATATCCCCTGGGTCTCCAAGCAACTCTGGGCTCCAGATGCAGCCACAAAAAATGGGAAATTTTACCTCTTCTTCCCGGCCCGTGATCACAAGGGTATCTTCCGGATCGGTGTAGCTGTCTCCGATGCCCCGGAAGGTCCTTTCGTCCCCCAGAAGGATTATATCCAGGGTACCTACAGTATTGACCCTGCTGTCTTTGTTGATGAAGAAGCTGGCGGTGAGGCATATCTCTATGTCGGTGGTATCTGGGGTGGACAGTTGCAGTGTTGGGTTGAAGGGAAAGATATTGAGAATGGGGAGTGGGTTGATGGGGATGAGGGTGGTGAGGGTGGAAAGAAGAAGAGACTTGTCTTCGATGAGAGTATGTCTGGGCCTCAGGAGCCATCTGGAGAGGGTGTGAAGGCGCTTTGTCCCCGTGTTGCTCTGTTGAGTGATGATATGCTTTCGCTTGCCTCGTCCGTTAAGGAGGTGGTTATTCTTGCCCCCGAGACGGGTGAGCCTTTGTTGGCCGATGATCATGAGAGGAGGTTCTTTGAGGCTGCTTGGGTGCATCGTTATAAGGGAACTTATTATTTCTCTTACTCGACTGGTGATACTCATTTCTTGGCTTATGCCACTGGTGACTCGCCTTATGGTCCGTTTACCTACCGCGGACGCATTTTGGATCCTGTGCTTGGATGGACAACTCATCATTCCATTGTTGAGTTCCAGGAGAAGTGGTACTTGTTCTATCATGACTGTGAACTTTCAAACGGAGTCGATCATTTGAGATCGGTGAAGGTTAGGGAGATTGTTTATGATGATGAAGGAGCTATTCATCTTGCTGAGAAACAGACTCCTGTTCAATAGATGGTATTGAGATTTGAATTTATTTGTTATTATTGTCTTTGAATCATTTATACCTTGGTGTAATGTATATGTACATTCTATTCTAATTGAACATTCCCTTATCCCAATTCTCCTGGACCAACTTCCAGTACTTCTCACGAGATCGTTCACGGAAGGTCTTTCCAAATTTAATCATAAAGAGGAATACCGAAGAACATGCCATACCAACAAAGGCAGCAGAAATAAAACATTTCTGGTACCCCAAGTCTTTAACCCAAGGTGTGATACTAATTAAGGTCAGTTTTAAGTCTGCTAGGAACTCGAAGAAAGAAACATACCCAAAACTAATGGCGAAAGACATGGTATTCCGGACCAGCATCACACTAACCAGCGCAACACTGCTCAGTTCACGGTAGCTGTCAATAAAATAATTGACGCTAAGCGAGATACCACAGGCATTGCTGAAACCAAGCATGGAAATGGCCACGAGGAGCCCAAACCAGTGGATCTCGTGAGCAGCGCCGACACCCCATAGAATAAGGGAACAGGGTACAAGTATGAAACAAACCATAAAGGGCCAGAGCCGGTGCTCTGCCTCCATGATGCCGCCGTTTCGACGGGCTAGTTTGACGGTGAGCCAGTCGCTGAATCGGCCAGTGAAGAGGGATCTATTTTGGTCAGCATCAGCTTGGTTGAAGTATTGATTAGACGGGAGAATCTTACCCTATCACCACACCAGTAATGGGAGCTAGATAACACAGACCGACCATAGAAGATCTGGGATGAGTTAGCTTGGATTCTGCATTTGCTCGAGTAATAAGACCAACCCGAAGTTATATGGATCTCCGCCAAGAATGATAGAAGTCGTTCCATTCATAATGTTAAAGTAAACCAGGTAGGATCCATAAGAGAAGCTGGATTGCATGTTAGTCAACATTCATAAGCCCAAGACATTGCAAATACATACCCAGCATAGAAGATGACCGGCCACGAGAGGAAGTAAAGAGACTGCCAAAATCGACGGAACATCGTATTGGTATCCTTTCTTGGACTCCAGAGTGCTAATTTACTTATATATGACTTCTTAGTGTAAACTGTACCGGTCTCAGCAGGCTCGGTGTCAGCGGCTGTAGATTTCTTCTCGCCGTCTGAGCTGAGTTTGGGCAACTGTGTGTGTGCAAAATTGCCCATCTCGTCGACGTTCGCTCGAGAATAGGTAGTTTCCTCGCAGAAAAAGAAGAGGAAGACGGTTGCACAGCCGACAAAGATACTTGGGTAGTAAAACACCCACCGCCAGCCGTGGTACTGGGCGATGAAGCCGCAGATGACAGGCGCGATGTAATTACTTCCTGCTAGACAGAATGCGTATAGTCCCATGTATGTTCCTCGCTGGTGAGTGAAGTACTGATATTTTGTAAGAATGGGTTCTTTTGTTAAGGCGGGTTCGACTTACCACATCGGTGACAGATATTTGAGGGAGCGCTTCCACGGGCGCCGTGAAGAAACCTAATAGAATACATCGTGCGAGCCATTGACCGGTCGTCTTTGCATATGGTCTAAGCGGTGTTAGTAGACTTGTCTCTCATGGTGAGCATTATACTTCTTACCCCCACATCGTCATAGCCTATAGATTAATTATTAGCTATCATCTTCAAGTGATATCCAATTGTGAATATCTTACCAAAATTCCCATCATGGACAACAAGTAAGTCGGCCGCTTGCCATACTGCATAGCAAAGGGCTGCCAGAATAACAGACCCCAACCAGCCAACAAGAACATAAACCCAGTTCCCTGATTAAGAGTACTGATAGGTAATCCCGTTTCTTCGGAGAGCGGCCTAAGGACTGAGTAAACAACCGAGCAGGCAATTCCTCCGAACCCGGTATAGCTAGAAACATGGCATTAACATCCAATCGTATTACACGTCGTAAACTATACTCACACGCTCACACAAATAGTCGATAGGAGCTTCCTTCTTGGACTCCAGTTGAGAGGGTCGTCTGGGTCATTCGAGGGCGTAGGGATTAGCACAATATCACGGTCTCCATGGTCTGCATGTCTGGCTTCTAAGTCATGATTTACATCCACCAGAGTGACAGTTCCTGGTATAGCTGTGCTGTCGATGACTGGCGCCATGGTGGGGGGGCAAAATGCAGATTTCCCTGTATGTGAAAGAGTAAAAGAGCAAAAGAGCAATTGAAAGAGCAAACAGGAAGGAAGCAATATAAATGGGATATCAATCCCCACAGATCAACATATTTGGGGAAAAGACCCCGGAGATAGAAAAGGGACGAAGTTGGGCAATGATAGACGAAATAAAAAAAAAGATAAGGAGAGCTATCGGTTTCCCCCGCAAACTCGGCCTTGGCGAGGGTTTTGGATGTTTTTTATATCTTCAATTTATCTCTTTCATCCAATCATCTCTTCAAATATCAAATATCTCCAATTAATTGCGGAGTATCTCGGCATTTAGTCCGATTCTTATCAACGACATTCATTGGATAATTCATTGTTTTACTTACTTGACCCCCTAGTTGACCCCCCCAATTAACCCCCCCAATTAACCCCCCCAACTTCTTTGATAGTCATAGATTCCCTTCCTATTTCGGTCTAATGTCTTCCTTTTCAGGAAATAAACGACTCAACTAATTCTTGGCTTCGCCGCCATAACGCCTCTGCACTTTCTTCACCCGCTGGAAAGTCGAGATGCGGTAACTTGGGTGTCTGGCAATGGTCGAGAAACGCTCCAGATTGGGCTAAAATCTCGTATTCACCAATCAGTATGGAGGACATATATGTCACATGGTTATCTCTACCTTCAAGTTCCGGATCGAGCAATCCACGCAACACTGTGGCACTACCTTGACCGAGAGATTTCGGCGCTTGCTGTAACAGGACCGGGATATCTTCACCCGCTGGAAAATCCTATCAGAATGGTCTTCACCGCTGTCTCAGATGGTCATACCTTCTTTCTTCCGCTGGAGCCAGGATTTGATATCCTCCATTGCAACATATGTCTGGATGTTGGTTTTGGTATCTGACTGGTTAAGATGAATACCGGAAACACAATTCATCAATTAACTCACTTCCTGGATTTGCAGAAAAGGCAACGATAGATTTCTTCTTCGCAAAAGACTTGATAAACAAAACGATGGCGAGCATGGATTGTGAATATCCATCGAGACAATGGTAATTCTCTCCATTCTATCTAAATCAGCATTTACTACGACAGACCTAATCAGCAAAGCTCAAGCTCACCTGAAACAATAAATCTTCCCACGAAGGTGCAGGCGCCTCGTTCCGCAGACTAGACGTAACCAGAACAACCCTCGAACCAGGTTTCATAATTGGACAAAGCAGATTCAGCATCAGGAAATAACACAGGTAATTCCTCTGGAAATGGGACTCGAGTCCGTCCACCGTGAGCTCCCACGGTACAGCCATGACCTCCGGAAACCCAACGAAGCCATCGATGGTCACGCCTAATTTCATGATAGTTTGCGCTGCCTCCTGAAATGAAGCCAGCATGCCGGGGTCGGCCGTCACAAAGATCATTTTGACCGCATTGTATTTCCGCTTGATGTGGTCAAGCACAGGCTGGAGTTCGGGCTGCGAGCGACCTGTGCATATTATAGTTCCTGCACCCCCGTGGGCGAGGGCATCTGCGGTTGTTGCGGCGAGGTCGCCTCGTTTGAGGCCGGATATTAGAACTGTGGGAGATTGGTCAGTTTACATACCGGGTTGGGTGGGAGTGTGGTGTACATGTTTTCCTCTTCACCCGGTCTGGGAACGTCTTCGTCACGTCCATCCCCTGTGTCTGCTCGTCGAAGGTACTCATAGTGCTGGATTCTGTTTGAATTGGGTTGATATGTTGAGAGATGTCTGCTTTGAATAGACAAGCTCAACATGTCGTCATCATGAAGCCATCTCGGAGTGGATATTCGACCTCAATACATTGAGGTAAATAGGGCGATAATTGGGGCAAGTGATATTTAGGGGGAACATAGAATGGAATTTTGAATTGCAAAACATATAGACGCGCTAGGGAACTTCGAGCAACAAGTAGATGGGAATCAGCCTCAGGAGAAATGAATCAAATGCGCATTCATAATGTACAGCTAAATAAATCGAATACGGAGCCTGCCGATCAAATAACGCAGAAAGAAACACGCGAGATCAGGATATTAATGCGATGGACCGGCCTCATCCTCAGGCATCTGGTCAATAACGCTCTTCATGAGCTCAATAAGCTCATCAATGTCGGGCCGTTCCGAGGGTTCAACAGTGAGACATCGGCGAACAATATCCTTGACGGGTGCACTGATCGCAGGGACATCGCTTTTAGATGCATCATCGGTTTCGCCCGACTTGGCTTTGCCCTTAGAAGCGCCAGACTTCTCATCAGGGAATCGCCAGTCACCACCAAGAACACACATGCTCAAGCTACCACCGGTCTCCTCACTGCGCGCCTCAAAGGGACTCTTGCCCACGAGACAGGCGTAGAGTGTGCAGCCAAGCGACCAGATATCAACCTTGGTATCGATGATCGACCCTGTCTTCACATCGAAGAGCTCAGGTGCGCGGTATGGCATCGTGCTGTGTTCTGCTGCGGTATCTTGCACCGCCAAGGCGAGGGAGCGCGATGTGATGGCGATGGGGCTAGGCGCCAAAGAGCCCAGATCCATGAGGATGGGTGATTGGCCGTTGTCGTCGATCATGATGTTTCCTATAACAGTTAGCTCATCGAGTCGACTTGGAATTTCCGCACGGTAATTCACCAGGCTTGACATCTCGGTGCGCATAGGGGCGCAGGTCCCCATCCTCGACACCTTCCTGACTCCGGGTGACCTCGTCATCCATCAGGGGCTCATTCTCCTCATCCTCCTCGCCTTCAGCCATGCTATGGGTAGCCCTTCGCTTCGGCTTCATATGCATGGTCCGTTCCTCGTCTGCCTCCTCGCCTTCTCTCCGAACAGCCTTCGCCTTGCGCGTAGACGTCGCTCCGCTCTTCACCCGGTACTGATGCATCGCGCGAAGCGCATCGGCCACACCCAGTATCAGGACCATCAGCCGCTTCTCTGGGAACTTGGTATGGTTAACCAGATTGGCATTGATGGCATCCTGGAGATTACCGCGCTGGTAGTATGGAAGTAGGATATAGACCGTCTTCGAGCCTGGATCTCCGCCATCGGATCTGAATTTCGAGCCGGATTCTGTGGACACGCAGTGATCGATCGAGTGGATGATGTTGGATTGGGAGCTGAAGAGGTTGTAGGCTTCGACTTCTTTCAGTGCTTGCGATACGGATTCCTGGCCAAATGGACAGCGGATCTTCTTCAGCGCGAATAATTCGGAGCTCGTTTTGTCTTGGACTAGGTAGACGTAGGAAAATCCGCCCTGTTACGTTGTCAGTTCAGACCAGGTTGCAGTTATTGGGGATCCATACCTCGCCCAACAAACGTAAAAGTTTGAAACTTCGATTGTTGATCTTCAGCTGTGGGGAGCTAGGAAAGCAACACATGCAATCCGTGAAGTTGTACAGAAGGTCGAAGAAGTATTGCGCCATGGTGTATAATGCGATGGTAGGTAAAGGGCCCGGTGACGTCCGGAATGGTAGGGTGGTAGATGCGCAGGAGTTAGTACAGATTGGAAAAGATCGTCGCGGAAGATAGAAGTGTCTTAGAGAAGGTAAGGATATATGCAAAGAAGTGGAAGTTCAAGTCGGTTCAAGTTGGTATTACGTGGAGTGGAGTCCTTTTTGTTGTCCCCCCCTTTCTCTTGTTTCTTTTGTTTTATATCTACACATTTCTTGACTCTCTTTTTTTTTCTTATCCTAACTGGTTAAGCTAGAACTGGTTGGGTCTTTTTTCATTTGTTTCTATCTTTTTCCTTTCCCAATCGCCATGGGAGTTGGGCCGTCAACTTGATATCCTTGCATTCTCCTAACGCTCCCTCTACACCCTTGACTTCGAACCCTTCCAGGGGCTATTGATATTCGCCCGGATCTTTTATTTAAAAGCATCCCGCATTTTTTTTTATTCTCTTCATATCGATATACTTCACAATGGCGCACGATGATGTACGTGTCGGTGAGGTGGTCAATGTCCCCGGTGGCATGCATGGAACGGTCAAATACTTGGGACCAGTAGCGGGGAAGGCCGGACGATTCGCAGGAGTCGAACTGAGTTCTGAACACGCGCAAAGAGGCAAAAACAGTGGCGATGTCGACGGCCGGAAGTACTTTGTGACCTCCATTCCGGGTGCTGGCATATTCGTTCCCATGAACAACAACAAATATGTCACAAAGCGCTCAAATGTCTCTACACCCACCACTCCTGCGCGTGGAAGACCCGTCAACTTTAGCAAATCCGTCAGTGCAGCACTGACGACCCCTCGCCCTCGAGTCCGGCGACCCTCTCTCCCTCGACCCGAATCCCCGCGCGTGCCTCCTCCAAAGCTAAGCCTAGCCGGCTTGCGTACACCATCAGCTGCATCGAGGACAAGCGGGATGAACAGCGCCATGCGTAGCCCCGTCAAGGCACCATCTCGGCTGTCTGATAGACCCTCTTCGCGACTGAGTGTGGATGATGATGCTTCGTCGTATGGACGGCCATCAGACTTCCGCCAACCACCCTCGTCGGAGATTCAAGAACTGAAGGATCAGATCAAAAGCCTAGAGAAGCAGCTTCTAGACCGAGATAAGCAGCTCGATGAGCAGTCTGGCACTTTGAGCGAGTTCCAGAAGACCTTGGAGGAGATGGAGGGACCGGATGGCCATTCGGTCCGAACACAGCTACGTGAACGCAACGAGCGGATTATCCAATTAACAGCCGAATTCGACGTCCACCGCGCAGATTTCAGAAGCACCCTCGATACATTGGAGATCGCGGCCTCCGAAACAGAACGCGTCTACGAGCAGCGTCTCGACGAGCTTATGCAGCAGAACAAGGAACTGCAGGACCGCGGCGAAGATGTTGAGATTGTTGCGCAGCAGCTCAAACAATTGGAAGAACTGGTCTCGGAGTTAGAGGAAGGTCTCGAGGATGCCCGCCGTGGAGAGGCCGAGGCTAGGGCCGAAGTCGAGTTCCTCCGCGGTGAAGTTGAGCGAACCAAGTTGGAGCTCAAAAAAGAGCGTGATAACTCCGCCGCTGCATTGAAAGACGCACACTCCACCGACGGACCCCGCAGCAGTAGTGAACTAGACCAGAAAGATGATGAGATCCGAGGACTCAAAGCCATTATTCATTCATTGAGCCGCGGAAACCCCAGCACGGCAGGCTTGGGACAGAATAATTCGGACTATGATCATAATCCAGAAGAGATTAATCAGCTGGAGATTCGACTACAAGAGATCGAAGAAAATACGAACCGCAAAGACAGCCGGATCGAAGAGCTTGAGCGTGAACTCAAAGAAATGCACCTGCAGTCTGGTAGCCGTCGCCGCAGCTCTACTGTCACCCTTTCACCGAAGCAACACAGGCCATCGCAGTCTGCGGGCAATATCTCCAATCACTCAAACAACCCCAACCCCAACCGTCTCTCTGACCGTACAGTGGTCCCGACCGACTGGCACGATGCTCCTTCGGAGCCCCGCCATCGCCGTGATATCTCCAACTCTTCCCAATCGCGGCTCGAAACCATGCATGAATCCGAGCGCTCTTCCGACGAGGATACCATGTGGTGCGAGATCTGCGAAACCGGCGGCCATGATATCCTGAACTGCACCAGCATGTTCGGCTCTGGCAAGAACACTGCTGAACGGAAGAATCTCGCTCGTGATGCTCCCGACGAACTTGCCGATGAACACCCAGTTCAGAAGACCGAACCTCTCAAAACCAAAGCCTCGTCCATCCATTCTGATACTCCCCCCGCATTGAAGACGGGAAGGGATGTGGTCATGGAAGGATTGAAGGGCATCGGCGGGCTGAGCTCCTCCATGGCTCCTATTGCCGGTAAATCATCGGGAGTCATCGACGAGTCTAAGTGGTGTGCTCTTTGTGAGCGAGATGGCCACGAGAGCATTGACTGCCCATTTGATGAGTAATGCTCTACATATGCATGAGTGCACCACATAACATTCCAGCTCTTTGCTGCATGCATCTACGGGGGGGTTTTTTCTAGTACATTATTGGGTTTTGGTTTCACCCGGGTTAATAAAGGTGTTTTCTTTTTTTTTGCATCAGCTGGAGCTTCCTGGTAGCTGGGAGTGAGGTCTTTATCTCAGGGAGGATTTGCATGAGGCTGTGTGCTTGTAATAAATACCATTTCTTTGGTCATAATAAGATGTCGTTGGAGTATACAACAGATTTCCATCTTCCATTGTATGTCGAGAGACGTACTCATCTTATTTTTATTTCTTTTTCTATTCATGTCATATCAAATAATGTTGAATTCGTCAGTCATAACCATTCATGATCGAAGAAAGATTACAGTTGCAGCAACCTCACCCTCCAATCGGTCTGATCAATATACTATTCAGGATGAGTCGGGGGCTGTACAATTTCCCCATCCTGATACTTGGACGCCGCAATCTTTCCACAATTCTTACACTTGCGCTTTTCTTCATCGGCCGCAAATTCCTCAACAACATCCTTAACCTGCGTCCCCAGGTCAACACACACGAACTTCTTCTCCCAGACAATCTCCTTGCAGTCCTTGCAATACCATCTCATAGCGTCGACTGCATCTTTAGCCCGCGGTTGTTCCATCACAACACCGACACTGTCCTTGAAGCGCACGGGGCAATGTGGGGTGTTCGCGGGCAGTAAAAAGATCGAGCCTTCATGGATAGGGATATCTTGGAAACTAGGAGGTGTGGTTGAGTTGTCGACTGTTTTCAGGAGCATTGATCCACGGTATTGATAGAAGAACTCTGGTGTTGTGTTTATGTGGAAGTCGGTTCGGGCATTGGGCCCACCCACTATCATCACTGTGTAGCCGGCTGTAGCCGGTGTTGACGGGTGGTATACACAGTAGTTATTGACTGGTGGTTGGAGGAGATGGGAGTTCTCTTCGAGCCTGGATATATGTTAGCAGGTGGCATTGAAATAGCTTGCACCGCATGATGAATCATATCATAGTTATCATAGTATTATAATACTATTATCATAACTATAGTGGGATTGTAAGAAAGTTATATATAGATTCATGGCCTTACCATTTAGGAATATTCAGCGCTGGAGGAAGCATTGTGAAAGATAATAAGATCTGATCTTGGTCAGAGTCTTAAAAATTTTCATCAAAATATCGCCTGTTTAGAAACTTTAGAGATGATCTGATCCCCCGGAGATATCAGTTTCACCCCGGACTTAACAATCGGCCCGGAGTAACATTCCTCCATTAATTTTTCTTTTTCATTATCTCAACAGCCCAGACAAAAAGTGTTTAGAGCAAGTCTTAAAACCACACAAAATGGCGACAACCTCTCAACCACCCCTTCGGTTTACGACCCATCACAATCTGGTATATCGCTTGGTTTTGTCCACCCTCACCGGCCGTACAGTCCACATTTCGCAAATTCGTTCGTCGTCGCCTACGAATCCGGGTCTTGCGCCTCATGAAATTTCTTTCCTTCGTCTCCTAGATGCAATCACCAATGGCTCTCAAATGGAGATTTCATACACCGGAACCGTGCTTGTTTACAAGCCCGGTTTGATTACTGGCAGCACAGCCGGCACTGGAGCCAGCGGCGGCATGATCACCTACGAAATTCCGTCGAACTGTAACCGCGGTCTCAGTTACTTCCTAATCCCACTCTGTCTGTTGGCCCCCTTCGCCAAGGCACCCATGAAGGTGCTCTTCACAGGACCTGGTGTGATCACCTCGTCGACACCGACTGGAGATATGTCCGTCGACAGCGTCCGCACTGCGATCCTCCCTCTGTACAAACAATTCGGTATCTTCAACAATATCGAGCTTCGTATTTTGAGACGCTCAAACACTGGCCCCACCGGCAGGGGTGGTGGTGGTGAAGTGCAACTTGTGTTTGGTCACCAGGTCCGTCTACCGAAGACTCTGCACTTGATGAACGCGGGCCGCATCAAGCGCATCCGTGGTGTTGTATACTCAGTTGGTGTATCCGGCTCAAACAATGCTCGCATGATTGAGACTGCCCGTGGCATCCTCAACCCACTTAGTCCTGATACTTATATCTTCTCCGACGTTGCGTCTGCGCCTTTGGTACCAGCTCCGGATAAGAATAACCCTCAGGCAAAGAAGAAGATCGGTCTTGGATTTGGTCTGTCCTTGGTAGCGGAGTCTTCCACGGGCTGTCTCTTCTCAGCCGATGTGGCCTCTCCACCATCGGGTGGTCAAGCCCCTGAGGAGGTTGGAAAGCAGTGTGCATTCCAGCTCCTGGAGACGGTTGCCAAGGGAGGTTGTGTGGCTCCTGCGGCTGCAACTACCATGTTCACTCTCATGACCATGGGCTCGGAGGATGTTGGACGATTGCAGGTTGGCCGAGATGTGATTGCTGATCCCAACGTGATCCAGCTCGCTCGAGATCTGTCCAAATTCGGTGCCCCCGGCTGGGGTATCCGAGACGCACCTGACAACGGAGATGGAGACGTGATTGTCAGCATTGTCGGCCGTGGAATCGGTAACGTCGGTAGAAAGGTTGCTTAAGCTGCTGTGGATGGCTTTCGCACTTCATTCCAAGTCTACCCACTCTGAGGGCTTAACAATCCGGAAGTCTCGCCTCAGCAGTCCACTCCTTCCCAACAGAACGGGGCCACGTGGTAGTCTATCAGATGCCGTCGGCGTCGCGGGCTTCTGGCCGTCTGTCCAGTGCGCGTCAGTGTACTCTAAAAAGCTCGCGTTCCAAGGCTTGACTGTCGAGCATGAACTCGACCTGTCGCACAGCGACGAAGCCATGGCAAAAGACTGCTTTTTCCATCATGATACCCATACAAAACTTGCAGAGCAAGGTGACATTATATAGGATTCAATAACATTGTCTTCTCTTCTACTATATTTGATATACTTTTATATTGACATAATGGTGACATATCAGGTGCGGTGTATCCTAAGGCAACGCGTATCCTGAGGCCATCGACCCTTTTTTTCATAAATACTCCCTTCCCCCTCAACTTTCCTCTTCTCTTCTTCATCTCCCCTCCCCATCTTCCCATCCCCCCATCCCCCCATCCTTCATCTTTATCCCTTCATCGTTCATCTTTATCTTTATCTTACATCACATCCTTCATCTTCTTTTTCTTCCCCCCCTCCCTCGCCCCTGTCTTTACCATTTTTCGGGTTTTGTGTTGTTTGCCATTTATCCCTCGCCTTCTGCCCACCGGTCCCGGGGTTACCTGGTGCCGTACTGGGAAGTGAAGAGACGGACTTCGTCATCATGTTGGGTTCTGAAATGTCTTCTATCACATCTGTCAATATCTGCCATTTATCTTGCCATTCATTTCATCATTCGGGTTTCTTGTTCACCATTTATCCCCCGCCTTCTGCTCACCGGTCCCGGGGCAACCTGGTGCCGACTGGGAAGTGAAGAGAGGGACTTCATCACCATGTTGGTTCTGCAACGTCTTCTGCCATTTACCCTGCCATTTACCCCAGCGATGGCTCGCACCTCATCGTGGTGCTGGGGTCCAGTAATCCTTTTGGATGAAGCCAAGACGAGCCACACTTTCTTTTTCGCAGCATTGTACCGTGCAGTGTTGACAACTTGAGGTAGGGTTTGATAGTCGCGTGACTTGTTCTTTTTCTATTCTAGTTTTTGTCAAAGAGATTAGTAATTTATTTTGGATTACTAGGTAGTTTATTCGGTAGATGTACGGATTGAAATGAAATGGGTTTCGTTCTAATTCTATGAAATCTAGTAGACGCTAAGCAGATGGAAGATCGGACAAGACATGAGACGATGCAGAAGAGTCCCCACAGGACAAAACAGAGCGCTTGAACGCTTTTGAGTCGAACGAGCAAAAAGCAAACATAAAAGTGAAAATGAAGAAAAAAAAATGAGATGATTGCAGTGTGCAATGAAAGACCGGGGTACGCAAAAGATTATGCAAGAAGCCAAGAAAATGCCAAAAGTAACGAGAATAGAAAAAAAGGACAAGAATTCATCGGTCGGAAGAGCATCTCAATCTGAGGTGTCCTCATCTTTACCAGGATACATAATATCCTGGCGATAGACGGCAAGTATATGATTGACAAACACAAAGAGGAACATGCAGACAATGCAGATAGTCATCGCAGAGCCAACGCCCTTGATCGCCGCACTATCAAACGCATTTCCAAGCGTGATAGTAGCAATAGTAAACCCGGTATTAGGGAAAACCATCGCCCACCAGCTAAGATGGAAGCTCGTGGGCGGCGCCCGAATAACCGCAATAGCAGCGATACAGAAGAACCAAAGACTCAGCGCCCACAAGAATGCACCAGCTGCCAACGCCAGAATCTCAAGCATGCGTCCATCAGCGGCTGTGTCCTCACTCCCCATCACGTTGAATGTCCCAGGCAGTCCCTGCGCCATACCGACCAGAGCAAGAGCCGTGAACGCAGGTGGTCCGACGCAGATGAACATCGCTGGTCGGTGTTCGCGGCAGGGAAGTCCACTCTCCATCAGTCGTCCGATGTAGTGTGAATACATCATGAATGAGATGCAGAAGCCTAGGCCTTGGAAGGTCATTCCGGCGGTGACGATTGGGATTGCTGCGCGCTCTGGCTGGCGTGAGGCGATGACGGAGGCAATCGTGCCGCTTAGCATTATAGGGAATGCGGGCAGGATCCAGGAGGGCATCATTGTTTGGAGGCGGTAGGTGTGTGAGGTGAAGACGAAGGAGTATTGTACGACGGCGAGGGTGAAGGTGCAGAAGCAGTAGATCCAGAAGAGGACTTCGAGGGTTGTTGTGAAGGATGGGGCGGCATTGTCGCCGAAGTATTTCTCCAGTCCGGTGATCATTGTTGCGACAGAGAGCCAGAAGGTTGGGAAGAAGAGACCTTCGCGTTCATGTTGTAGGGAGTTGAGGGCTCCACCGTGGATTATGAATCGTGCTGCCATGAGGGAGCAGACGAGGGAGAAGAGGAAGAGGTTGATTATGTAGATGGCGAGACCGATCTCGCGGCAGCCTTGGAATTTGTTCGGCTGGTTCGCTATGAGGAGGGCTAAGCCTCCTGCGCTCATAGTGAGAGTGTACCATGCCCATGTGAAATGGCGGAGACGTTCACGGAAGCTCAGTGGGTAGTGCTTCTCGCACTTCTCTGAGTTCATGAAGGGTGTATCGGAGTGAGCGGAGGGTGGTGCAGATGGGGGATAAAGCTCTTGACTGTGGTTAGGGTATGCCCCTAATAGAATAGGATTGGACATTGTGTATGTGTGTGTGTGTATAGAAGATGCAATGAGGTATAGATGAAACGCTAACTTGGAACAGGAGAAAAGGAGTATAAAATGAATGTATTCAAGACAGAACTATAGACCGATAGGTCAAATAATCAATGGAAAAGTCAAGTCAAGTCAAAGTTGGAAGAATTGAGGTTATTGGAATGAATGAACTGGGAGAAGGAGCGAAAGGGAGATGTTAATATAGCAGGATGAACAATAAAACAGGCATATCAATTCCATATTCCACAGAAGATCAGCCAAGAATTTCCAAGACTATACGTTTTGATAGTAAAAATATCAAAAAAGGGATTCTATACAACGTACCCCGTAGGCAAGGCAATGAAATCCTTCGTGGACCTACCAGAGGCCTCAACGGGCATGTTAGACCCATAATTCCGTCGAGCCAAGGGAAATCCATAAGAATAGATCGGTCCGGGATGTTGGGCTCGGACGATTCATCATACTCCATATGTATCAGGGGGGTTAATGCCTCTAGGGGTTGGGAAGCACAAAGATCCACAGATCCACAGCGGATATCTGGGCAGCAGGTTAGGCGCATATTGCGGATTCAAAAAACTTCGATGCCTAGGGGATGATGAAGTCAAGGGCGTGGAACTCTGCCAAGAGCATGAAGGAATCATTGGTGCGTTACGCCTTTTCCCTGCGCCGCAACGGATATGTCCTGGTCCTTGAGTGAAAGAGTACCAGTCTGATTGAGAATCTACAAGATATTGTGTCAGTTCGACATCATTATAATTTGACTTGAAAAGACAAGTTACAGAATGTACTCAGAAATGAATCTCAAACCCGAAATTTTTCGGGCCGATGATTTATCTCGCCGAACCTTCTTCCGATAGGAGGATATTAGAGGTATAGAAAAGTCTAAACAGGGATTCCAATGCGCGTTCAACGTGCCTGGACGCCGAATGCCAAGGAGGTTGATCGACAGTACATCGTTGACGGACCGCTGCCAAGCTTTAGCTCAGTAAAGAAGAGGAGGAGATTGGTGTAAATACTAGGTAACACCATTGCGTGGATGCAAGCACAGCGTATAGAATAAGTTCAATATCAATAGAACATGCAGTTTATTGCAGATATGGAAAATACATGAAGATCAAGGAGAAGAAGAGAAGTTTGTGGATTCAAAAACGTTGACGTACACTTGGAATCTCTTGGCGTTTTCCCCTGAACTTCTTATCTTCACAGCCCCCCGTTTAACGACACTATTGACTGGGATTCTCGCCAAGTATCCATTCTGACATGGATGTTTTGTCGATCAGTCGATCTTTCAAGGGGGTTTCAGAATTGCTATTGGGTATTTGTTGGCTTATCTCTAGCCCTGCCCTTGCCAAGATGCCTAGACATTGAGTCTTCTATTCTATGAAATTTATGGAATAGAGGCTATGGAGGCTATGGAGGCTATGAAGACTATGAAGACTATGAAGACTATCGAGGCTATGAAGTCTATGGATTCTGCCTACAAGTACAACAGTACAGAATACTGCAGTAACTCGGATCCCACTGGTCACCTTACCACGACATATAAATAGCAACTTCATTCAAGACCACGGAGAACAAAAGAAAGATAATGCAATGCAGAAACAGAAATAACAAATTCAAATTATGCAACAGAACGCCAAGTCCTTCGAATCATCAGGGCACCAATGCATGAAATAAACAAGTTTATGCAGAAATCAGAAACACAAAGTCTGGGCATATCCTAGATCCAATCACATCATCGCATATCACATCATGCGGTAAACAAGATCAGAGGCCAGCTCTGTCGTCAAGTCCAACAAAGCACGAAGACTTTTAGGAGAAGTGGACGTCTCAACCCGCTCCACCTTCGAATCCACCGGCCGCAAAGACGGTGTTGCCGAAACCGAATCGTCTGCCGAATGATATCGTGCCAATTCCTTCACGTTGCACGCAGCATAGTGTACCACCAGTCGGCGCAACTCATTCTCCCGAAGCTGTGTCGCAGATGTCGGAGAGATCGGCTCCAGACGGGCTGTCTTGGTGTAGGCGTAGTGCACCAGCTCCAATATCATCCGGGCCTTAGTTGCCGCCAAGCCGTCTAGAATTTGAGATTCTTCTTGATCGGCGGTTTCAACCTCTACCGATGACAGGATGAGAAGGTCCCGATGCAGCTTTCGGAGGCAAAGCTGGGCGAGAGCGGGGATTAGGTACCGGGTGGCGAAGACGTAGACTTTCGCATGGAATGTGATGTAGGGAAGGTCGGTACTTGGTGTCTCGACTGGGCTGGGCTTGGAGGTTGCTGGCTCGTCATTGTACTTGAGGGACGTGAACTCATCCCATAGGCTGAGGCCTGGCTCACAGGGCGAGGAGGTTTGGTGTTGGGCGAATGACATGTCCAACATTGGTCTTTGACGGGTTTGCACGCTTCTGTCTTGAGTCCATGAATCTTCCATTGATCCTTCCACGGGTGCAGGTTGCTCTTCTGCAGGCGCAGGCTCTTCGGCTGGCTGTTCCCATGACTCAGTCGGTTCTTGTTCTGGCTCCGGGGTAGGGTCTGCTGGAGCCACCTCTGCAACGGGCTCGGCTTCTGGCTCTGGGATAGGCTCAGCAGCAACCTCTGGGGGTGGTGTCGACGGCGGCGTAAGGCTGACAGGTTCAGCTGGTGCGGGAAGTTCTTCTTCGACCAGTTCTGCTTGCTTCTTGCCCTTCTTCCCTTTCTTCTTTGCCTTCTTCTTGTCTGCCTTGGGTTCTTCTGACTCCCATGACACAGGTTGATCGGTCGCAACTACCCATTCATCCTCGACAGGAGGCACTTCCTCAACTGGTGGCTCCGGTGCAGGCTCCGCTTCATGGTATGTCTCTGGCTCTGGCTCCGGATCTGCTGCAGAGATTGGAGCCTCGGGCTCTGGAGCCGGGGAGGCCTCAGGTTCTGGCGCATATGTTGGAGTTACCGGTTCCTTGACCTCGGCAGGCGCAGGCTCAATCGCGGGCTGAGACACTGGCGGCTCGGGCTCCGGCACAGACTGGTGAGACGCTCCCTGTCCCCGATGGCGATACTGGGGAGGCGGCGACGGGGCCGGGGGTGGCACAGTCGATGCAATTGAACCAGACCGGTAATGCTCTCTCCATGTGGCGGTACTTGGCGAGCTCTCGACTATCCCAACCCTGTGATCTTCCTGAATCTCCGGACGAGGCACCCTATAATCGCCGGTATATGCATACTCGCAAAAAGCGACAAAGGTTTCAACATCGTCTTCTTCCAGAACGGCGATTCGGTGTTTTGATTCCCTCGTCGGGCCGTTCATGAGGTTATGGAGTGGTTTGGAGACATGCTGGGCGAGCCCCGACTGGATTGTCAGCTTCGTATGTCGTGGGCCAACAAGAAAGGTGAATGATGGTGAGTGGATGATACTAGATATGTTGAATTAGCGGTCTGCTAACAGTCTACCTATGCCATGGACTATACACACCTGGTAAAATCCGGGACAGACTCCATGAGAGCTAAGTGATTTCAGAAGATGAAATTAGTTTACGTTCGAAGATGCAGGGTAAGTTCTATTAAATATTTCACCGCGAACTCCCAATGCAGAAGCGATCCTGGGCAAAGATAGTAGTTTGCTACGTGTGCAGCTGTGATGGGGGGCATGAAGACCCATTATGCTAACGCTAGAGCAGATGACTTTTATGAGATATGCAAAATGGGGCCAAAGGAAATTGGTTGTGGTATATGTTCGCCCTACTCTTTATACCCTCGATATCCTAATGGTTTACCCTCAATGCCAATGACCACCCAGTCTATATGAGACCATTTAAATACTATCCTGCTATCACCGAGACAAAAAAACAACGCAGAAGAACCATACAGAGCAGCCATACAGAACAGCTGGCGTTAACTGGATCTTTGACCGTCCAATTGTCGGGTGAGGTTGGCGTCAGCAGGTTTGTGCCCAATCCCCAGCCTCGAGAGAACCCAATCTGTGGCCTCACTGGTTGATTTGTTCCTGAAAGCTCCATCGGTCTTGAATTGGAAGCTTCACTTGTTTTCTATTTTGATTTGTCTCGAACAATTTGAACAATTTGAATGTAGCGGTCAACGGCTGAACAACGATGCCCCAAAAAGGTACCTGTGCCTAATTAGGTATACCGAGGTTGGGTTAACAACGATTAATATGGCATTGACTCCATTCAAAGAAATATTTACAAAAATAGCCATTTCAAACCTTTCAGCTTTCTTTTCCTACAGGTTGAATATATTCCTTGCCCCTCTTTTCCTAAAAACAACCTTACTCAAAAGTAGGAGTATATAATTGACATTCATACAATATTTTTTAAATGTAAAAAAAGAGCAGCGTAGTCTATCCAGATATATCCCAAAATAAATCCAATAATATACACAAATCACCAATCAACTGGTATGCATCAATCGAATCTCCGTATTACCGGGCTCCCACTCCCTCAATCCTTCCCCAACACTATACCAAAACCGCAAACGAATACACTCCATCCTCGCAGCCTCCAAATCCCCTTTATCAAGCGCCTCTCCAAGACTCTCCACACAACTAACAATCCTCTCCTCATTCTCCTTCTTAAGCGCATTGATCTGCGCCTCTGCATCAGCAGACTCCCCAACCTCCTCGATAGTCTCCTGCACCTCCATAACCTCCATTAGTGTCTCCGCATCAAGTGCATGCTTGGTAGACGCGTCTTCAGCTGTCACGTCGATCCCGTGCCATTCCCGTAGAATGTACTGAGCACGCTGCAGCGGGTCCAGAAGTGTCCGGTATGCTTCGTTGATCCGTGCCGAGAGACCCTCGGCTTGCTGCTTCTCTGCTCCGTTGGGGTATTTATCTGGATGGACGAGACCTTGAAGTTGGAGAAATTCTCGGCGGAGATCGCCGGTTGAGATTGCGAATGGGGAGTTCGGTGGTGGGCCTGCTGGTAGTGTTTGAGGGAAGATCGTGTAGTGATTGGTTATATCTGGTGCGCCGGCGAGGGTTGTTTTGCTTGGTTCTGTCGGGGTAGAGGCTTTTGTTGAGGCAGAGCGGCGATATGTTGTCGGTGGCTGGGTCATGAGAGATTGACGTGTTGGGAGGGTTGCTAGGCCTCGCGCTGGCTGGCGATATCGGCAAAGTATGCATGCATTCTGGCCTATGTTTGATAGCGAGTATGTTGGCCGTGAGAGAGGCTGGATTGTTGTGCGACAGAGATGTACAATTCTCTGTGGACGGAAAGCCATGACTATGTAGTGTTTTAACGATGTTATGGTCAAGGGAAGAGCTGTATAACTTCAAAAGTTTACAAGCCCTCGGGCCGCTTTACGTCATCCCCGCATTTGGCACGTGATCAGGAACTATCATCTGGATAATCTAACAGATTTGATTCAATTACAGCCTTGTTCTTTGTGTTGTATGCAATTTCCAATTAGGAGGAATAATGCATTTAATGGTACTATTAACCCAAATCACTCAATCCCCCAAAGTTTCACTGTGCGATCGTGACCGCAGCTAGCAATCCACTTGGCATCATCACTGATATCTGTACTCAGAACGTTACCCGAGTGGCCGCTCAGCGACTTCACGAGGGACCAGTCATCCGCACTGAAAATGTTGACACTCTTATCGAATCCACTGCTCACAAAAAATGTGCCCGATTTCTTGGGCGAGGGGGCCGCTGGTTTATCGGCAGCTGGAGCATCAATGTCCATCCCACCATCTGTAGAAGGCAAGAATGATGCAGCCTCTGCACCCTTGTACCAGCGGACATCCGAGATCACGCTCTTATGCGCACCAATGCCGCCCGGCTCCTTATTGTTCCGCATATCCCAGCATTTGACCCAGCCATCACCGGAACCAGAGAGCACCCGGTAACCATCAACACCCCAGTCCATAGCGTAGATCTCACGAATGTGGCCCTGGAGGAGCATCACGTTTTTTCCTGTCCGCAGATCCCAGATACGTCCGATGCTGTCGAATCCACCAGTAGCCACAAGAGAGCCATCGCTGTTGAATGACACTGCATATACCTCTCGTGAATGGCCTTCTTGTAGGAGCAGCTCAGTTGCCCTTTCGATATCCCACAGCCGCCATGAGTTGTCGAAGGATGCCGATGCTGCATATCGACCTGAAGGGTGGAACTCGGTACGGCATACACGGGCCGTGTGGCCAGACAACGTAGCCAGTGGCTTTTCTTGATCAAGGGCCCAGAGATTGAGATCTCCTTCGCCGCCTCCGGAGATCAAATTCACAGTCGAGGGTGAGACATTTGAGCTTGGTAGGGTGGCACCGGGGAACCATGACAATCCACCCACTCGATCTGTATGCCCCTTGAAAGTCACTTTTTCTTCCAAATCGGGCACACCGAGCAATTTGATCTCGCCGCTCCAGTTTCCAGCAGCGAGTGTCTGCCCATCTGGCGCGAATCGACAAATGCTAACCGGACGATCACCAGCAATCTGAGATCCGTAAAGATCGAATCCTCGTAGCTTCTCCTTGACAGCTTTGCGATGCTTGACATGCGTTCGAAGTGTAATAGTTGATTCGTCCTTGAGCCGAGCGATTCGAGCCTTTGCGCGCGGCAAGGAGTAGCACGCAATATCTTTCCGCGCCTCGAGTAAATCGGGCCCACCATCTGTGTAGAATTCTTCTTGTGGTTCCTCTCCCTCCTCCCCTTCTTCTTCCATCTCTACCTCGACTCCGCCTTGTGTCTCCGCCATGTCGGTCAACAGTTCACGTAGACGATCGCGTCGCTCTGCAGGTCCTTCACCGAATAGCGTAATAGGTTCCCCGAGCTCTCGTAGTCGTGCGCGCACTCGTGTATCATCTGTTGGAACCACCATGGCTGCTGCTCTCCGTTTCCGTTCGAATTGCGATATAATGGCGGAGGCTCGCTCGGTTGGGATACCCCCTGGGGCAGAGGGCATATCGTAGTCTTGGTCCATAGCTATAGGTTGATTAGCAGGTTTCAAGTGAAGGCTATTCAATAACGCCTCACGAAGGTCGGCATAGCTGATGCCCATATCTGTGTCCTCCGTCTCCTCGACATAAGCCTGACGCGATGGGTGCATCATTTTGGGCAAGTAGAAGCTTGTGCTTTAGTAGCTCAAAAGGTAAATTATTAAAGCTTCAGGCTTGGGGGTGAAAGAAAATTAATTGGGGTATCGCGTGAAGAGAAAACAAAAAGGTTGGTGGGAGAAGCTGCGGCAGAATTGATAGAGGTTGGCGGTAGATCATTCAAAAGCATACAATTTGGGATTTGATACAATTCTGAATGTATGGATTTAATTACATGTTAGAAGAATATTTAAACTCATTCATTTTCTCTTTTTCTTTCTACATCAAAGTCCAACCTCAATAACTAGTTAGTTAGTTAACTAACTTACAGTTTTGGATATTTCTGCCTGAGAAATCAGGTATCAACGAAAAATCAATGACGCCAGGCGGTCGGGCGATAAGAGTCTTATCCGTTGAGATTCATGCAGCTCCTTGATCTTTAGGATTTTTATTTCTTTTCTTTATACCTCTTTTTTACTATATTCATCCCCTCAGATTATAAATTCTCCGTGAGGGAGATATACATAATCCGCCAGACTTGCGATGATCCCGCCAAGTCTTTCATGTAGAGCCTGCAGTTCCACCTGCAGTAGCCTACAAGCCATCGTTCGAGACGGCGTCTATTCAATCTCCACCAATCCGAACACATACACACCCTCACTGTTCAAAAGACAAGATGTCCGCTTCTCGTCCCATACAACCAGAGTCAGATTAGACACCCGTCTAAGCCTGAACCTAACCCACCAACCCTCCCGCCGAGCCTTCCACGCAACCCCAACAACTAACTTCGAAAAACCCCCAAAACTCTCCTACCGTGTTGCCGTCTCCTCCTCCGGCAAAGGCCGCCGTTTCCACCCCATCAAAAATGCATACAACTTCGACCCCAATGGAGACGCCCTAGGCGTATCAAAGGACAAGAACTCTGTCAGCCGTCGTCGCAACCGCCCAGACTCAGGCGAAGACGCCTTCTTTGTTTCCCGCATCGGAAATCGCATCTCAGACCACCAAGACACAAATGCCGAAGCTGTCGCTTTCGGCGTCGCAGACGGCGTAGGTGGCTGGACAGAATCCCGTGTCGACCCTGCGGACTTCTCACATGGCTTGTGTAACTACATGGCGCAAACCGCGCAGACTTGGCACGAGCCCGCTGAGCGCTTGCGTCCTAAATACCTCCTGCAGGCCGGATATGACCAGGTCGTGGCAGACTCGACAATTCGCGCAGGTGGGAGTACGGCGTCTGTTGGCGTGGCATTGCCAGATGGACGGGTCGAATTGGCAAATTTGGGTGATTCCGGCTCGGTGTTGTTGAGGAAGGCTGCGGTGCATCATTACTCGGTTCCGCAGACGCATGGCTTCAACACCCCATATCAGCTTAGCGTGATCCCACCACGTATGCGCGCCCAGGCGTCTGTCTTTGGCGGGGCGTTCTTGGAGGATTTCCCTCGTGATGCGTCTGTTACCAATGTGCAGATGCAGCACGGGGATGTGCTCATCATCGCCACCGATGGTGTTTTTGACAATCTCAATAATCAGGATATCCTCAAGCTCGTCACGAGTCGTATGGTTATGACCGGGGCGTGGACAGCTACGGAGTCTGGCGTTGGGGTCTCGGAGAATCTGCGTGCACTGGCTGCGCCGGGTGGATTGGTTGATGCTCTTCCCACTCCGACGGGGTCACCGCTTTCCAAGGACCCGGCTAGTACCGAGTCTGGACCTGACAATAGGGTCACGTTGCAGTCTATTCTCGCAGCGGCGATTGCTGGCGAAGCGAAAATTGCTAGTCTCGATTATCGCCGTGATGGGCCCTTTGCTAAGGAGGCTCAACGCTACTACCCTGGGGACTATTACCGCGGTGGGAAAGTTGATGATATATGCGTTGTGGTAGTCATCGCTGTCGATGATAGCGTTGCAGATCTTGCCTGATTTAGACATATCTGGAGATTTACTGGCGTCACTGTGATTTTCCTTTCTGATGTATAACTGCATGCATATATATAGAAGGCGTGGGGATTTTTTTTTTTTTGATTTTGCATAAGGATTATATGCTTTTCCCTTACCTTAACGATATTCAAATAGAGATTTTATAGAGATAACCCCCAATGCATGGATTTCAATTTTCTAGACATTTTATTAGTTACATTCTATCATTTACTGATTTCCTGATTTACTAATTTACTAATTTACTGAACAGCCATTATGGATCCTTGTATTCAAGAGCTCAATACATGCAGAGAAGACATAGCATCTCCATTACCCTTGGGGACCTTTCTGTTCATTTCCATGTCATAACGCATCCAATACTCTCCCAATTCGATGACCAGCAAATGGTCAAGAACTTGGAATGATCCAGCTAACTCCTATGCTCCATAGCCAGAACACAGATTGTGCAGAAGCTTTTTAAAAAAAGAGATCACATTTTCAATTGATTCAAAAAAGCCTTGCTGGTTGGTCCAGCCCCGTATCCCAGTATTGCATTGGCAGGTGACAAAAAGGAGAAAAAAAAAAGGAAACAAACCGGCAGAACCGCGTAGATTGAAACAGAGACAAAGAAGAGAACATAAATGAGAGCGCGAGGACAAAAAAGACATCGCAGAGTCGTGATTCTTAGACCACTTAAGCGGCAGCCTCGGCAGCCTCGGCGGACTTCTCCTTAGTGGGCTCCTCAACTGCCTTCTCCTCGGGCTTTTCCTCAGTCTCAGGTTCGGGGGCCTTCTCATCGGCGTCAGGCATTGGAGAATCAACGTCTTTAGTCGACTTGGACTCGGGCTCTTTTTCCTCTTCTGTCTCCAACTTGGGGGTTTCGACGCCATCCTCCTCCTTGGAGCCGTTAACGGCGGGCTTTTCCTCCTTGTCCGCTGGGCCGGGAGTGTCTGCGTCCAAGATGTTCTTCCAGCTAGACAAAATGTTCATGGCACGGTGACGGAAGTTGAACTCCTCATCTCGGGGAATAGAGTTGAGCTTGACAATCATCTTAAGGACCTTGTTAATCTTGGTAGATCGGATGATCGACACCTCCAAGTCCGAGTGCTTCTCCAACTTGTCAAAGTAGGTAGCCATGCTAGCCATTTCATCTTCCTTTGGAGGTTGGTCACGGGAGATGAAACCCTTCTGGAGCTTGTGACGGAGGAACAAAACTGTAAGGTATAAGCCGGCCTGTTCGGACTCTTCGGGGGTGAAGGGGGATTGCGTACTCTCTTTTTCCTTTTTCTTTCTCAGTTCCTCTGGGTCAATCGGTTTCTCGGATTCCTTAGCATCGGCACTGTCTCCTTCCTCGCTAGCAGCGGGAACAGCCTTGCCCTTTTTAGCGGGTGCCTTCTTGGTCTTGCTGGCCGGGGTTTTCTTTTCCTCGGTGGGAGCCTTGGGGGTGGTCAGCTTCAGCTTTGTGCTGGACTTGGGAGTCTTAGCGGGCTATAATTTTGTGAGATGAGCGAGATCAACATCAAAACGATCTGTAACACATACCTTTTCAGCTTCAGCATCGGTGTCAACATCCTTCTTGCGCTTCTTCGAAGGAGCCTTGGATTTCTTGGAGTCATCCGCATCCTCCATTTCAACGTCAGTCTCGGCACCCTTACTCTTGCGCTTGCCCTTCTTGGCCTCCTTTGCGGCCTTGGCAGCTGCCTTCTCCGCCTCCTGCGCTTCGAACTCAGCCTCTTCCTGGTCAATAGCTGCCTGGTGGTCGTTCAGGAGCTTCTTGAAGTACTGAAGGTTGTGGCCCTCGGATGCAACCTTGTAGGCATTGATGAGTGATTTGGTTTTATTTTTCTCGGAGATGTCTTTGCACTCGGCAGGATCTAGGGGGGTCAGGTTGGTGTTGGGAACCCAGGCGCTGTCAAAAAAAAATAGTCAGTAGAAAGTTCGCATCTGGCGTAGTGGCTGCGCGGATGTTGACTCACAATTCATTGGTCTCGAAGAACATGACGGGGAAGGTACGTTCATGAGCGCGTCTGCCATCGTCGCCATATTCGCCTTTGTAGGATCCATCCTTTTGCATGGCGGTAACGGGCCGAGTTTCGAGAAGGCTGGGAGGCAGAATGTCCTCGTCACAGATGATAGCAGGCCAGGGCGCATAGCTGCGCAAGCGAGCAAGGTAAGTCTGGCCCGGCTTAGCGTCTAGGTGGGTGATGCGACTCTGGGACTTCTTGCGGCTCAGCTTCTGGGTGGCACCGGTGGAGGTGCGGCGGTTCTTGGATGACTTCTTTGCCGAAGCAGGGGTTCCGTTGGGCTCCGCGGGCGCAGCCTCCGCATCGGCAGGTACAGCTTCAGCGGTTTCGCCATCGGCCTTGGCCTCAGGAGCCTCATCAGTGGAAGCAGTCTTATCAGCTTCAGCTTGAGCGCCCGTCTTGTCGGTCACAGCTTCTGTCTCTGGAAGAAACAGTGGGTTAGTGTCGCACAGAAACAGGATGAGCGCTGAGGATTGGAGGCGCAAAATGATGAATTGATATCAATCCATGCTTACCGGCAGGCTTGTCTTCGGACACAGTCACATCCTCAGACTTGGAGTCAGTGGGATTCTCAGCCACGCGCTCGGGCTGATCACCCTCGGGCGCAGAGACAGGGGTATCGTCAGCCATAATGGCAAGCTGGGATGAGATAAGTTAAAATTCACTAAACGATTGGTAGATTGAAGCTGGGATAGGTGGGAGGAGCTTCCAGGGGATGGTAGGAGGAGATGTGGAGAAGAAAGAGAGTCGCGAAAGGCGCGGGAACTTCAAGACGCGTCTGAGAACGGAAACCCCAATGACGCCACACCTTTTTCTTTCCACAACAAGAGGAATAATGGAGATTGTTTTTTTTTTCAAGTTTGAACTGATATTTGGAGGAGAGGCACAATGCATACAGGTATCTCTGAATACTTACCTGGAGTTAGTCTATGGTTCTTGAGGTATGGGGAACACACAATGTTCATGGAGCTAGCCAACTCCTAATAAGGGAAGTGTCGCCTGGATTGGACTGCCTTGGATCTGGGATTTGCCTCGCAGATGGACTTCGACCTAAAGCGAAGGAACGACCATTGTTCTTGTTGGTCGTTGTGATCAGATGTCTCTGATACCTCACAGGTTTGCAGAGAGCCCATAGACCCATCTCTTGCTCTATACCTTCACAATCACCGTATACCCACGGTTCAAAGGTGATTGGTGATTGGTATGTGAATTTGTTTCTCTTCGAAGATCCAGTCTCTCATGGTATTATGGTATACATGGTATATGATATCACAAACCGCCAAGAGAACTTGTATACCTCGACGATATTCAGGGCACGTGCGAGTGTACCTGACATTCGTTAGATTCTTTTGTAAATGCAAAGACAAGAAAAAATGATGTCCTTTTTTTCCCCCCATAGACCCTGAGCTTGTGATATTCACCTTCAGTTGCAAGTCACAATTCACCAAGTGATCAAGACGATTTAGACCAAGGTTGACCAATAGACCCACGGAATGTATTGAATGCTTCTGCAGGGTGAGGTGCAATCGCCTGTGGGCATAAAACCAAGGGTCTAGGAAGCTTTTAACTGTCTCACGTTCTTAATTCAAAGTCGATGTCGATGTTACCAGGCGACCTCGTCATATTGTCATATTGCAATACGTTTAACACATATTTTGAGCTGAGGGGCGGTAATACGAAGGAGAAATGAATTAAAATCCAGTTGATTTCTTGCTAAACGCATCCAAACTTCTGTAAGCGCAACCCCCCCCCCCCCACCAACCTTGAAAGATGATATCTACTTTCTTCCCTAAGAGAATTTTTCTAGCTTTTTATATTTTAGATCTGAAAGAATATATGAAGTTTGCGTAATGCCTATGTCTTTGTACGAGCCTTTGGACCCTTTCAGCTCTGATAAAAGAATATTTCTTCCATAAATATATTGGCTTAGGTACAAGGGCAAAAGGGTATGGGTTGAGAGGTAACAATAGGTTCATATACACAAATCATATACCAGAGCAAGTCTGGCTGGGCTTCATACAGGGTATCAAGTTCTAAACGCTGAATCCAAAGTCGAAAGGTCAACACTTGGTAAGTGGAGTGGATTCACATACCAGGATCCAAAGTACTTTCACTAGGGTAGTCCTTGACATCAAGGAGTGACGGCTCCGGTTTATGAATCCGGACAAGGCAAAGGAAGTAGTCTTCCAGTGGCAGCAGGTTGAGCAATACCCTATTAAAATACCATCCCAAGGCACATACCACAGCTCCCGCGATAGCATCCAGAATGAAATGATTGGCTGTGGCAACAATAGCCACAAGGATGGTAAACGGGTATAGGAAGCCGAGTATGACACAAACAAGGCGGCGCCACGATGGGAGGCTCAACCTTAGGGCACGGGTCAACCTAGTACGCAGGATTGTGCGCCGGTGGTGCTGTGGTAGTGGGATTGTTATCAATGTGAGGCCGATCATTAAAGAGTATCCGAAATGCAAGGAAGGCATCGCCGCTTGGGAAGAGTCAGCCAAGGATCCATGAGATTTGGGACAACGCTGACCATATTGATTACAGAAGCGGTTTTCTGTCCAAACACTGCCCGATCCATTAACACCATGCACCGTGTCAACGAACCCATAACTGCGGGCTAGATCCGCATCTTGGCCATCGGCGGTTGTATCACTCAGCAATCGAGGTGGCATGCAAGGCCAAAGAGTGAAAACCACAAATGCGAGAAGATTGCACACGGCCAAAGTCCGCCGGCGTGCCTGGTATAGAAGTGGACCTGCTGGTGACCCGCTCACAGCACCCTTGAGTTTTCCAGGCTGGGCCTCATCGATCCGATTCCGCACGGTAGTATAGTAATAGAGCCAGACGAGAAACGCGATTGTTCCAGGAATGTGTATGAAGGAGTATATCCAATTGATCCAAGACATGACAAGGGGTTGTCGGAGAAAGTGTCTTTGAATCAAGGTCTCCCAGAACATACCCAGATTCTCTTCAATCACGATTAGTTGCAATGCATGTCTCCTCGCGACATCGACGGTATCATCCTTAAGAGTCACGGCGGTAAAAGCACGACCAAGCTGGTATGTCTGCATATGTGAGCTTCTTGCCTCTTCAATACATAGAATCATATATAGATCGGATAGCCTACCCAGTAAACCAAAGCCCAATACCAACACTCCACCAAGAAAGGGAACTTCTGAAGCAATCGACTGAGGAAGCGGTCTTGGAACACGATAGTATTCGGCGAGGACACCTCAAAAGTCAACCCCAGGAGTCCAACCTGTCGCTTGTGCCATCGATCTTCCGCTTGTGGTGAGTAGGACCGAGAGCGCAGCAGGCTATCCTTTGACGATTGGCTTGAGTATCCCGACTCCAAAGAATCAGATGAGGCTCTCCGAAGATTTGAATTCCGTCGGGTGTACCGAGTCGAGGATGATTCAATAGAGCGGTTAATCCAGGTACCTCCAAACAAGAGAACGATAACCACCAAAGGCTCTATTACCACTCCAGCTCCCATTATGGGTATCAAAAGGAGCCAATACTCCGTGTTTCAAAGGGAAAATGATAGAAAAAGCCTTTTAAAGAAGTACTTTAAGAATGCACATGTGAGGATGAATATGTAGATACCTGGGAAATTTAATAAATCAGAGAAATATCTCCAAGGTAGGTGCTGGACATCTGCACCTGAGCAGGCAAGGGCGGATACCAGCGGAATCAACTGCATAAAATCATGTTTACTTTCTATACTTCAACTAATACTATACTTATGCTCAGAATACATGTGATCTCTTACCTTATTGGCAATGCCCGAGGCATAATTCGAACTAGTATGTTGTATATAGTACATAAGTTATACAAGCGGATCTATAAAAAACATGTATACAGTACTTCGGGATCTTACTCGCCGATCCGAATACAAAACCCCTTGGGGAGTTTCCGGTATCCGAGTGGGCGCTAGTCCTAGTATAGTATTATGTGTACCTACCCTAGATACCTACCTAGGTACTATACTTCTTCTTCTTATAGTTCCTTAATATATTCCGAGGTACCTTTGGATGTTAAAAAGTGATGCAATAACTACGTATGCAACAGATATTGACAATGAAGTGTATTTGACGTCAACCCCTTCTCCTCTACATAATTTAGATGCGACTACTAGATCGAACCTCAAAAAACTTCAACCATTACCTAGATATGCTGTTTGTTAACCCACTTACGAAGCGTCTAGTTAGCCGCACCTCACAGGTGGCCACAGCTTTGTCGACATCTAGGCACTTTTCTGTCACGCCGAACATATATCAAGGAGTCACTCTTCTGCGAGACAAGCAAAATGGCTTTGGTTTCGCGCGGTCAAACCCTAGACCAGCTAAGCCCAGAACGAGGGGAGTCACTGAGATCCGAGGCCCATATTACTCAGTAGGTGCCATATCATCCTGTCAGCATTTTCCGTAATCTAACCTAAACCAGGTCATGGGCAAAAGATATCTCGCAGATATCCTCGAGACGTAATACTCCGTAATAAACCAACCCCCCCAAAAAATGGTATCTAACAACAGGTTGATAGGATGGGCGACCATGTAGATGGTCTCAAGTTTGCTGGAGGTGAGTCTCAACAGGGCTTCAGTTCTCGTCAAGAAACCACAAGTGCTGAGATAAACCAGGTTCATTTTCTCTCTTTCACGAAAAATCACTGCGGGAAGTAGTTGATCTTGCCCATGAGCACGGCGTGTATATCTCAACGGTAAGACTGTATTGGATCTGCACATTAGCACATCTGGAAGCATACTCTTAACACTAGGTTCCACGTTTTAGGGTGGATGGGCGGAGCATCTCCTCACACACCCCAATCCAAATACGGTATTTGACCGCTACTTGGAGAAATGCAAGGATCTCGGGTACGTACATCCCCAACTCAAGGCCCAGAAGCCTGGAATGCAAAATCTGACTATTCAACACAGACTTGATGTCATTGAACTGTCTTCAGGTTTTCTGTCAATTCCAGAGGATGACTGGCTCCGTCTTATCGATAAAGTCCACTCGTACAAGTTGGAGCCAAAGCCTGAATTGGGAATTCAATTCGGAGCCGGCGGAGACACACCTGCCTCGGGGCTTGAAGCAATTGGGACCTCTGATCCTGGAAAATTGGTAAATCTGGGTCGTAAATTTCTCGATGCTGGTGTGAAACGGTTGATGATTGAGTCGGAAGGCATCACTGAAAATGTTAAATCCTGGCGGACTGATGTGGTGTCGAAGATCATGAAGGAGCTTCCTCCTGAGCGTGTCATGTTTGAAGCTGCAGATCCCAAGGTTTTCAATTGGTACATCCGTGAATTTGGTATTGACGTCAACCTATTTGTGGATCACAGCCAGATTGTGCAGCTAGAATGTCTGCGGTCTGGCATCTGGGGCACGGCCGACACTTGGGGCAAGATAGTGTCGTTCCGGCAATGAAGATCGAGAAAATATGGACTTGAAGCACATGTATTCTTGTCATCGATGTATTCATCCAAAATTTTGAACCAAAGTCCATTCGTCTGCAGCTCTGGAGATATATGCACGGGTGCCCGCCCGATAAACCCGCTTAGTCACGTAGTGGAGTCCGGGGCATACAAACGCCCGCACTTAATCATCATGATATTTAACATTTAACCTCAGCAATGACTTGAATCAGCCCAAATAGCTCCCGGCTTAATCGGTTTAGATACATCACGCCTCAATGACTACTGAAATTCCGGACGAGTGACCCGACCTATTCACCAAACGCGAGCGCATCAGAATGCCCCGGGCCAGCACTACCCCGGGAGCACGGCTCCGATGCCGACGAGCCTGCGACAGCTGTAAAAGGCGGAAACAGAAATGCAACGGCGAGCAGCCATGTACAATCTGCGTTCAGAGGCACAAGGAGTCAGAATGCCATTTCTCGGATCGGCCCGCACGCCTACTCAAGCCAGACCCTAAGGACTCGACAATATTGCTCAGCGAGCGCGTGATAGCATCTCCGCAGCGGGAAACAGCAATGGACCGCCTTTTAAACTCCATTGAAGATCAAGGAATGAATATGGAACGTCAGGGAAAAGATGAGAAGGAAGGGACGGCTCCCGTGCCAAAAGTGGCGCGGCTTCTACGCGATGGTCAGGGAAAGTTTATGTATATTGGTGATTCGGCAAGTTTGTCGTTTTTACAGAGTCTGCGCCGTGTTGTTACGTCTTCCATTGGCCGGTGTGAGTTCACCGAGGACAACTCACGACACTCAATGCTCGAGGCCTTCCAGAGCAACCCAAGCACTCAGCCCGGAGCTCTAGTTACGCCACCAAGTAACGACGATGCCCAAAAATTAGCTTGTCAGTTCGTGCTTGCTACAAGCCCATTGCTTGACTTATTTGATCTGGAAGAGTTCCACTCACGGCTAGCTAATTGGGTTGCAAATCCAACAGGTGACGAAGATACCGTTAGCTCTATCTTCTATCTTGTCCTTGCCATCGGAGCTCAGGTCTCCGATATTGATCAGACAGTAGCTGAACAATATTTTGGCAGCGGTCGTCAATTGGCGTTCTCGGCCTTTCAGGAAACTCCAAGCATACACACCATTCAATCATACATTTTGGTTTCCATGTATATGCTCGGCGCATGCAGGCGCAACGGTGCATTTATGAACCTGGGGGTTGCCCTGCGTGCGGCCTACGCGGTAGGAATCCACCGCAAGGATGCAAACGCTCTATTTTGTGGGCGTGAGCGCCGAGCCAGGGAGCGAGTCTGGAAGAGTCTTCGAATGATGGATCTATTCCTCAGCGCCTCCCTAGGACGCCCTCCCGCAACTTCAGACTATGATTACGACATTCGTGAGGATACTCCTATACCAGGAAAATCACAGTCACATTTGGCCGCAGATCAACAGCTTTCTATTGCGGTGATTTCGCTTTGTCGAATATTCGAGCGAATTTTGACAGATGTGTACATGAAGCAAGTCATATCGATAAATGTTGCAGAGAAGATATCCAACCAACATCGGGCATGGGTTCGCACTCTGCCAGCAATGCTCAAAATGCAGACTGAGCGGCCCGAAAACAAATCCATGGAGAACAGCCTAGCTGCAGCTCATGTGTTTGGGTCATACTACTGGTCGATCATCCTATTGACACGGCCATTCCTCATATACCGTGTCGCCCAGTACGTCAAAGGGAAACCCGACTCATCCTCTGAAAATCGAAGCGGTAGCTCCCGAGTATCCTTGTTTGCCGATGCATGTGTCTATTCCGCACTCCGAGGTCTAGACGTGGTCGATAATCTCAGCCATTATACCTCCCTTCCACGTCGACTACCCTTCTTGATCAACTCCGTTTTTAACTCTGTCATCGTCCTCGGCGCTGCATTCTTTGCCGACTACGATAGTCTCCTCCCCCTAGAAGAAGGAATGAACAAAGCCGAACGGTTCCTAGGGCTATTTGTCCCGCACGATCCACATGCATGCCGATTTTTCCAGATCATCAAATACCTCCGCGCTGCTGTAACCGAATACGTTTCCCGGCGAAATCGACAATGGATGGATAGACGCAGCAAACAAGTCGACCAGCTCTTCGGTCAAGTTGGCGGTGACGAGGATCGCAACTCCCCAGGGGCTCCACCTTTCACTGGCCCAAGTGATAGTCACCATTCTGCATCTGCAACTGCAACTGCATTATCCCCTGCTTCCGACAAATTGCCCCTTGGGACTCCATCCTCTTACATTCCCTCCCAACTACCCCCTCAATCCCAATTTTCAACCGACAACGATGTTTGGGAAGCCCTGTGCAATGGCTCAGACCCTACTGCGGCTCTGTCCTACGACGCAGCCATTTCTGCGTTAACCACCTCTGGGATCCCAGTTGGCTGCTCCCCCGGTGGAACTATTCCCTCTGGTCCACCTGCGGTGTCCGGTCCATCTCCGCTTTCTGACGTGATGTTCCCGGATAATGGTCTGTTGTATATGGCTGAGGATCTTCCGGTCTTTGGCATCTGGGGGGATGAGCCGTGATTACCCAGTGGAGAACAAGTTATGTTTCAATGGTTAAATATGTGATGAAATGGTGTTCTGGTGGAGATCTGGTGTATTCCAAGGTTGGGAAGTTTATGATGTGATGACCCCTTGTAATTCTTTGTCCGTATAATTGGACGTGTTCATTTTTATATATATACCCCCAAGGACGAATTGATTTCTTAACATGGTATATCCCTGTAGAACAGAATGTGCGTGGCATAGGTCATTTTTTTAAGCGCCCAAATGACTAAATAGGGAAGAGTGTGCATATCCATACTACACACACAATATCTATATCTTAGGCCCCTATTTTAGGCTATTTACAACTTCTTTCAATCTAATTATTTTTTTTATCTAGTTTTCTCTCCTTGTCATGGTATCAGTTATCCACTTGGTGATCTTTGCGATCATTCTAGGTCTAACTGTGATGCTACGGACTTATAAAAATAAATCCAATCTAACTCCAGGACCAACAGGCAAATTCCTGATTGGCAATTGGCTTGACCTTCCCTCACCAGGAATACAGGAATGGCTGCATTGGTTGAAGCACAAGGAGCTCTATGGTATTGTCTCATCCAGTTCTGGATTGACAAATACTGAGCCTCACAGGTCCCATTAGCTCGATTACTGTCCTGGGCAAGACTCTCATTATCATCAATGATCGAGATCTAGCATTCCAAATCTTAGAAAAAAAACTCGGCAAAGCATTCTTCGCGACCGCACCTCGTCTTTGCCCATGATCTGTAAGTTTGAGTTCCCAGTATCTTTGATATATTTTTAGATTAAATGAAATCAAAAGAGCTGGATGGGGTCAGTTACCACCAAGTCAAGATAATACGCCGCTTCTTCGATCCTATCGTCGCGCAATTACCAGGGTTATCGGAACGAGAGAATCTGCGGCTAAATTCAATGGGCTGCTCGAATTAGAGGCACGACGGTTTGTATGTCGTGTGCTGCACACGCCAGAGAAGTTCATGGATCATAACAGGACGTGTGTATTCGGTATCTTTGGGGAATCTTTACTTACTTGGATATAGCGCTGCTGGTGCTTTTATCTTGAATGTTACATACGGCTATCAAGTTGAGCCTAGAGGTGAAGACCCTTTGGTACAACTAGCTAATCATGGGTTGTGCCAGTTCGCTGAGGCCACCGTGCCAGGAGCCTGGCTGGTTGATCTCATTCCGGCTCGTACGTTTCTTCCTATATCTCCAAGGATTGATTGCTAAACTCACTATACAGTGAAATATATCCCAGAATGGATGCCCGGGGCGAATTTCCAGAAAGTCGCCAAAGAACACCTTCAAACTATCACGAGAATTGCAGAGGGTCCGATTGCATTCACCAAGTTCCAAATGGACCGGGGCAAAGATAGACCGTGTTTTGTTTCGACGCTTCTCCGACAAGGCGTAGATGAAGAAATCGTCAAATGGTCAGCGGTGGCAATGTACGGCGGTGGATCAGATACGGTATGTTCCTAACACTCATATGCATTTCTTTCTACTCATTCATACTAGACTACTGGAGTTTTAGATGGGTTCTTTCTGGGAATGATGCTATTCCCAGATGTTCAACGCAGAGCCCAAGCTGAAATGGATGAGCTGTTCGGCAAACCAACTATACCATCAGCGGCTGATCGAGCAAGGCTGCCCTACGTGAATGCTATCGTCAAGGAAGCTATCAGATGGCACACTGTCACCCCCATGGGCATTCCTCACAAAACGGACGAAGATGATATCATAAATGGCTACTTGATTCCTAAAAATGCCATCATTCTACCTAACATATGGTATTTTCATTCATATTTCTGTCCCATTTTTTGCTGTGTTAACGTATATCTTAGGTCCTTCAACAATGATCCGGCGATATATCCTAACCCCCGGGATTTCCGCCCCGAACGGTTCCTTTCCGACCCAATTGCTGAGCCGAGAGATGTGAGCTTCGGTTTCGGTCGAAGAATTTGCCCTGGGCGTTTAATTGCTGAAACTTCAGTGTTTCTCATGATTGCACACACGCTCGCCGTCTTCAATATCAAAAAGCCCATTGAAGATGGTAAGGAAATCGAGCCTACTGTCCATTGCACATCAGGTCTTTTAAGCCACTTCGAACCTTTTAATGCAGTTCTTACTCCACGAAGTGAGAAGCACAAACAACTTTTAGTGGATTTTGAGAAATCACATCCTTTTGAAATGGGTGATTCTGATGTCTTGGCAGATGCCTATCATTTAAGGGGAGAATAGGGGGGGTGTGCTCTAGACTTTACCCCATACACACACTATCTTATAAGCATCTACTCCGTAGTGCTTTTATTATTGCATTCCTTCTTTCTTTCTTTTTTTTGAAAATATCTGTAGTATGCCGGGAGTTCCATCCAGTAGAGGATGCGAGTCTTGTCGAAAATCGAAAAAGAAGGTCTGTGCCTTTTAACTCCCCCATGGAGATATATATTGCTGAAGAACATAGTGTGATGAACGACAACCCTGTTCACGATGTCTTCGAATGGAGATATCCTGTGAAGGAAGTGGAAAACAACGTTATCAATTCAAATCTGTCAAATTGACATCCAAGACAATTCGAGTCTCAAAGTTCAATTCCATTTCTCAAGCCCCTTACAATCAACTAGCCAGTCGATTCATCAAAACACTTGATATTAGCGATATTCGCTTTGATATCTCGTTTTATGGCCTCTTTCTTAAAGATATTCCCAGACGTCTTGGAGAAAGTGCTGCATTGGATGCGGCCGCGCAGGCTTTGGTCTCTTCGTATCCCCTTCTTCATCCTCTTCGTGGTAGAGAAGTTCCCCGTGATGCGTTGATACTTTTTGGAAAATCGTTGAGGGTATTACGGGAATGTCTGGATAATCCAGTGGAGATTCGATCACCACATACCCTCTGTGCTATTTATCTCATCTCAATCTGTCAGGTAATGATATTATCCAAAAACATCTCTCTGTCTTCAATGCTAATGATTTTAGGATTGGCTTGGAAACGAAAAACAATCAACCAACCATGGGACAGCCATCGCACATTTACTTAGGATTGTAGATGTCTCCAGATATAAAAGTGGATTCGAAAGAGACTTGATCGTCACGTTGAGTGTACCGGTGGTATGTGAGACACTTTCCAACCTCCCTTACTTCACTAATCCTATCAGATCCTGGATGGAATATGCAATCCTCGGGTACAGATGGATCCAAGTTTCTGGGACGACGTGATGACCCTCATCCAGCAAGGCTCCACGGCCCCTGATAGTATTCCACGACCAACCACAACTCTACTGTCGCTTTCAAAGTTTCCAAAATACCTCCATCACCCGCACTCTCATCTTCCCGAGATCTTCGAAGCATATATGAAACTCCGAGAAGATGTACAGAACATCTACCCATATCTAGACCAGGTCACTGAATCAGCTGGCCTGTCCTCCCCAGTCCTTGGTCAACGCTCGCGCCATCGGGCAGCATACACCGTGGTCATTGCGTTAGCACTACTTCTAAATACCATTCTCCGTGCACTGGATTCAGAAAACCTCATGCTCACCCAGGAGTCGACCTTCTTCTGTGAGCAAATTATCAACGAGGCTGAGTCGGCTTCCCGCTACCGTCCGCTTGGTGCTGCTTATGTTGTACCATGTCTGGTGGTTGCCTTGGGTTCTGCAGAAGATCCACGGCAGTTGGCCCGTATCGAGGCCACATTGATCGATTACCAGACTGACTTTCGGGGATTTGAATGGAGGGAACTGGCTACGTGGCTCAGAGCGGTAGTTCACAGTCACCGCGCACAGGAACCCCTGATACCAAGCGATGTAAATATATCAGCTTTCGAGGTTCAGGGATCTTGTATGACGCAGCTGCAGGCTATATTCGGACTGTGTCTATATTAGGACTGCAATAAAAGCAAACCCCTCTGGCTGCGATTGATCTTAATAGTGTGTCTAAAACGATTTACTATATGGAGTCGGACAAAATACTCCAGGGCTGACTCCATGGATTATGTATGAGCCGGGGAGAGAACAAGAGCAGAATAAGTAACTATCCAAATAGATAAAGAGAGGGCATCCACACAAGCATAACCATAAACAGATTTATATGACAAGAAGTTAGAGACAAGGAAAAATGCAGGAAATGGGAGACCTAATCAGATTTGTCACAGAGCACAGGAAAGGAATATGGATAGCTCGCTAAGTGTGGGTTTGCAAAGGGGAAAAGAAGAGATTCGTGGTATGAGCTTCGATACGCGATGCATCAAAACGGGGACCAGGGTCATGATATGTACACATGTCGATTCCAAACTGGTTCGAAGGGACAAGCTGCGATATGTGAAAAGGACATCCCAGCCTCAGAATGAGCAAAACTTCAGGGCAAACATAGGAATTGCCAGGAAACCAGGATTATATACGCCAGTCTAGTATGGGCGAACACAGGGAGATTAGAAGCCGAACGGATTATTGGGGGCTGTTGATCGAGTTAGTTTTTATTATTTCTATCACCTGTAACGTTAGAAAACACTCACTAGCTTGCGAAAGGTTGGCTCTGAGTCCAGTCGGTTGTGGCTCCAGCTTCTTAGGGCCATCTGGCTTGACACCAAATCTGATGGAGGGAGGTGGTCCGGTCTTCTGTGGCGACAGAGGAGTGGCCGTTGGTTGCTGGGGAATAGGCGGCACAGGGGGGGGAGATGTGTAGGACTGGTTGCCGTAACCATTGATACCAGTGGGTTGCGGTTGCAATGCAGGAGGAAGGACAGAGTTGATACCAGTCTGCATTGGTTGTTGGTGTTGCCCATATCCACCAAAGCCTGTGGGCTGCGGCCCAAGTCCCTGGAACCCGGTTTGCTGAGGGGCCATTTGGTTACCATACGGCTGCTGCTGCTGCTGCTGCTGCTGGATACCGAATTGGGACTGGGGAGTAAACGCTGTGGGCTGCGGCATTAAGCCATTCTGATATGGGGGTTGACCCATAAATCCTGTCGCCTGCGGCTGCATCGAAGCTTGGTAACGCTGCTGGCTTATTTCGCTCAGACTCTGGCCAGGAGGAGCAATCGGAGGACCCGCCTGGGGAAGGCCCGTCAGCTGAGCCTGCAATGGAGGAGGACCAAAGGAGTTTTGTTGTTGCGAGAAGTTCTGGGGGGCGGACAGTGGACGCTGCGGGGGCGGAGGTAAGAGTGAGTTTTGTCCAACTGTTTGGGGGGCCTGAGGGCGTTGCCTGGCCTGTGCTTGGAACCCAGTCTGCTGAGGGCTGAAACCTTGCTGGTGTTGTCCTATCTGTGCCACTTGGGCAAACAAGCTGGGGGTGGCACCTGTTTGCTGAGCCGGTTGTACTGGTGGTGATTGCACCGCAGTGGCCTGAGGCTGTAAGGCAGGCATGGGCGGGGCAGGCTGTGCAGTAGGCTGAGCTGGCGTCGGCTGCAAAGGAGTTTGGAGCAAGGTCAGATCCGCCATTGCCCCTGTTGGCTGAGGAACCTGCGCTGCCGGGGGCGGCGGAGTGGGAGTGGCTGCAGCTGGTCGAGCAGGCTGCTTCGGCTGCTTCACCTCCCAAGCATCATCCTCAAATCCGGTTGCAGCAGGCTTTTCAGCTGCCGTAGAGGGTGGTGGACTCGCCGAGCTATCTGGTGATTTGGGCTCACCTCCCTGTCCGAACACTTTGGGATCAACCTCTCCGGCTTGGACGTTTGGTGTTGGTCTGCCCCTTCGAGTGTTGTTACGCAGCATACCACCAGGCCCGGAAAAGAGGCCACCTTGCCCTCCATCCTCACCATTGCCAATGACTTCCTCGCCGCCGAAACTGACGTTTCGGGGCTTAGACTTGTCTGGGGTACGGCCGTATTTGGCATCCAAAACCTTCATCACTCGCAAGGTATCGCCCAGGTTCAGACCCAAATTCTGAAGCATTTCAGAGGTAATGTCAGGTAGTACAGATTCGTCTATCGCATCCTTGTTGAATGACTGTGCATATCGCTCACAGCGATGGGGCCCAACGCCAGCCTTAAGGAAGAAGTCAAACCAATCATAGTCGGAACGTTGCACGGAAGCCCCAGCCTTGGAAGCCCCAGATTTGGAATCCTTGTTATTGGCACCTCGTGGTCGGATGCTTGAAAGAGGTTTGTCCTCATCTAGCGAGACGCCGGCGACCTTCTCCACATGCTCGAGATCCTCAACAGACATCTTCGAGACAGGTACGGCGATCTTGATACCGTTCACCTTGTGAAGCTGGATTTTACCATCCTGGAGACCTATGAACTGGGCTTCCACTGTGAAATCCTTGGTCCGATCCGTCCACTTTCGCACTTTAGTCGGATCAGGCTTGGACTTGACTTTGCTGTCGCGCTTGCTGTGGCGGTCCGAGGAATCCATCGAGTCCGTCCGTGACTTGCCCATAGCAAGCTTGGACAGCCGCATCTCCTCCATCCGGTTCTTCTCCACGCTTGACAGCCCTGGTTCGTTGGGCATTAACGGCGCCTTCGGTATTAATCCTGTGACTTCGACGTAGCTGCTTGGGACAACACCCTCCTTGTTGTTCTTCAGTCGCCGCACCATCCACCACTCCTCAGACTTGGTATCATCAAGGACGATGACCTCGTCCCCCACCGCTACTGTAACTTCGTCATCGCCTTGCGCCATGAAGTCATACAAGATCTGGCCCTTCTTTGGACCACCGCCTTCTCCTGCCTCGAGTACTTCACGCAATCCTCCTGCCCGGTAAGCACCGGCAATCTCACCGAGTGCCGCTGCAATCTCGTGGGCAGTGTCTTTAGCACCAGCATGGAAATCGATGCTCTTGCTAGGCCTGATAAGATCAACAAAGACATGTTTGCCTTCAATCGAGTAATGAGTGAGCTTCTCCGCACTCCATTCGTTCTGCCGATCATCGCCTTCAGGAGAAATAAAGATGATTCCAGTAGCCATGTTGATTCCCAATGTAGTCGGCATCTTCTTTCTCTTGCCCATAACTTCAACCATTTCATTGATGTTGTAGATATGATAGCCGGAAGGTGACCGAGGTGTCAACTCACCTGCCCGGTTGTAAGGGGGAGATGCTTTGACATGTGTCCCGTCACGACCCATAGCAGGCGCCGCCTGCTGAGGACGGGGTGGCGGGCTTGGGTCAGGCGCGTAACGGTCTATAGGTGAGGGTGCATGTTCCGAGGGTGGTCGACGTGGCAGACTGGGCGGCGGGGACTCCTCGCGCTCCTCCGCTTGGTCGTACGATGGCCGGACCGGAAGACTGGGTGGCGAAGGCTCATCTCTAGTTGTCTCGACAGGGGCATGCTGCTTATGGATGATACTTGCGATCGCAGCAGCAGCAGGGTTGTGAGACACATCAACTGGAGAGGCGGCGGGTGAAGCGTCGGTTTCTTCCGGGGCAGTCTCCGTCGGCCGCTGCGGAAGCGTAGGCGCGGCAGGCTCGGCTCGAACAGAAGGTGAAGGAGCGACAGGCGGTGCAGCGGAGCCATCCTCGATGATTTCGATGTAATTTGACGGCGCAAATCCATACTCTGAGTTTGTTCCAACCAATGTCCAATCCGGATCCGAGGTGTCGTACACCATCAGCTCAGCATCTTCTGAGAAGGAGACCTCCTCGTCAGTCTGCCGCGTGTAGTCGAAGAGGGCCGTCGCTCTGTGCGCCGGTTGCACCTATTTCATCTAATATCAGCAATTGTTCCTGTAGCCCGCACGGGTGCATTCGATCAGTGGAGCTCCGCAAGTCCAACGAGACTCACCTCTTCGACATAATTGTTAGGGACTAGGCCTTCAGGTTCGTCCTCATCCTCCCGTCCAGCCTTCTTTTTAGCCCTCCACCAATCATCGTCCGCATTCTTTTCCAAGATGTAAAGGAGGTCGCCCTCATGAATCTCGAGTTCGCCCGCTCCCTGTGGCTGGTAGTCGTACACAGCCGAGTAGACACCGATGAAACCCATATTGGAAACTGATCCCACGGCACCGATCAATTATAACCGCTGCAAATGGCAGCGTCTCAACGTGCCAGCTCTAGGTTTCGCAGTGATGTAGTTTGGGGATGAACGGGTGGTAATCGGTGATGCTGGCCGGTGCTCAGTCAGCCTTGGCGTTCCTTAGTGGGCGGAGCAGGGGATAAGTCGGGATGATGGGATCTTCGGCGGGGAGAGTAGACACAAAATGCCTAGGCGCAAAGTACTGAGAGAGGGAAAATAGAGAGGAGGTTGGATTTAGGGAGAGGGCGGGAAGGTGGGCCAGGAGTTCACAGTCACGTTGCCTCTGGTTTTTTGGACATTCTCTTCAATTGGATTCTTTTGCCTTTTTTTTATTTATTTATTTTTTATATATTTTGGTTTTATTGTTATTTTGATCTTCCTAATTATACGGCAAACTAATTTTCTACTTAAAGCGCTCGGCTCTGAAAGGGTAACATCTATGGGGCAATAGTATAGCGCTTTTGATACTGTGATTGGTACAGAGTATACTATGCCCAAGTGTAGCCAACCTAACCCTGTTGTATGGGATTGTAGTTTATATTGACTGTATCTAATCTTAGAAGGCTTCTTATACTAACAATATGTCTGATTAGATGCGTATAAATATCTTAATAAAACCAAGCCCACCCCCAGGCCTGAGTATATAGTACATGTGGTCTACGTTAAGGAGATGGAAGTAGTAAACGTTGGAATGTGTTCCCTCATGAAATGGAAAAAAAAAAAAAAAAAAAAACGATATCATTCATATACTGGAAGGAAAGTATCAAATGTACAAGATTTATACAATATCATAGTTCATCTTTAAAAGTTTCCTCACTTCCATCACTGTTTTCAGGCTTGTTCGATGGCTTTTTCTTTTCGACCGGTTCTGTTTCCTTCTTTGGCTTTTGTCCGGAATTTTCAGACTTCTTTTCTTGTGACTCTGACGACTTGTCCCAAGTGTCTTCCTCGTCTTCTTCAAGAACCCCTTGGAACTTGATCACGCCGTTGGTTTCCACAACCTCCAGTGTCCAATCTTTGCCATCTGCTTGCTCTTCAAGTAGATTCTTCATCTCTTCCAGTTTCTCTGAGTCGATATCGTACTTTTTCAGAATCTGCTTGGACATTTTTCGAATCTCGCCATTCTCGCGTTTCGCAACCACCTCCACTCGCTCCTCACCGGCAGATGCCACACGTCCTTTTTCAATTACCTTGCCTTCCATACCAACAAGTTTACGGCCTCCAACTTCAATTCCTCCGATAATCGGGAGTTCGGATTTGGCAATATCAGCATCCACATCTATAGCAGCATCGGCCAGTTGGTTGGCCGTGTACCACTCTTTGATAGCTTCCCATTCGGTGACTTCTTCGGGCATCAGGATTTCACGGCACTCAATAGTGTGTACCTCATCCTGTCGCGGTGGCAGGAAAGCAACGTCGTCACATAGACGAGGGGTATAGATTACCATTAGGTAGGAGCACGTGGTGAGCTCCTTGATCCAGCCGATGTGATCTGTCGATTGCGGATGACAATGGAATTGCACCTCAATATTGCGATCGCGTCCCGTAAGATCACACTTGGTCCCGCCACGCAGGTGCTGGACCAAATACCGCGAGCCACCCTTTGTGTGAAGTTCTGCCACATCTGTTTTGGCAGATTGCTTCTCTTCCTCGCCCTTATCGCCAATAAATCTTCCCAATACAAAGGAATGTGTCTCGGTATCTTCAATGGGTGGGTACTGGGGGACACCACGGCCAGCGGGAAGCGCATGGAACTGCTTGACCTGCTTCTGATAACAGAAGGAGTAGGACCACCAGCCCGAGAAATAGTACATGCATCTTCCTTCCATTTCACGTAGAAGTTCTAGACCACGATCTGTTGCTCGAGCCAATTCCTTCTGCTCCTCGGCCTTGCTATTCTCCTTGTCTCTCGTTGTATTATGGTCATCGTTCGTGACACGTGGGATCTGGCAGAGAAGTCGCCGGTCTTCGAGTATCATTTCTTCGTAGGTAAATGAAGATCGATTCACATCATCAGGCTGGTCGGTGGAGTCTGTCCTACCCTGGCCCATATAAATTTGGGGATTGTTCTGATCATTGGCGCGAGGGTTGGCCTGGGACTGGAGCAATGCTTCGGCGTGAGATTCAAGCACATACTCCTCAGGAAATTTCACTTGATACTTTGAGCAATAATGTTAGTTCAGCTCAAATCGTTCTAAGACCAATCCACCTACCTGGGGATAGGCCAGGATATCGTCATTAATGTTGAATGGCTTTTTATTTGCCCATGCGCTGCACACAGCACAGGCCAACACCAGCCATGGCGATAGACTTGCTGAGTGACCCATCTCTTCAAACCGATCAGGTTATAACGCAGTGAACCAAGGATGACAGTGGAGTCTAGGGGTTATAGGTAGCCTGAAGCTTCCCCGCGAAAGGCGCTTGTCGCAAGCAGCTTCAATCCGGCAATGTTAAGGGCTTTGTCATGTAATTGAATCGCATATGGGGATATCAGTTTAATTATGCAAAAACAGAAATATTTTTTCAAAGCTGGAATGAATCAAATGCCTAAGTAGGCAGTCCTCGCACGTCAGGTTTGGTACGGAGTAGTGGAGAGCCGCAATTGCTCCGTGGCCTTATCTGATAACGCCTAATCTACACTGAATTACTAGCTTAGGTATAGATCCCAATTACCAAGTCACCTGATTTTAAATGCTGAACTCAGCATTATGTACCTCATTTATCAGGTATACACGCTAACCACATATGGTTAGGCCTTTTGCTTAGCGGCTGCTGACGGGGATGTTGGTAATCCAAGCCAAGTCATTTCATTGGCCCAACCGGGCTGACTGATGTCTTGCAAAGCATTGGGGGATGGGTGCTACAAAGCCCTGGGGAGTATTTATGAGATTGACTAACGCTGACAGCATTCCTTTCCATGTAGAACATTCTACTCTTTTCAATCGCTTCCTTTGCATATAAATAACCCTCATCTCATCCATGAAACTGCTTCTACCACTTTTAATTTGCATCACAGCAATCTTTCTTACCTATAACCCTTCTATCAAAGACTCTCTCAAAGACTCTTTTCTCAGATTCATTCAGCAAAAGGCTCCTAGCCTGTCACAGTACATTCAGACAAAAAGCATTGTCAATCAAACAAACCACCACCCCGACCTGGAAACCCCGACTCCAATAGTCTTTCCCATCACAGATATGTCCGTTCCTCGTGCAATCCGACAGGCATTCCTTGCCGTTGAGCAAGCCGAAGGCGCAGGTGCCCGTGTGCGCCGCTCTATTGGAACTGCCAAGCTCCGCAACTTCAGTCCCTTCCTCATGCTCGACCACTTCACCATCGGCAAGGGCGCCGGCTTCCCGGATCACCCCCACCGCGGACAGGAGACCATCACCTATTTGTTGTCCGGCGGCGTTGACCACGAAGACTTCGCTGGTAACAAGGGAACCATCGGACCCGGTGATCTGCAGTTCATGACTGCAGGCCGCGGCATCATGCACGCTGAAATGCCCCACGAGAACGCAGACGGTAGCCCCAACGTTGGTATGCAGTTGTGGGTCGATCTGCCCCAAAAGCTGAAGTTCTGTGAGCCTCGTTACCGTGATCTGCGCGCTTCGGAGATTCCCCTTGCCACAGTCGATGAGGGCCGCGTCAAGATTAAGGTCATCTCGGGTCAGTCACATGGTGTTGACTCCGTGCGCGACTTGGCCTACACTCCTGTCTGGATCTTGGATATCACTATTAAGCCTGGTGGTCGTGTCTCACAGCCCCTGCCACAGGGATGGAACTCATTTGCCTACACTTTGGCTGGTGAGACTGTCTTTGGCTCGAATGATTCCACTCGCATCGTGAAGGAATTCACAAACGTTGAATTCGAGCAGAAGGGCGATTTTGTGGAACTATCCGTCCCCGATAATGCCGAAAAGGATGCTCGCATTTTCCTTGTGGCTGGCCAGCCACTGGACCAAAAGGTTGTTCAGTATGGACCATTTGTGCTGAATACCCAGGAGGAGGTTTACCAGGCGATGCTCGACTACCAAACTGCGTCCAATGGATTTGAGAGGACCCGAGGCTGGCAGAGTGAGATTGGCAAGCGAATGGGATAAATCCCATGGTTTTTGTTAATTGTTTTTGCATTTTCTTTTATGCGGACTATGGTAACATACATTAAGGTGTTTGGCGTAATTATATATGATATTGAATGAAGTCCTTCATATGAATGATTCATCGAGTCACCGGGAATTAATGTATCAGATATCTCATATTATACACGAAAAGGTCGTTTATAGCAACTCCGTATTCCCCTTCTTCACCGAGAAGGAAAATACACACATTAAAAAGACATTGCGATTCTATCCTAGATGAGATGTACATTTCTTTGAAATATCATATTGGGCTAAGCGGATCGGATTATTGAAGTCCTACGTCGACAAGGAACGAGGCCGCTACCCTAGGAGACAGGTAGGTGAAATCAGGTTTACCTGCATGTTTTAATTGTTGGATACATACTCCGTATGCTAGATCAAATTATCGCCAAATTGCAGGAGGTAAAAAGAAAAATATGTTCTGTCGATCCATCGTAGCGCCACTCAAATTGTCTCAGTCTGCGTGATTCCGTCGATTTTGATAGTCGCTCCAATGGTACCGATCAGAGCAAGCCCCCTGGGAATGTGGACGTCGCGAATCTTGAAGCAAGCAAATACAACCAGTCTCTGAAGGGCCGGACAGCACCGGAAGATGCACTGCGTAAGGTAGTCGTCCACCACAGTACTAAAGGAAATGTCAAGATACTGGAGGTTGGGATACATTTTGCCTTCTGCGAAAACCTGTTCAAATGCTTTGTATGAAATATGACGGCACGACGAAATGTTCAAGTGTTGAATCTTCGAGCCCGAATGTTCCATAAGCGCAAAGAACCCGTCGGATGCAAGCCCAATAGGCTCCTCCGGACCGTCGGGATTCGTCATGTCCACGTCTCGGAGGGAGTTTAAGTCGACATAGGTAAGAGCCGGATTAAACCAGCCCGTGAAGAGCGCGGCCAAACCTTTATCGGTGAAGGTTGAGTTGAGGGTAAGACGAAGCTTGGTTAGATGACGGCAATGCTCGTGGATATGCTGTAAAAGTCGGTCATCGACAAACTCAAATTCCTCCAAAGATAGAGTTTCCAGCTGAGAGCCAACACTACTCATGATTTCAAGAAGAGGCTCAGTCTTGAGTTCAGTCTCGTGCAGAAAACGCAGCGACAAATGCTGAAGGGACTTGAGCGACGAGATTCCCTCAAGCATCTCATTGTCGATTTTGTGTAAAAACTTCAGTTTCAGTCGCTGAAGCTCGGGGCAATGAAGGTACATCACTCGCGCAGTTTCGTTATCGAAGGCAGAATCCAGGTTCCACAGTTTGAGGCTCAGGAAACGATGACCAAGTTTCATGAAAAGCTGACGCCAACAGGCATCGGTCACAAGGTTTGGCCCATCCAGATGGAGGTCTTTGATCTCCATATCACGTTCTATCATATAATAAAAGATCTGGTCCTTCATTGGCGTGGTGAATCGAAGGTTGACCCTTGTAAGACGAGGCATGGAAGCCAGAATCTTGTGGTAATCATCCGTGCCAAGTTCTAGTCTTTGGTTAGACTTTCATTGCTTCAGAGAGAGAAAATAACCCCGACTTACTAGCACAGTCAAACAGATCGATGGATGTGTAATGAGGTCGTAAGAACAGATCTAGGGTCCGCGGGGTCACGGCCCGCCTTCTAGACAAGATCTGACCGAGACGTACTAGCAATGACGGAGGCAAATCGCCGAAGTCCTCAATATCATGGATATAATCTGCCACTTTCTATAAAATGATTAGCGGTCCTTGGCCAATGCCCGGAGCTTGAATGCCATGGACATACCTTGATACAGGTTTCCAGCAGACTCTGAGTACCATGAGGAGTCAACCCATCAAGTAGATTAGCTTGATTCTGACGTCGACCAATTCTAGGACCACGCTTCTTGGCCGGGGGCTTTTTATCATCAGCCGCGTGTTTCTTGGAGCATTCAACGCAAAGCAAGCCTCCATTCGGACCGGCCTTGCTGTAGGGAGTCACGGTGAAGCGCTTATCGCATATCTCGCAATTTGCAAGCTGGCCCGGTTGCGGGCGGTTTTTTTCTTCGTGAATCTGTAGAGCAAGGAAGTCATCATCTTCCTCATCATCGTAACCGCCACTAAAACGGGCCTTGCGCTTAGCAAACTCCTTGCTATTTTTTATCCTTGCGATGGCTTGCTCGCGCTTGCGCTTCTTGACGGGGTCCTCTGGTGACTCCAAGACCGATGGAGACCTAGATGCTTCGGGTGCATTAGATGATCCTTGTTCAGCTTGGTCAGTCTGGCGCTGTGCTTCGGCTTGCCGGCGGTCCCAATCATCCCGAATTTGTTGGGCTGAGATATTATTTGACTAGAATTAATCAGCAAAACCATACCTTCCAGGTTATAAAGATATCAACATACAGCAAGATAGTCAGTCAAGGCAGAGCGTCTAGAGCTGCGGTTAGTCTCTGGGTGATAAGGTGAAGGGAAGCAAAACATACGGGCCCCTAATGCCCTGGGGCTGAGTTGGCTGTCTTGGTTGCCTACGTCTTCCTGTCCTTTATAAAGTCAGTTTGAATACAACATAAAATATAACTCGTACTCACATATTGTAAAAGTGAGGCTCAAAGTCGGTCTAGGCCCGAGTCACTGGACCCGTGGCAATTTCGCGTTTCACTTAACGCGGTCTTATCTGAGATAAGACACGGTGTGAATATTGGGGGATATGATGATATGGAGAATATGAGGAATACACAAAAGAAGAAAGATGGAGAGAGATGAAGTCAGAGATACCTTTAATGCTCTTGATAATTATTTGCCACCAGGGGGGAAAAAACAAGAGAAGGAGAATCGGGAGATTCCGAGGAAATTTTCTGGTTCAGGCACCTGCCTCCGACTTCATCTCTTCTCTCTTCTCCTTTTCCCTTTTGAATTTCCCATTGGGGAACTTTTATTTTCATCTCTACTTTCTGGTGTTAATCTTTCATCCTATTTTCTCTCTCCTATTCCTATATTCAAATAAAACAAACAAGTGAAGTCGGCTTCTCTAGGTAGTGGCCCCCCCTTATGTCATTTTCCTATATATTCTTCAAACTTGGCTAACAAGATCCATCGTTATAGCTTAGTACCGTTTAATACCACATTTAATCTGCAAGCCTCTCGTTTAATCGCTCTCTATATCCTCCCGGTTTCAATATGAGGCACAATCTGAGACCCAGAACCACAATCCCTGATTCAGATGATGATTCTCAATTCAGTGAAACGTCATTGAGGAATTCATCACCCCTCCGTCGGTCAAGTCGATCGGGAACCATACGAGCTGGTGGGTCATCCCTTTCTCAGTCACGCCCTCGCGTCATCCAAGACTCTGAGGCAGATGAGGATGACTATGCCGGTCTATCGGACTCGGTTATACCAGACAATTCTGCTGCGGGCGGAATTGCAGTGGTCGTACCGGTGAAAAATGAGTCATCTAGTGACTCCAATTCTCGGAGTTCGATTGGAAATCTGTCGACGGGCTATAGTACCCCAGCTACCAGCGTTGGCGCTGCAATTACCGAACCCGACACCAAGACTGTCACTAAAGCTTCGGCGCGTATCAATGCCGCCGATCGCGTAAGGAGACTACAGTCAAGCGCATTATCACTAGGAGCTTCTAAAAGAGGAAGAAAACGCTCCGCGGCTATTTTGGCAGAGGATGATGGTGCTTCTGGTGTACCAGTAGCTCGTGCCTCCAAAAAAAGGACAACAAAACGGCCTGCTGCTGTTTTGTCTGTTCAAACTGATCCCGAAACTTCCGATATCGCACTAGCCCATGCACTCCAAATGGAAGAATATAATTACCCACGCCCGACAACAGAAGATCGTTTGCTTGTGGACAAATTCATTGAGGAACACATGAAATACGATCCGGACCCAGATTCTAGACCGGTGTCCTTTTCTCCGTTGAGTCCTGAGCCACCAGGGCTGCTTCCTTCTGGCGTTGCTTCTTCGGATACCTCTGGGGATCCCCTAGAAGGTGGATCTCCCATTTCTCTTGGGGAAGACCTCAATGACGATGACGATTCTGAAGGAGACCTACCCCCAACCTGGGAAGAACAACGGAAAGCTCGCCGTGTAAGTCTGGTTCTTTTCCTACATACCTTTACATGACTGACCATCACCTAGGCAGAAAAAGACCGAAAGAACCTCGTGCATAAGCACCCCACAATTGGTACTATGTGGGATGTGCTCAAAGCGCAGCCGATTATCGAGCCAAAGGAAGCCAAACAACCTGTCTCCATAACTCGTAAACTCAAGCCATTCCAACTAGAGGGGCTGAACTGGATGATAGAACAGGAAAAGACTCAATACAAAGGTGGATTGTTGGGTGATGAGATGGGCATGGGAAAGACTATCCAAGCAGTTTCACTCATCATGTCTGATTTCCCCCAACCCGATCCAACTCTCGTCCTTGTGCCACCTGTTGCTTTGATGCAGTGGGTATCTGAGATCAAGGAATACACAGATGGCAAGCTGAAAGTCTTGGTCTATCACAATTCCGACACAAAAATCAAAAAGATGACATCGGCTGAAATTCGCAAATACGATGTTATCATGATTTCCTATGCAAGTCTCGAATCCATTTACCGCAAGCAGGAGAAAGGCTTCTCTCGCGGTGAAACGATGGTCAAAGCAAATAGTGTCATCCACGCAGTCCATTACCACCGCCTCATTCTTGACGAGGCGCATAGTATCAAATCGCGTACCACTGGTGTTGCCAAGGCATGTTTTGCCTTGGAAGCTAATTACAAGTGGTGCCTATCGGGCACACCCGTACAGAACCGAATTGGAGAATTCTTTTCCCTTCTACGATTTCTACAAGTCAAGCCATTTGCATGCTACTTTTGTAAGCAGTGCGATTGCGAGCAACTCCAGTGGACCTCGACTAAAGAGGGACGTTGTACCGAGTGCTCTCACACTGGGTTTATGCATATTTCAATCTTCAACAAGGAGATTCTCAACCCAATTATTGAGGGGAAAACTCAGCAACAACGCAAAGACGGTCTCCACAAGCTCCGTCTCATCACCGATCATATCATGCTCCGTCGGATGAAACAACAACATACAAAGTCCATGGAGCTCCCAGCTAAACGTATCACATTGCACAATGAATTTTTTGGCGAGATCGAACAAGATTTCTCACGCAGCATCATGACGAACTCCACAAGAAAATTCGATACCTATGTCAGTGAGGGTGTCATGTTGAATAACTATGCCAACATCTTCGGATTGATCATGCAGATGCGCCAAGTTGCAAACCATCCCGATCTCATTTTGAAGAAAAAGGCGCAAGCAGGGTTCAACGTTGCTGTGTGCTGCGTCTGTGATGAGCCTGCAGAAGATGCCATTCGGTCTCAGTGTCGTCATGAGTTCTGTCGTCAATGCGCCAAGGACTATATCCAGTCTTTCCAGGACGATAGCAGGCATGTTGATTGCCCACAGTGTCATATTGCTCTTTCCATTGATTTGGAACAACCCACGCTTGCAGAATACGAAGAATCTGTCAAGAAGAATTCCATCATCAACCGCATCTCCATGGAGAGTTGGACCTCGTCCACGAAAATTGAGATGCTCCTCTATGAACTCTTCAAGGAGCGAAGCAAAAGCCATACTCCTAAATCCATTATCTTTTCTCAGTTCACATCGATGCTGCAACTAGTCGAGTGGCGGCTACGCCATGCCGGATTCAACACCGTGATGCTAGATGGATCGATGACCCCAGCACAGCGGCAAAAGTCCATTGAGCATTTCATGACTAAACCCGAGGTTGAGGTTTTCTTGGTTTCTCTCAAGGCTGGTGGTGTGGCACTCAACCTAACGGAAGCTTCCCGAGTTTTCATTGTTGACCCCTGGTGGAATCCTGCAGCGGAATGGCAAAGTGCCGATCGTAGTCACCGAATCGGCCAACAACGACCTTGTGTGGTCACTCGACTCTGTATTGAAGACTCGGTCGAATCACGAATCATTCAGCTTCAAGAGAAGAAAGCCAACCTCATTCGGGGTACCTTGAATAAAGATCAAGCGGCAGCCTTGGAAAAACTGACTCCGGAGGACATGCAGTTCCTGTTCCGAGGAACTTAAGACATTCTCTCCAAAAGTTCTCCAAATTCTCCAAATACGCCACATTCGTTAAACCCTTTTTCTTTTTCTTTTTTCCTCCATCATTTTCATGATTTCACGACCATGCTGTATCTGTATTAGAATTTTTGTTAGCTAGGAATTTTTTGGTTTCTTTTTTTTTATCTTTCATCTCAAGAATCAAAATAAATCTTTTGCTGAATATCATATACAGTAGTCCAAAGTGTTCCAACGTAATAAATATAGGGCTGACTCCAAATAAAAAGTCAAGTCTTGGCATTTGATATTCTGTTGCCTACATTTGTAAGGCTGAAAGCTTGGCCCTCTCCATTTATTCTGGCTATTAATATTAATATTCTTATTCTTATTTATATTTAATTCCTAGCCATGGACTCTCAACCTCGGTCACTGCCTATACATCCCATTGACAAATATGGCCCTAAATTTGTCGAGAAGGCTGACAAGATACATCACCGGGTCACTATGAAGGAAGAGTCAAAGCCCGCTGGAGGCTTTGATCCGACTCCCATTCCTCATGCCCCGCCAGGCTATACCCTCAAGATTACTTTCCATCGCGCAGAGGATCTGCCCATCGCGGACTTTGGCAGTTTTTCCTCCGATCCCTATGTCTCAGCGCAAATGGTAGTCGACCTGCCGAAGCGCCATAAACAAGACCCCGCCGTGAGCTTCCGCACCCCGACCGTGCGCAAGGACATGAACCCCAGCTGGGAATGCGAGTGGATTGTTGCAAATGTTCCCGCTTCGGGGTTTCAGTTGAAATGTCATCTGATGGACGAGGACCCCGCGGATCACGATGATAAGCTGGGGATCGCTTTCATCGACGTTCCTACACTCTCGGAAGACTGGGCAGGTTTCAAGGAGAAGTCCTTCAAGGTTAAAAAACGCTTTGGGAGCAAGCGCGTCTACGTCTTTACTAATCTCTCTGCTTTTGCGACTGGTCACCAGAAGGAGTCTTGGTTGGTGGTCAGTATCGAATGCCTCGGTAAGACCCCTGGCACGGAGGGGGGTCATATGTACACCATCGGTCCCAACCATTGGTTTAAGCATTTTTCTCCTTTGATCGGACGGCTTGCTGGCATCAAAGATCAAGTTCAAAGCAAAGATGGCAGTGGCAAGGCTATTAGCCGCTACAAGTGTGTTCTCCCTGGCGTTCCTCGTGACCCACTTATATACTGACCCAAATAGTTTCCAAGCGATTCAGATGCAGCTCACAGGCCCCATACCTGCAGAGTTATACCATCGCTATGTAGAGTTCAAGCCATTTGTGGCAGGCATGTTTCAGGCGCAGAGTCTACGAGGACGTATCCTGCATAAAGCGCTCCATCACCAACACCAGCGCATCTACAATTTCGACCGCACTACCTTGCACGGGTCCTTTCAGACTCCTTGCCGTGCACTCACCCAGAAATTTTTGGAGTTTGCGCATTATGGCCAGGGTGGACGGATCTTCACCTATGTGCTCACCTTGGACGGACAATTCCGGTTCACCGAGACCGGTAAAGAATTTGGCATTGATATGCTGAGCAAGCACACGATGCACAGCGATGTGTCTATCTACATCGCGTACTCGGGCGAATTCTTCCTTCGGCGGCGTAAGCATCGCCATCGTCGTAACTCCCCAGAAGGACGTGCAGAGCGCGCAGAGAATGTGGAGAATGCGGAGCATGCAGAATCGAGCACAGTACCCACAGACGAGTTTCCAGTAGAGGAAGATGAGGATCACAATGAGGGCGAAGATCTGGACCAAACCGAAGAAGGGATCCCTATCTCGACCGATCCAGTGGACTACGAACTCTTTATTGATAACGACAGTGGAACTTACCGTCCCAACGCGGAGAAGCTACCACTCCTACAGGAATTTGTATCCTCCAACTTCCCCGGTCTCCATGTTACGACTCTAGACTGCCAGGCAGATGCGAAACGAATGGGAAAACTGAAGGAAGAGCAGCGGGAATTCAAGAAGACCTCAGGAAATGTTATTACGTTTCTACAACAGAGCAGCGCATCTTCACTTTCAATCTCCAGCTCGGAAGAGGATGAACTCAACGAGCGCAGTGGTCATCCTAAACAACGTGGAGATCTTTCCCGACGAGTTCATGAGATGCGTGATCTACGAGGACAGGTAATGCGGTGGGTAGAAGCGGATGAGCCTAAGCACAAGCGTTACTCTACCCGTGAGCGTCCCGCATCGGCTGGTGTGATCACTGACCGTCATGGAAGTCTCGCGACTTGACTTTTTTTTTTTTTTTCTTCTTCTTTTTCTTCTTTTTCTTTGATTTTGGGGTATCGGGGGCCACGTATCATTTTAGTTTGTACTTGGTTTGAACCCGAGTCTTCACGACGTTCATGATTATTTTTTGATACCAGGGTTGCTTTTGTATAGGTTTTTTTTTTTTTTTTTTCATTAATACAATGATATTTAGAAGATTTCTAAATGTATTTATAGAGTCAGAAGTGAGGCTATGGTAGTCATATGTAGTTCCTTAAATATGCCTTGTGAACAAATAAATTAATTACATATTTTCAGATATGAAATTACCTAGTATATATCTAAATAGAAATTACAAAGAAGCAGCTTTTCAAACTATAGTGGTGTGTTGCCTTTTTATCCGACTCTCGCCCCCCCTCCTTCAGATCTCTCTGAGCTCTCTCATCCCTCTCCTTACACACCTTCACTGAATGATCACTCGGTTTCTTTACACCCTTCCATAGGCCATCCGACTGCAAGTTCGCAGACCGTCGATGGCCAACGATTGGTCCGCTACTTCGGTCTCTTTCTCGCGTCGTGAGATCCATTTGCCATCATGGGGAATGTTGCCAGCCGCCTTGACGATGCGGGGAACTTGTTTTTCAAGGATCAGACTCGCTGTAAGTTAAATCGGATCGATTTTTGTAGTTCCTCAATATATTGATGAAATTTCCGGCTAGTCTCGATCGCATCGGTCACGATAAGCAACCCACGACGTCGTCTTTTGACTCTAACCCCCAACGCGTTCCCTGCGGCCAGATTCATAGCTAAGCGCGATGTCGGCGACGATACTCCGATCGAATATATTCAGGTACGCAGTGTCTAACAAAGTCTGGATGTATGTTGTCTAGCTAACAAAGCTCAAAATACAGGACCCCGACACCCCCTCCGCCGCTCTGACCCCGACGTTCATGCTACGGCTATCGAACGACGAGGAGCTGATCTTCAAATTCACGTTTATAATCCGTCAGACACAGACCGGAAATGCTCCAAACTCCGTCAATGGTGTCTCCACGACTATGCCCGAGGTGGCAGATACCAGTCTCACAGGCCTCACGTTCGCTCACGCATCCAACTCGAAGGAACTGGATAATCTGATTACAAGAGAGTTCCATGCGAACCCTAACCTTCAGAATAATTCTAACGTTCAGCTGATCGGAGATTACTCTACTGGGGGCAGTCCGTCAGTGTCATTCGAATGGTCATGGAGATGGAAGCCTCCGAAGGCAACAGAGGACAAAGGTGGCGGCTGGCGCAACAGCTGCAGCTTCTTGGATTACGACCAAAGAACAAACCGCCTCAACACCCTCGCTCATTTTTCTTTCTGGGTGCACAACTCTAATCGTCCCCTGCCGAGTCCTCAGATATCATCACCAAACCTAGAGCTACCCACTTTTCCGCGTTCTCGTATCTCATCAACTCAGTCTGTCCTATCCTACTATAGTGATGCCGAATCCACTCATCCGAATCCATCCACTATTCCGCCTGATCCAGCGGAGATGTCTCTCCCTCCCCCTCCTCCTCCGCCGTCCGTGCCCCCTCCCGCACCACCAGCCAAGGTGGACCTCCCGCATTCGCGGGCAGGCGATGAGATGAGCGGAGTGGAGGACGGACCCTTGTTCCGGGCGACTATGAAAGCGCTAGAGTCGAAGACAAGCAATATGCGAATCAAAATAAAGAAAGTGCTCAAGAAAGCCGAGAGCGCGCAGCTAGCGCAAGCCAGTTGCAATGAGGCCATGGAGGCGTTCATAGGATCATTGAATGATGCATCCACGTCAAATGCAAATGCCATTCAGCCAGCGTTGGATCATTACTTCGAGAAGATCGCTCGGCAGATTTTGAATTACGAGCAACTCAACACGATGCAACTTCAGAAGCTTGTGATTGATCCTCTGGTCAAGCTATATAACAACGATATTAAACAAGCAGAAGCTAAAAAGAAGGAGTGGGATGAAGAAAGCCGCGACTATTACGCATATGTCAGTCGGTATCTGGGCCAGCGGCAGGATTCGCTGAAAGAGAAGAAGCGTGCCGAGAGTGATTCAAAGTACCAAGTCAAGCGCCGGAATTTCGAACTGAGGCGATTTGATTACTCCTCTTTCATGCAAGATCTCCACGGAGGTCGTAAAGAGCAAGAGGTTCTCTCACATCTCACCAAGTATGCAAGTTGCCAGGCCAAGAATTTCCTGTTAACTGCCAAAAATGTTGAAGGAATGACCCCTCAGCTGGATGCCCTAATCCACGAGGTGGACCAGGCCGACAAGGAGTTCCAATTCCAGCGTACAGAACGCGAAGAGAAACGCCGGGCTCTGGAAAATGGTAGTAACCCATATCTTGAGCCCGACGTGGTGGCCAGTGCGACGAGCGTACCTACTATCTCTCCTGGGATTGCGAACGGCGGTCCATCTAACGAGGTCGAGCTTGGCCGAGCTGATAGCACTGGCTCCCAGCTTCGAGGAGTCATTAGCAACACCTCATCGGTTTCATCTCAAGCAAATGCAGGATCGGTTGCATCAGCCACAGGGATTAGTGCACCCACGTCAAACCCGACGGCGGTTGGCACCGCGAGCCAGAATCGCTTCAAGGGTATCCGAGATCTCGAGGAACAGAACAATCTTGGATCTGATCGAAGCAGTGGCCAACAGCGGAAAGAAGGCCTCCTCTGGGCACTCTCCCGTCCGGGATCTCACATCGACCCCAAGGGGATCAACAAACAGGCATGGCACAAGTAAGTACAAGCACGTGAATGGTCGATCTGCCTTCTAATTTTTGTCAGATTTTGGATTGTCTTGGATCAAGGAAAGTTATCCGAGTATAGCAACTGGAAACAAAAGCTAGATTTACACATGGACCCCATCGATCTGCGTATGGCGTCCGTCCGTGAAGCTCGAAACGCGGAACGGCGGTTCTGTTTTGAAGTGATCACACCCCAGTTCAAACGTATTTATCAAGCCACATCCGAGGACGACATGTCCAATTGGATCAGGTCTATCAACAACGCGCTACAGAGTGCCGTTGAAGGCCAAGAGACTCCGCCTTCCTCCGCATCTAGGGATGATAGGCCGACCAGTCGGGATATCGGTTCCGTTTTGACCGGGAAAAGCTCGTCTGTGTCTGGCCACCACTCCTATTCCTCCTCTAGCTCCGGCAACAACGCTGGCGTCATCCGCCGAACAACAGTCGGTGCACGTCCGGGCTATGTCCGTCATGATAGCAACAGCTTTGAAGAAAATCCTGCAAAACTTCTGCAGGTTGTACGGGATGCGGACCAAGGCAATAACTGGTGTGCTGATTGCGGATCCTCGTCCAAGGTTGAGTGGGTGTCCATCAACCTCGGAATCATTCTCTGCATTGAATGTAGTGGTATTCACCGCTCTCTGGGCACGCATATATCTAAGATCCGCTCTCTCACATTGGATGTACATTCTTTCTCGAACGATATCGTCGAAATTCTCCTACAGATTGGCAATCGCGTCAGCAACATGATTTGGGAGGCGAACCTGGATCAAACTCTCAAGCCGAGCGCCAGCTCTACACGAGAGCAACGGTTGAAATTCATCACCGCCAAATATGTTGATCGAGCCTACGTTGAGCATCTGCCTTCACCACGTTCTCGTTTTGCGACACCCGATGAAACACTTCTCGCGTCAATCAAAAAGAACGACATCCAAGGGGTCCTCTATGGCCTCGCCCTACGTGGCAACGTAAACATAACCGATCGCTCCCGCAACACCCATGCAACCTTCCTAGCCCTCGCCGCAGCCGATCCTGCGTCCCCGGGCTCTCCACCGACCACCCTCGCCGCCAAGTCTAGCGCAAAGGCCATCCCGTTCCCTATCGCCGAGCTGCTAGTCCAAAACGGCGCCGAGATCCCGCCACAACCCCCTTCCATCCCTCTCTCCCCCGCAGCCAAGCTCTACCTCAGCCAGCGGACCGCCCGCACATCTGCCTTTAGCGTACCTCCACCGCCGCTAGGTGGGAAGTCCTCTGCCAATGATACCCTGGGCTCTCTCCCAACTATTCGCAGCAAGGACTCTTCCTCTTCGTCAAACACGCCCACCCTTGCGGAAAGCAGAGATAAAGACAGAGAGAAGCTCTCTAAACGAGGAAGCGCCGGCGCCCGCTTTGCTGGGAAAGTGGCTTCACTTGGAATTGATCGATAAAGGGCTTCTCCCCCGCGCTTCATCTTGTCTATATCCTCCGTCTAGCACATCAGCCGCGCCGCCCATAATCGTAATTATATCAGTGTTTAATGAGATTCCGCATGAAAAATTCCCCTCTTGATGACTTTTTTTTTTTTTTCTTTTCACTCTTTGCTTTTCTGTTTCTGGTGGTCCATAATTTTTTTTTCTTTTTTTTTTCCCCTGCTCTTTGGCTCTGAGTTCTATGAGGTCCAAATGGTGATTTCTCTCTTTTCTTTTTCACTTCGTGTCAATTCTTGATACTAGCATATCGATCCTAGTTTTGGATGGTTGCTCACGTGGTTTATTGTCTTCCTAGGACAAATTCAAATATGGGTCGGGTCTGTTGCCTTTGCCCTACGTTTTGATTATTTTGTTTTTTTTTTATCAGCTGTAGTTGTGCTCTGGTGTCCAATGTTGGAATGTTCTGGGCGGCTTGTACTTATCGAGTTTTGGGGAGAATCTACAGTAACCAGTCGTGATAGCCATGAACTGATCTCTTGAGTAATTGTCTATATCGAATGGAGCTAGTTGAGATATTTTGTACACCTGTTTTTTTTGTTTGCCTCGTTATCCACTTTCCCCTATCAACAATATTTATGAACCGATACTCTCTTGGATACTGAATACTGTACAGAAACGAAGTTGCCTAACAGTGGCGATACCAATATGCCTACGCATCCACCCTGACCCCAGCAGCTGACGATACTCTCAACGGTCATAATGCTAGAAACTGCAACACCGTGGGGCTGTGGCGTCTAGCGGTGGCCGAGGATGGTAAGACCTGCAGTCTACCCGATGAAATTAGAATGGACTACACGGAGTTATATGGATCTATATGGATATATATGGAGACGTGGCTGTGAAGGTTCATTATATGCAACGCAACACTACTCGGAGATACCCTGCTGATCCCTGCTCCATGTCCCTGCAGTGATTGGGGTAGTATATGTAGTGAGAGTCAATAGTCACGAAGCTATGATAGGGGCTTAGAGTGGAATATGCCCCATCCGCATCATATTGCATTGTGAGGGTGACCCATATAATTTTCAGTGAATTTGCCTGGATCAAAGAAGGTAAGAGAGAAGTAGTCCAAGATGTGTTTGACAAGACAGGGCTAGATGTGGAGAGACGTGGGGAATATGATGTCATAATGCCTAAGGTGTCAATGTGGCGTCTTGAAGAACATCCTCGACAGTTCGAGAAACTGACCACTCACGTTAGACTGATCGTCCCGATTCCCTGACCCAAAAACAGTAGAAAGCGCTAGAATGCGGGTTTGGACCCTTTTGGATGGGTTCACTTACAAAGCGTGCGTCAGTGGCCCCTCCACTGTCGTCAATGTACTTAAGTACTTCTTGAAATGGAGCTTCAGTATAGTGAGAGTGGGGGAATGAGTCATGGTCACAGCAATCTGATGTATACGTGCTCTTATATTAGAGAGGACTCGGAGAAATAGTCCGATATCAATGTATATACAATGTGCTGAACTACCATGATTTCCCTGATTCTCATAGAAAGGTGACAATCTCGGAAGGTACTTTTCAAGATCCAAAAATTGAATGGCGAGATGCAGAGTTACTCTAATATTCTTTGATTGGTGTAAAAATCCTAGTGGATATAAAAAAAAAGTGTCTAGGGTTCGTTTCTCTTTCTCTTTATATAGGTGCTTATGTACTCCGTAGTGTAGATTTAACATCACTGATTGGCTGGCATGAGATGCCGATAGACAAATCGGGTGGACCCGACTTCACTTTGTTTTTTTGTTTTTTTTTTCTTTTTTTCTTTTGGTCTTTTTTTTGGTTTCAATTTCTGTCTTTTTCCTTCAATTGGTTCAATTTCAAGGGAAAAGGCTCCCTGACGTACAGCTTGGTGTTTTCAGTCTCCACTACCTACTTTTATACTCTGAAACAGAGAATACTAAACACCATATGGTGACTTTTCCCCATTATCAGACTGCACTATAGCACATTTGCTTAAACTCGTACAATCTACATTGTACTTCAATGTTCCAACTGAAAAGTCTGAAAAGTTTGAAAGATCTAGGAAACATGAGTCTGAGATATCCAGAAGTCCCATTTATGAAACGCCCCGTCGGATCCAAAACCTCATTTTGACCAAGTTTGATCAAACGGCTTTGCGCCTGTACTGTATCGTTGTGCTTGTACTGTACCGTTTGTCCGTACAGTTCGTTTCTATACCCTTTTCTCATTGGGTATGTTCTTTTTTGTTTCGGCTCTTTTCTACCTACTTGGGCTTCCTCCCCTGATAGTGGCAACTCTATGCATTCAAGTCATTCGGTCTAGGCTCCGAGAGGCTCTTTGGGCTCCAATTTCTCAGTCCATAACCCCAATCACAATTCTGCCTTCTCATCACAAAAAAAAAAAAAAAAGAATGCTCTGCATCTGTTCAAAGAGTAAGCACGTCTGCATAAATGACACATAGATGATTTTATTCGATTCCGAGAATCATCCCGAGTCTCTTATTTGATATATAGACTTATTATTATTTGATTTGCTTATTCTTATTCTTAGTATAATAAACTGTACGGTCCACTTATCCCGCTTTTTTTTCCTTATATATCTTTATCTTTATATTTATATATATATATATATATATATATATATATATATACTTCCTTGACATCAGCCACAGCTTTCTGCCAAGAGAAGTTGGCTTCAATTCTGGACCTTTTTCAATTACTTTCCTTCTCTTTGGACTCTTTCCTCCCTATCTGTTTCTATCCCCAGAGCTCTATTTCTACCTCTCAACTCTCTACCCTTGACACTTTTCAAATGGCCATTCACATCATTTTAGAACACACCCTTTGACAGAAAATAGGTATGTTAAACCTTTTCTATTTTTTTTTTTTTTTTGTAGTTTCATATTTCTCTCTGGTAGGACTCTCCCCTCTCTAGATTATACCCTTAAAAGAGCTTCCCTTCTCTCTATATTTCCCTTCGTCCCACCTTGAATTTTGTCTTGCGCTTATGGTCTAAAAGGAGGGGGGTTAGTGTGTCGCTGATTTTTTTCTTTTCTCCCCTTTCAATTTCCTTTTTCTTTTTTTTCCACACTTTCTATTTTTCCTCACTAACTTGCATAGCATCTGATCTTTGCACTTCTTCTCCTTCTCTTCTATGCACATCTGTGGAGAGCGGGTTGACTTATATACAGGTAAGGAAGTCCTCAAGTGTAAGATGTGTCCATTGCCTACACTAAAATCTGTAAAGTAGTTACAAGGTTGCAATTGGAAGTTTTGTCGCCCCCATGGGCAATGTTCCTTCAGACAAGACACCCGACGGGACAGCCCCGGTATCAGAACAGGGTTGGTTCTTTCTTTCATCTGTTCAAAGCGTATATTGACTAAATCTCTTCCCAGCCTCTCCTGCTTCAGCGCGACCCAATGTCAGACACCATTCCAGCTTCGCAGAAACTCGATATGGAACCACCTCTTCTCCCTTAAATATGGGGATGGGATACCCCCTCCCAAGCCATCATTTGCAAGGCTCCCCATATGACCACCAGTCAATGCATCAGTATCCGGCAGCCGGGCAAGGCATGATGTATCCTATGCCAATGCCTCCGTATGGACACAACCCCGGCATGGTCTACGGAATGCCTTACCCAGCTTATCCGCCCTATGCGATCCCTCAACATGGAACCCATTACCAGCCACCTGGAACACAAATGCATAACCTCAGTCCCGGGCAAGTATCTTCATATGGCTCAGGCTATTACCCTCACTCGCCATACAGTTCCCCTTATGGACATGGAGTGTCTGCTAGTCAAATGCCCCAGGCTGGGTCTCCAGTCCGCACTAACACGAATTCACCATCTAAACCGGGATCTTTGCGCAAAGAGGATAAACGGATGTCGGAATTAGACTACGACGTCTCAAAGACCATCGTGGATGGATCGAATCCTATGAAATTAGTGCAACCGCAACCTCTCCCCTCTGGTGAGTTATTTTCTTTCTTTCTTTCTTTTTCTTTCTGACCTTTCATTTTGGAACCATTATTAACCTGCAATGCATCTGAAGACAATAGTTCCCCTTCGCAATCAGCCCCGACCGCCCCGAGTACCCCACGAGGACCACCCCGAAAGCCAAAGCAATCCGGTCACGCGCTCTGGGTCGGAAATCTTCCCCCAGGAACCAATGTCGTGGATCTCAAAGATCACTTTTCACAAGAGGCAACAAACGACATTGAAAGTGTTTTCCTCATATCCAAAAGTAACTGTGCGTTTGTGAATTACAAGTCGGCTACCGCTTGTGTTGCAGCGTTGGCGAGATTTCATGACTCCCGATTCCAGGGTGTGCGTGTTGTCTGTCGACTGCGAACGGGCTTCACTGCTCCAGGGTCCGGATCTGTAGGTGCAGGTCCCGTGGCGAATGCTCCTCAGTCACGACTGGAGGATATTGCTACGGGCACCGCTACTACTACAGCTACGGACGAGGAACATTCAATTGCCCCAGAGCTCAGCTCGCCAGCGCCCGCTACGGGGAACTACCCACCCCCGGCCCGACTAGTAGATCGGTACTTTATTGTCAAAAGCTTGACGGTGGAGGATCTCGAGCTGAGCAAGCAAAGCGGCATTTGGGCTACACAGTCGCACAATGAGGCGGCGATGAATCAGGCTTTTGAGGTAAGTATGGACCTAGATGCTCAATGGCCGAGGCTGACCTTTGCTCAGACCACCGACTACGTCTATTTGATCTTCTCCGCCAACAAATCGGGCGAGTATTTTGGATACGCGCGTATGATGTCACCAATCAGCGATGACGAAGAACTCGCCTTGGAAATGCCATCTCGGCCCGAACCCCCGCCTGGGCCCGACGAGCTCGACGTGACCCTGACAGCGGCAACTTCGACCGCACCTCAAGGCCGAATCATCGATGATTCGGTGCGGGGTACCATCTTCTGGGAGGTTGAGTCGTCGGAAGATGAGAACGACGCCGCCAGCGAGAAGAGTGTGGAGAAGGTCATCGAGCCCGAGGATCCGGAAGAAGGCCAAACATTTGGTAAACCGTTCCGCATTCAATGGATCTCAACAGAGCGAGTGCCCTTTCAGCGCACTCGTGGTCTTCGTAACCCTTGGAATGCGAATCGGGAAATCAAAATCGCTCGTGATGGTACTGAAATCGAGCCAACGATTGGCCGTAAGCTGATTCAATTGTTTCACTTGCCTTGAATTTTCCGATTTCTCAATTTCCTAACTTGGAAATGATCTGCTTCGTCTCTTCTCTATTATCAATCTGTAGCTTGTTTTCCTGTCCTATAATGGCAGGCATTGACAAAGGGGATTTCAGGAACCAAGTAACGCTTAGGATTTCTGGTTTACTGTCCAGAAATTCCGATATCCAGCACATATATGAAAACACTTTATGGGAAATGAGCAATATACGATGTGCCTCCCTATATTCATATAGTTACCTCTGGGCTACGAATGCTTCCCCTCTTTTATGCAGGGATTAGTCTTCACGGATAACCATCAATCATCCCAAACAACGACCAAACCAGACACTAGAAAACATTCACGTCATATGCACCTACTGTAAGATTACCATCTATCATATACATATATTTGACTTCTGTAGGTTTGGATTATTTATGTTATTGTAAGATTACTGGTATCAATGGTTATATCCCCCATATATGGATATCCTTATATAGCCTTATATAGCCTTATATAAGCTTATATAGGGTACCAAGATTCAGGACATTCCCACCTCACTATTCAGTGATTTAAACCAATTATAATGATTTAAAGGAGAAAGTATTAAACCAATTATAATCAATTCTAATAAGTGATATAACAAGTCAACTATCAAATTAAACCAATCAAGTCAAATTACCAAAAAATCCCCAAAATCCAACATGACATCACGTGGACTCTCTCTCTCCACTTAGCGCCACTTTCCCCAGATAATGTGATGCTTAGCTTTCTTCTACCGAAACCTCACTATTTCCCACTTTTCTTTCCTTCTCTTCTCTAACTTCTAGCTTCCTCTCTCTAAACACTTCTGTTTTTATCTGAACCATTTCAATATTTTCAATTCCTTATTCCCGCCATTACTCCCTTCCACCTTCCACCCTCCACCCTTCCACCTCCCCACTTTCCAAGTTGAGATCATACCACTCTCTCCTTGGATCTCTCTATATTCTCCAATCTTCTATTCTATGAGAAGGGCGGCTAGTCCGTCCGAGTCTTCTTGCTCTCTCAGTTCAGACCCTCCTTTATCTGACAATGTCTAACGATCGTACCTCCCCCATCTCGGTCCCAAATGCGGAGAATCGTCCACGTCGTGGTTCCATCGCCGACATCTTCTCCAAGCAGAGCAACCCATCCAACACCCAGCCTACCCAACAGTCCAATCAGCGTCGGCTGTCAATCACCACGCTAGGACTTTCTGGTTCCCCCACTCAAACATCCGCCTTCGGTGGCAACCGCAACTTCCGTCGAGGTAGCCTATCTAGCTCAATGGGCTCCAATGTCCCAACCGAAGATGCCCTCGAGGACGAGCAAGGAACAGAAACCTCGCCTAGCTCGCAGTTTGGGAGACGTGTCTCCTTTGGTGCACAGGCCCTGCGTGATGCTCGTGTAGGAAGCATAGGCAATGGTAGAAACTACCCCCCTCCGTCTGCTGTAGGCCCGCGCCGTTCCCCTCCGGCTGGCTCAGCCCTCGCTGCTACCCGATCTTCCGCAAGTACTTCAACGTCTCCTCTGGATGAGAGATCTAACGCATCACGCCGACCCTTAGGCGAAGGCTTTAACTGGTCAGAGGCCCTCCGCTCTCGTGCCGAGCGTGCCCCTTCCATCGGCGGCCCTGTCTCCCCGCAGGCAGCCCAACGTTCCGGTTACCACCAGCGTGCCGCTTCCATCGCATCTATGGAGCAGCCTAGCCGGGAAATGCCCCGTCAGCCCAAGCAGAATAAGCCAGACTTCTTCCAGGAGAAGATCTTGCGGGGTGACTTCATGGACTAGAGATCAATTCTCGTCACTTTCCCAGGGAAGTATATCCTGATCAGTGCTACTGGGGCTCCATTTGGCTTCTTTTTTCTTTACTTTTATTACTCTTTCTGCATCAAAAGTCTCAACAGGCTTATATCAATTCTGGGTTTCCATCCGCTCGATGTGTGTTTCCCAACTTTTTCCTCCTTCTGAAAATAGGTGGAAAATGTATGAAAATGATTCATGGTTGGATCATCAACTTCTTTTTTTTTTTTTTTTTTTTTTTTTTCTTTTTTTTTTCACCCCTGGGATTGGGGTTTTTTTTTTTTTTTTGGCCTTTTTTCTTTCCCTTTTTTTTATTTTTTTCTGGTTGGGTTCTTGAATTTTTTTTTTTTTTTTTTTTTTTTTTTTTCCTTTTTTCTTTCAGCCCTGGGATCGGCGTTTTTTTATCTTTCTGGGCCTTTTTCCTTACCCATCCTGGTGATGATTTTACTCTTATGACTACCAAATTGACACCCACTGGTCACTGGTTATTGGAATATGAATTGTATTTTGGAATACTCTATATCTCTCCTGTTCCTTTCAGTATATATACATATATATACACTGAACTTCCCCCGTATGTTCATTACTTCCCAACATCGCACAAACTTGCCCCCCTTCGGACCATATACATCACACCACTTCATCCCTTCGTGTCACCCCCTCTCAAGAGAAATGCGAAGAAGGTCCAGTCCCAGCATCATCCGCAGTCTCAGCATGTGAATGTCCAGGCACCTCCGCCGCCTTTCTGCTGGCCGAACTCTCCTCTTCCTTGTTATACTTCTTCGCAACCTTCCGATCCAGAAGCTGGTCGGTCGTGAGCCTATTCTCCGGCTCCGGCGGCTCCCACTTGCTACTCTTCCACGGTGGTACACGCATGATATACATCATGTCCATCTCTTCAAGGGTCTTATCCTTACCCTCGATGACAAAGAAGTAAACAATAATCACCGCAAAGAACAAGCACCCGGCAAACACATACCCATACGCAAAGTCAATATCACCGGTGATAAACGGCGTGAAGAATCCAATCAGGAAATTCCACAGCCAGTTCGACGCAGTCGCCATTGCCATAGCACGTGCCCGGTATCGTGATGGGTACAGCTCGGCCACAATCGCCCACACCATGGGGCCCCACGTCATGGCAAACCCAGTGATGAACAGACACGCAAATACAACCATCGCTTTGCCCGCTCCAGGCGTGTTACGTGGCGTATCCACGTCAAGCGAGAAGTGGCCCACAGACGCAAATACCATAAAGCAGATGAACATCCAGATCCCACCGGCGATCAGAGACTTGCGTCGTCCAAAATGCTCAATCACGTATAGTCCGCCGAATGTGGTACCGAAATTGACACCTCCAAGGATCATCTGCGTTACGTACGTGTTACTGATTCCCGCCCCGTTGAAGATCACCGTTCCCTATATCATATTAGTCCAGCTCGACGTATATTACATTATACCGTCGAAAAGTACTCACGTAGTAGAAGAAGTAGTTGGCACCCGTCAACTGCTGCAGAGCTTGAAGCACAACGCCAAGAATGATACGATACGTCATGCGTGGCGCCTTGAACATTTCAACCCAACCGCGCAGCCCGCCTCGCGCCCCCTGCTCGGCATCCAGCTGTTCCTGGATCTCGGCAATCTCATGCACGATCACCCGGTGGTTTTCAGGTACACCGTATAGCTTTGCCATGGTGCCTCGTGCGCGGTCCACGCGGCCATTTCGGTAGTCGAAGCGAGGACTCTCCGGGAAAAGGAGGATCCCGATTCCGAGGACGAGAGACCACAAGAAGGTGATGCCGAGTGTGATTCGCCACGATGCAGTGCTGTCCATGTGCTCTGTGCCGAAGTTGATGCAGTATGCCACGAAGATACCCAATGTTACGAATAATTGGTAGGAGCTAAGGTTGGGTTAGGGTTATTGGTGTGTATTACAATGTCGAGTGTTTGGTTATTACTTACCACACCATCGCTCCTCGGATGTGTCGTGGTGCGATCTCACCCTGGTACATAGGCACAAGTAGTGAGCATGCACCGACACCGAATCCGGTTACGAATCGACCCATCATGAACTGGTACCATTTTCCTGCTGGTGAGGAGATCTGGATTATCAGTCCGACATCGAGGATGATACACCAGAAGAAGATGGACCACTTTCGGCCAATTCGGTCGGTCAATGGTCCGGCGAGGAGAGCTCCTATCAATGTACCGATGGAGAGCTGAAAAGAGTTGGATTTTCATTCACAACTTTTCAAGAAAACATGCATGTCCCACTCACCATGGAAACAATCAATCCAGACCGGACATTGTTGAAGTGATATGTCCCATCGGGCTTCAGCTGCGCAAACCGCTGCTTGAAGTTTCTCATCTCCAAAAAGCCCGAGATCTGGCCAGTATCATATCCAAAGATAATACCACCAATCGACACAAATGCGCCTAGCAACAGAGACCTCCATGTTACCCATGGCACATGCGACTCATCCAGAGTGATGCCTCTCTTCTCAGTCTCGCGATCTACCGCTGACTCCCCCGACAAGTCTGTCAATGGCGGTGTCTTGGACTTGTTGAGGAATGGGATTTTCATCCTGGAGATGGAAGATCGGTGTTAATCCAGGTCTGGATTGGTTGGGGTTTGGCGTTAGGAGGTCTGGAAATCATAACTCATGCCCAAGGCTGTCTTGTACATTATAAAGAGCTGGCCTAGTGTCTTTACATCGTCATATTGCCACTTCCGGAACAGTTCTCGGACGATGTATCGTCATGCATTGGATGCGCCACTATGTTTCAATTGAAGTATATGTTAAATATCACAATCACAATTGATTATTGGGTATTTATATATAGCCTTGGAATTTATACATCTTCAGAGATATTCTATCCTATTTATTGTAAACATATTTGATATAAAATCAGACATTGGCATATAAGTCCGGGGAACCCGGTATGTCGTGCCGAAGTGTTGACGTCAAGTACTTTTGGAGGGAAAAAAAAAAAAAAAAAAAGATGAAAACAAGTCTTATGAGGGAGGATTATTGGTACTTATGTGTAGATTGAACTGAACTGATACTTAATATGGTAGAATGGAAGTAGAACAATACTAAGAAATGCAAATTAGATTTAAACAATGTCTAAAACTTGGGCAGACCTAATAAGGAATCCCGTTCGTCATCAATTGGAACTGATCATAACCCTTAGTGGACACGCTCATATACGACTTGCGCACAAGTTCCCGCATGTACTCAGCTGCATCGCGCTCGCTCTTTTCTAACACAAACCGGTCACGGAAATTCTTCAGAGTCTCGGGCTTGAAGCACGGAAGACCACTGTCTAGCATGAGGGAGACAATATGGGCCAGCTTTGTGCTATAAGGACGAGATGCAAGGAATGCCTTCACCACCAATGACTCGAACCATCGGTATGGCTGCGTGTTGGTCGGGTTGTGGGAGCTGCCTGGGAGGTTGATACCCGAATTGCCGCCCTGGTGGTGGGCTGGGTCATGGGTTCCACTCATGACGGCGACCATCTCAGAGGTCAACTTGAACGGCGCGCGCTCAAATCGAACTCCACCAGGCGCAATATCGAAGCAGAATCCGAAGTCAATATGGATGATATGGCCAGCGTCGTCAATCATGATGTTTCCGTTGTGTCGGTCTTTGAATTGGAGAAGGTAAGAGATGACCGAGTAGGCGGCCATACTCTTGACGAAGTTGGTGCGCGCTTCTTGGAATCGGATAGAATCCTCGCCTCCGTATTTCGACACGAAATAGTCATATAGCCCGTTGACGGCCTCGCGGCCGAGCATGTCCCGAGAAATGGAGTTGGGAAGCACATCAATCACACCACAGCCAGGCGCTGTCGAAGTCACCCGGTAAGGGTAGACCCAAACGTCTAGACCAATACTGGTAAAGATGCTTCTGAAGGCCGCAATCATCTGCAAAGCAAGCATGTCCTGACGACAGTCGTCACCGACCTTGAAGATAGCTGACTGCCATACTTCATATGTCTCCTGCTCAGGCTCAGAATGGTTCGTCAATTGGCGTTGGTGGTGGTGGTGGTGGTGTTCACCGGAGTTAGCATCAGCCTTTTCAATCAATCGTGGCCTTGTCTTCTGGATTCGGAAAGTCGCCATATAAGGTGCCTTTGCGTGACTCTGCAAAGGCTTACCAGACTTGCGGTCGATACCGACGACCACACCGTCAGGGTTACTAGGAAGGTACACTCCAACTTCCACCTTAATCTTACGCAGCTCTTCCTCAATCTTCTCCTTCTTCTCGGGTTTACTTCTCTTGATATAGGGTCGAAGTTTGCCGGAAACACCCGTGACTTCGTTGAAGAACGAAAATTCTCTCTCGTAGAAGGCACGCTCCTCGTCCGAGAAGCTTGAGATCAAGTTATCTAGGAAACGGTCGAGTGTATCCTTGATAGGGTCCGGCTGTTGAGGCAGTATGTTAACTAACGGTGATTAAGCTTCGACAATACAAATACTTACGATTTGAGAATCTTCGTCCTTAAAGGAGTTAGCCTTCATGTTCCAAATAACCTGGTGGGCGAACAGTTGAGACAACTTGGCTGTTTCGAGGATGTAGCGGTCTACATAACCCAGAGCATCAAAGCGCAGGGCTTGAACGAGTTGTGGCACAAAGTAGAACCGAACATCCATCGAATAGCTCTCCAACGCCCGCATCGCGTACTGCAAGATGTAAGGATGGTTGCCGTAAGCGGGCATGAAGTATGTAATGGCCTCCGTAGGAGTAACGGGAGCCCAGTATAGCATGTACTTCAACTGGGGACCAACATCAGCGGGTAGGCAGTTGTCGAACATGATCTCCAGAGCGCTTGGCTCTTCAATAACCTTCTCAGGGAAATTGAGTATCAAGGATCTGACATCGGCTTGCATTTTGGGTGAGGGAAACCGGGCAGCCACCTGAATAGCCAACCCTGCATTTTCCGCCCAGGCAAGCCGAAGCAAATATACGGGGCTTTCATCTGGATTCTTGCCTCCGATCGAAGGCATGTGATGTTTCCGCTCCGGGTCCAGGGGGAAGAGCCAAACTCGAAGGCGGGATCGTTCGTTCTCCACGAGCATTTGAAGCAAGTCTTGTTTAGACTGTAAAGACTTGCATGACCCTTGCGCATGGGCAGCGATACCTGAAACGCCTCGTAAAGCCGTGGTCACCTCGCTAAGAATTCTGTCCTCTGCCTTAATCTGTAGTCGATTGCCTCCGAATGACCACATTGGAGGGTGCTTGAACCAACTCAAAGCAGCAGACAGAATCTGGTCCTTGAGTTTCCAAGATGTGCCACTATTGCGGGGGCTGAGATGCCTTAGAACCTTGAGACCGAGAAGCACAATACGGAAATGGATTTCTCTCGCCAATGGATGACCTTTGGTTTTTGAGAGCCCGACAACGGTACTGCTAATCAAGCGACAAAATAGCTGTTGATCTTGCAGATTTCCTAGACGGATTGCATTGAAATGGCTCTCGAAGAATTGAAGAACTCGCAGGTGCGGCGAGAGAGTATTTTGAGCTTTTTGCTGCATGCGAAGCATAAGGTCTTTATCAGTTGGCAAAAGCTCAATCTTAGTGTGCAATGGATCAAGGTATTCAAAGGTAGGATCGAACAATCCTTTGCGGCGCTTCATGCTTCTCTCCCAAGCCTCGATCACCTCGCATAAGATCCGTGGCTCGGTGCTTGGATTCTCGTGAATGACTCCAAGCCAAAGAGATACACCAAGTTTGACTGTCTCCTTGGTGAAAATTTGGAAAGGCAATGCAACCAAGTAGTGAACAACGGAGAGTCGTGGCTTGCTGGTGCTGCAAATAAGTCCCGCGGCCTGCCGAAGGACATCCCTGACCTCCACAAGGGGAATCTCCTCGCCAGCAATGCTCTGCGCATATAGACGAGAGAGGGTCTCTTCCAAAGCATCAGCAGACTCAGGCAAAATATTAACACGAGGCTGTTCAACATAACCACTACAATTGTCCCCTTGCAACCCGCCCAGAGAAGGTATCTCTGGACGTCTGTACTTCTGCCGTGTCGTGTATAGTGCCATGAAATCAGAAGCGACATTGAAGTCGCTACTACCGTGGCGGTCAATGGACCCAAGCCGTGGGTCACTTTGTGGGATAAGAGAGCCCATTTCAAGAGCGAATGAACGTCCCATCGAAATATGTCCATAGCCACCGTCGTCGTCGTATTCGGAAAGATAGGTCTGGAGTAGCCCTTTGACATCTAACGGGGCAATATTCAGGACGGTTGTTACCCAGGTCCTGGCTCGCCCATGGAACCGATTCAGAGTCGCCCTTCTCAATGCGTAATTGTCGGGTAATTCGACCTTGACAATACCCATGGGAGACACCAAGGATGGCTTCCACTCGAACTCATCGAGTTCACCTTGAAGACAGGAAGACCACATGACGGTCAGAATCTCAAGCAAAGCAAAGAGGGAATGCTTTTCGCATAAAGCAGAAGGGCATTCGCGAATGATTTTGTCTGCACATTGCGCCGCAATACTTTGAACCCTTTCAATACGATGACAGCAAGCCACCAGGAATCCAGCAAGCTGCTTAGACAGGTAGGGGGTCGAGAAGTCATCATGCTCTCCAGAAAGCGTAAGAGACAGATAACACGTAATCGCTTTGTCTGCAACGGCATTCATGCACACGACCATCTCCGGAGTGGCCAAAGCTGGGTCAAGGAAATAACTGAGCGTCTTGGTAGAGTCCCCTGAGGAGGCACGGAGGCTCTCGACCAAGACCACAGCGTTAAGAAACACCGCTCTTGAATAGTCCAATCTCTTGATATCGGATTCTCGGCCGGGAAGTTCAGAAATCAATGCTCTCTTTTGCTCCAAGGCTCGTTGCGGTCCCATCCCGCGTCTGAGCACCGTGTTCAATTCCACATCACTTTCTAGGGAGTCCATATGGTTTTCAGCAACCAAAGGAGGAGAATGGTGTGCGAGAAGGCGGAGTTCTTTCTGATGCCGTTGGGCAACACTGGAGCTGAGGGAAATTCCATGGATGGCGATGTTGAACCAAGCATCTCGGAACAGAGTCAGAACGGCTTCATCGTACTCCAAGGGTGACCGGGAAGCCCCAGTAGAACTGCCATTGGAAGACACAAGCAGAGCTAGCGGTTTCAAGAGGGGGGTGATATCATCCGCGGCAAAAATAATTTCCTTGTGCCGCTCATATTCAAGGTCTGGCACATCACCCTTGTTGATAATGCTCTCCAGCAAATGGACCAAATAAAGCCTGTAGAGCGGTGAGTCTTGATCCAACGTAACCGAGAGGTAAGCCATGGCACATTGAACGGCATCAGATACGGTGTTCAGTCCTTTGTTAACACCGTCAAGGTATATACGTGCATAGAACTTCAACAAAAGCTGGAACTCCGCTTGTCCACCACTCAAAGCAAGAACCGCAGTTTCCTGGATGATAAAGGCATCAACTGCGACATTGAGCTTGCCAATCTTTTGCAGAAGCATAGACTGGGCCAATGCACTAATTTTGCCGTCGTTACAATTAGTTGCAACCGTCACGATAGCATGAATGACATTCCTGTACGTGATAGTGTCATCTTCACCATTTGCCGACAGAGAAGTCTGGCTTGCATTTTTTGGGTACGCCTCGAGGTTCATCCCGGGTCCGGTATGATCTCCAATGAGTTGGTCTTGGCTAGGTTGGTCCACATTCGTGCTCGGGCTTAGAGAATTACCAAGTGAATAGAGCGTAGTAATCACAGCATCCTCGGAAAGAATACTCAGGATCTGGGCGAGGCACCGAGAAGCGACGGCAACGGTGGAGCGAGCCGACGCACCTCCCTGGGCCAGAAATCTCAAAAGGCAGCGTCTTCCAATAGATGCACCGCTTGAAGACATTCTTGCAAGAATGGCGGTACACTTCAGAACCGTCACAGCCAATTCCACGTTCGACATTTGCTGGGAGTCAAGCAGTGTATCCTCGAGCCAGGATAGCAGTACTTCATTGTTGGCTGCATCTTCGCCAAGAATCACGCAGTTGAGGAAGCCTACCAGGGCATGTCCCTTAACAGAGAAAGCAAGGTGCTGTTGCCAAGGAGACCCGACTTGCAGGTAGTCGGAACCATCTTCTAGCAAGTGAATTTCCTCACTAATGATATCTGTGACGCGCTCGACCAAAGAGATATCCGCCTCGTCATAGCTCTTGGCAATACCAACGCCAGTCATATAATCATCCAAGAGTTGCTCATCGGTCAGGTGCTGGGACCCGATCAGAGAGGCGGCGCATGATTTCACAAAGCGCATATATCCTTCTTGTACAAGCATAGCACCTAATGGGCGGCCATGAGCAGCATAACGGCGGGTGTATTTCCTCCAGTCTTTAAAAGCATGCTCCGCGACGTTTGCATTGCGGAGAGTGGACGATGCTGTCTCAACTGCGATTAGGAAAGGCTCGGACAGCATCGCACGCAGATGGTCAACAATATGTAGCTTTTCACTGGCGTGCCAGATAGAAGTGTATTCAGCGGAGGCTTCCATAAACCCAACGAGGGAAACAGCAATTGACAAGACGGCAACAGATTCATGTATAACGCCCTGCCGCCCGGCCTCGGATCTAGAGTATTGGAAAGGTGTGACCGCATTGATAGCCTCGGCACAGTTATTCAGATATCCATTCACAGACTCAAGGGCCGTCTGTCGCAGGTCTGAATATTTAGTTCCCAATGACAAAAGCGCAAGAGTCAGGTTGTTCGTGAGAGTCTCCCAAGGCGACGGCTTTACGCCATGGAGGAAGGGCGAAGACCGAAATAGCTGGCTGTGAGATTCCGGAAGGTATCGAGAGAGTTGCAATGCCAACTGAGCAGCATTTTCTGGATCGTTCACCGAGGAGGCCGCCTTGCACAGAGCTAGGAGAACATCTAGTTCGCGAATTCCCTGTCTAAACATTAGCCCGTATACGCACCAGACTACCGAAGAAAGTGACGCACCATTGGAATCTGGGATGTCGGGGCCTGTTGCCTCAAGACTCCATTCAAATCACCATTAGGCTCTGAAGTAGATTGAGACTGCTCGGCCAGTCGAGCGAGCTCTGATCCATCTCCATCGCGAGCAGGTGCCTTAACTGCCAAGGCAGCGAGCTTTTGAAAAGCGAAACGTCTGATTCCACCCGAGAGGCTTTGATTATCCATTAGCATGATGCAAAAATATTGAATAATCCCACATACCCGTCCATTGTGAAGTACCTAAGGGCCTAAGATTGGGAAATGGGGGAAACCTGGAGAATGACAGGGGACAGCACGTGTTTTGAGACACGAACCTAGGTCTGACCACTTTAGGACTATATATTTTGTTGATATGATTACTATACTCTATAATTTATATATTAACAGATTCAATAAGTTTTTGAGACTATATAGAGATATCTTATGTCTTAACATAGATAGTACTTGCCCTTGGACAGTTTTTGAGGCGGAGAGAGACAGGGGAGAGAGAGCCTTCTCCAGACTCTTCCCTCCCCCCCAAAACAAAAGATATAGAACTATTCTCCCACATATCATTCTTCATTATTCCTTTTTTTTTTAATATCTTCGTATTTCATCAGTACAGAATCAGAAGTATCTGTATTGACGTTCCTACCATTGTTGAATTGACCGATAGCTATCGCTAATTGGTCTGGAACCCTCTCCAGCGTAACAACAGCCCTGTGTGTTATGGCCCCCCGTGAGAAAAGCTCGCTCAAGCGAGGAAGGGTACGTTTTGAATTCAATTGGTGCCACTCATTTGCTTACAAATATTACTATAGGCTACTGTCGATGCAGATTCACAAGACCAAAAGAAACCTCGACGCTCTCAAAGAATCTCGAGCCAAATCCAACAAGACACACCAGTCGATTTGGACTACTTGCCAACCCCAGTCACCGGTCCTCAATCTGCCACGGAGAGTCGGAACGAGCTTACTGTCACACCCCCTGAAAGCCCTCGCGACAGTCATCAACAAATCTCATCCCAACCCGAATTATCACACGCGATTTCCTCACCAGCGTTCGAGGATACTCAGGCACTTTCACAGTTTGTGTATCCACCCAGAGCATTCGCAGATGAGGTGAAGGATGAGGACGCAGAAGGGGTCTGGGGCTACCTGCTACCACTGGATGAGAATGGGAATGGCCCACTTGTGCTGAGGAAGCGTGATTGCGATAATGGTGATGATACTGCCAAATCCAAGGGTACAAAGGCCCAGAAATCCAAGAGTGCCAAGTCGCCAGGTGCCTTCTTGGTCGGCCGTCATCCTGAGTGTGGTAAGTGATAGCTTGGTGATTATCGAGTGTTCATGCTGACCATAGTCAGATCGCGTCCTTGAAATTCCCACGATTTCAAACCGGCACTTCCTCATTTTTGCTGAAAAGAAGAAGGGTGACATAGTTGCTGTGCTAGAGGATCTCTCTAGCAATGGAACATTTGTCAATGATGCCATTGTTGGGCGAAACAAGCACCGAGAACTGGAAGACGGCGATGAAGTTTCGATTCTGAACGAAGCTCGTTTTGTCTTCCGCTACCCCCGTACGCGGGAAACGAATGGTTTTCGTCAGCAATACCGGATTCTCAAACAGCTCGGCAAAGGCCACTTTGCAACCGTTTATCTGTGTGCTGAACGATCTACCGGAGACAAGTATGCAGTCAAAGTTTTTGAAAGACGCCTCGGCGACTCGCAAAAATCACAGAACGACAATGCTCTGCAGCAAGAGATTGCGCTGTTGATGGGCGTTCATCACCCGAATTTACTGTGTCTCAAGGAACCCTTTGATGAAAGTGATGGTGCTTATTTGGTACTTGAATTGGCACCCGAGGGAGAACTGTTCAACTGGATTGTGAACAATCAGAAAATGTCCGAAAATGAAACTCGTGGTGTGTTCCGCCAACTGTTTGATGGGTTGAAATATCTGGTATGCATATCAAAGGTCCCACATATACAGTACTGGGTCGGCTAACATGTCATTAGCACGAACGAGGAATTGTGCATCGAGATATCAAGCCGGAAAATATCCTGGTTGTAGACAGGGATTTGAACGTGAAGTTGGGTGACTTTGGGCTAGCTAAGATTATTGGGGAAGAATCCTTCACGACGACCCTGTAAGTGGAAGTTTGTCCGCGTCAATGTGAATGCCTGCTAACGTCTGTTTCCAGCTGTGGTACACCAAGTTGTAAGTCATACAAAGTATGTGACCTTGAACAGTGTAGGTACTAATTTCGCAGACGTTGCCCCGGAGATTTTGCAAGATACCCGCCACCGAAAATATACCAAGGCTGTGGACGTATGGTCCCTTGGTGTTGTTCTCTACATCTGTCTCTGTGGCTTCCCGCCGTTTTCAGATGAACTGAACACCGCAGACAACCCATTGACTCTCGCGCAACAGATCAAGATGGGTAAATTCGATTATCCGTCACCGTACTGGGACTCTGTTGGCGATCCGGCTCTGGACCTAATCGACAGGATGCTTACTGTGGATGTCAACAAGAGAATCACGGTGGATGAGTGTCTTGAGCATCCTTGGATGACTGGAAAGTACCCGAGTGTCACTGATAGCACAGATGGGCTAACAGGGGCTCTTGGTAAACTGGACTTTTCTAAACGCAAGTTTAAGCGAGAGCGGACCTTGTTGAGCAGCATCAACGATGCTCACTTTAGCGAGCATGCCGAAGGCAGTGAGAAGCCAGTTAAAGTATTCCGAAATGAAGCCGGGAAACGTGTCCACAATCGACCAGCCAAGGTGTTCCGTGAAGTTTCACCTAGTGGCAATCGGGCACCGAAAGATTTCATCAACATTGGGGAGCGAGGTGATCCTACTTTGTACGACAATTAAGGGGGTTACTGATTTGTACTATTATTCTTAGATGTCATTAGGGCGAATAGGATGTATAATTAAGTCAAACCCAGGGGAATTCATGTACAATTCACAAAAATTTTACCTTGTAGATAGTTAATAGTTAGTTGATACATGTAGTGAATAGTTAATAGTTAATAGTTAATACATAGTAGTAGTTATAGTACAGTAAAATCTCAACGGGTACCTCTTGACCGGAGTGGCGCCACCAATTTAGCCAGAAATAAGAAACAAAATTTACATAGAGACATATATAGACATAAAATACAACATAAGATAGAACATAAATTAGGAGTAATAGAATAAAAGAGTAAAAGATTGAAATAAAAATAACTTACGATTTTATATGGCTCTTTCTAGACCAGGGGCGGGTCTCTCTCTCTCTCGCCGAATGATATCGGACTTAATTATTTTCCTTCGCCTCCTGGTTTAATCTTTCGACATATCTTGGTGAATTGGAGGTTAAAGGGGTTATAGGGTCATTGTGAGCCCATTTTCTTTTTCTCTTTTTTTGCTTTTCTTCTCTCTCTCCTTCTCTCTTTCTCTCTCTCTTTGTCTCTCTCTCTCTGCTTCTGGACAACATGGGCCTTTTCTCAGGTTTCCTCGCAACCTTCTGTGAGCACTGCTCAACCCAGTCAATCTACACTTTGATTAGTGTTGGAGCGTTGTCATTCATTGCGCTATCAGTTGTGATCAATGTGCTACGACAACTCTTCTTCAAGAAACCCCATGAGCCCCCCGTGGTCTTCCACTGGTTCCCCTTTGTTGGAAGCACCATCAGTTATGGCATGAACCCGTACACATTCTTCGACAATGCTCGCGCAAAGGTATGTCAATCGCAGATGTGTGGCCCACAGAAGAATGCAATTGCTAATTTGGAGGATTTCAAAACGGTAGTATGGCGATATCTTCACTTTCATCCTCCTGGGCAAGAAGACCACCGTTTACCTAGGCACCAAGGGTAACGAGTTTATCCTCAATGGCAAGCTTCGTGATGTGAACGCTGAAGAGGTGTACTCTCCTCTTACCACCCCCGTCTTCGGTCGTCATGTTGTCTACGATTGCCCCAATGCTAAGCTCATGGAGCAGAAGAAGGTATGAGGGAATGATTATACTACAAAGTCTTGACTACTGACCGCTGGATAGTTTGTCAAATTCGGTCTTACTTCAGAGGCACTTCGGTCTTATGTTCACTTGATCACCAATGAGGTCGATGACTTTGTGAAGAATTCCCCGGCTCTCCAGGACACCAAGGGGACTTTCAATGTTTCCAAGGTCATTGCAGAAATCACAATCTACACAGCATCCCGCTCGTTGCAAGGACAGGAAGTCCGTGATCGATTCGACTCGACTTTTGCTGAAATGTATCACGATCTTGATAAGGGTTTCGCTCCTATCAACTTTATGCTGCCATGGGCCCCGCTCCCCCACAACCGCAAGCGCGATGCTGCACAGAAGAAGATGACTGAGACATACATGGATATCATCAAGGCGCGCCGTGCATCTGGTGAGAAGAAGGACTCGGAGGATATGGTCTGGAACTTGATGTCGTGCACCTACAAGAATGGCACCCCGATTCCCGATGAGGAAATTGCCCACATGATGATCGCACTGCTTATGGCCGGCCAGCACTCTTCGTCCTCTACCGCTGCCTGGATTGTCTTGCGCCTGGCCACCTGCCCTGAGATTGTGGAGGAGCTTTACCAGGAACAACTCCAGATTCTGGGCGCTGATCTGCCTCCTCTCACCCACGAAGGGCTCCAGAAGCTCGACTTGCACTCTAAGGTGATCAAGGAAACCCTCCGTATCCACGCTCCTATCCACTCCATCATTCGTGCCGTCAAGAACCCCATGCCTGTGGAAGGCACTTCTTATGTTATCCCCACCACTCACAATGTCCTCTCTTCTCCCGGTGTTACTGCTCGCTCTCCAGAGTTCTTCCCCGAGCCTCTGAAGTGGAACCCCCACCGCTGGGATGAGGTTGACACTGAGACTACCAAGGAAGAGGATGAGGAGCAGATCGATTATGGTTATGGACTGGTTACTAAGGGTACCAACAGCCCTTACCTGCCTTTCGGTGCTGGTCGCCATCGCTGCATTGGTGAGCAGTTTGCCTATGTGCAGCTGGGCACAATCCTGGCTGCACTGGTGAGACATTTCAAGTTCTCCAAGCCTAGCGCTGATGCACCCTTCCCCGAGACGGATTATTCGGTAAGTAGTGTTCTCTATATTCAACTGGGTATTTAACTAACCATATTCTAGTCCCTCTTCTCTAAGCCCCTGGGTACATCGTTTGTTCAGTACGAGAAGCGTGGAATCAAAGCATGATCGGAGTTATGTTTCAGAAAAGATTCCCATTCACATTTTGATCACATTTTAATGCCCTGCGTTGATGCCGCAAAAGGTTCGGAGTGAACCTGAATCAAGTTCACTAAATGGATTTGACAGCTAGCATCATGGATTTCTTTCTTCACCTTGAGACGATTCTGCTGTATGAATATTCACTTCTCGCGACCTTGAATCGCATGTTTTCTCTAAATGTTTACATAGCTCAATCATATTATTTTAATATCAACACTTATCTTCAGAAAACTAAATCCCAAAAAGAAATCATGATTGCAATAGTATAGCAATAGTATAGTACAGTTCGAATTTGAACATCCAGGCTCAACAAGAAATATGCATACACAAGGTGATATTTCACCATTCACGTTCACGCCTTCTTTCTCTCATCCAGTCTCTTCTTGTTCTGAACCTCCCGGCGTCGTCGCTCACCACCATCGACCTTCTGTCCCCGCCTATCCTCCCACATGCCCTCCTGAACCGAAATGGTAGCCGCAGTACCATTGGAACCCTTCAAAGGCTGGAGGAACGGACCCATGGGCTGACAACCACGGTGAATCTTCATGTGCGCAAATTTCTTGATCAGTTGCTTTTTGTTATACTGATATGTGGTGACATCGGGTGCTAGGTTGACAATAGCTTTCACCATGCCGGGTGACAGTGTAGCGGAAGAAGTTTGAACGGCCGCTTGTGCTTCGGGTGTTAGGCCTTTAGCATTAATGGGCACTTCAACAACCCGCAATTGTGCAACCCCATCGACCACAGTATCCAGATCACCTCCAGGGCCGTACAGCCCATTCCTGAACTTCTCGCGCTTCCGGAGCAGGTACCGTCGCTGGCGGGCCGGCTCAATGCCAGCTTGGCGGAGCTGGTTGGAGTTTAAAGTGAAAAGTTCTTCCCATGAAGGAATCTTGCTCGCTTGCTTGGACATTTCGCGGCCGATCAGCGTAAGGAAGGTTTGGACGTCAGGAACGAAAGGGGTCGGAGATGGCACAGGCGGCGCATTCTTGTGGAGTGATCGAATGTAATGGTTGGAAATTGATACAGGCTTGAATAGGCGCGCTGTCAAGCTACCTAGTGGTGAATTGCGCATTGCCATAACGTTCATGGTGAAGATGTTGCGGGAAGAATGCCGCAAGCCCCGACTTTGTTGGTAACTCTCGGGCCTTTTTTTTTCCCCCGGGAAAATCAGATTTGCAGTGATATCAATGAGAGGTGCTGCTGAGAAGGCCTTTTGAATTGACAGGTTTCCAGCAGTTGCCGAGGAATTGGCTGGGGGGTGTTAACTGATTTGGAGAAATTTCGGGAGTCGCCAACAAAGTCCAGGATCAATAATACTCCGAGCCTATGGAAATGACATCGGCTCTGGTATTTCGATGCTGCCTTTCACCTCATATTTTGCTAAAGATGATCTCTTAATATTTATAGTAGCCACTGAATATCTGTGGCTATATCTTTTTCTTAAAAAACTTCTTGTCGCTCTCTATAGTTTGACCTTGTGCCTCAAACCACTTTAATCATGGCACTCTCACCCTTTGGCTCTCGTTCACCATCCATGACTGTGCATTCCCCAAATACTGCAATCAGACTGAGAGCTACTGCCCAGAAATCAGTTACTGGCCCTGCAGCTGCAGCTGTGTCCAAGCCTGTGCAGAATGGGGATCGTGAACTTACCGAACAACTTAATATCGATGTCCGGGAACGATACGTCAAAGGTATCTGAACCATCGGCTGTATTGTCTAGGGATATGCTAACAGAGAACTAGACAAAAAAGTAGGTGAAGGTACATATGCCGTGGTATATGTTGGCCACCTCCGACACGATCCCTCATCCCTCGTCGCGATCAAGAAGATCAAAGTCAATGCCGAATACAAAGATGGACTAGCTATGGATGCAGTTCGTGAGGTGAAATACCTTCAAGAGCTGAAGCATCCGAACATCATTGCTCTCCACGACGTTTTCTCGTCCAAGGATCAAAATCTCAGCTTGGTCCTTGAGTTTCTTCCGGGTGGAGATCTTGAGATGCTTATCAAAGATAGTGATATTCACTACGGTGTGGCCGATATCAAGGCTTGGATGGGGATGCTTGCCCGAGGTGTATGGTGGTGCCATGAGAACTTTGTTCTCCATCGGGATATTAAACCCAACAACTTACTGATCGCGTCAGACGGGGAGGTCAAATTGGCCGATTTCGGTCTCGCAAGATCCTTTGCCGATCCTCTCTTCAACATGACGCATCAGGTCATCACTCGGTGGTATCGGCCACCCGAGCTTCTCTACGGTGCACGACAATACTCTGGCGCGGTCGATGTTTGGTCCATGGGGATGGTCTTTGCCGAGCTTCTGCTACGGGTGCCATTTGTGGCTGGCAACACTGACCTGGATCAAACCTCTAAAATCTGTGAAGCGTTCGGTACACCAACGGAGGAGAATTGGCCTGGGGTCAGTAAATTACCCTACTACATTGCCACGGACAAAGCCCATTTGGTTCCATTGCAAGGACGTGATTTCTTCATGCGACAGTTCCCCACTGCAGGTCCGATGGGTGCTGATCTGTTGATGTCGATGTGTGCACTTGACCCACGTAAGCGCAGTACAGCTGTCCAGTGCCTACGACACAATTGGTGGACAATTGAACCCCGACCGACTAAGAATGAAGATCTGCCACGGAAATCTGGGACTAAAAAGATGGGTGAAGATTTGACTCGACGTGGTGGCGAGCTAGATGAGGGTATGTTCAAGAGTGCTGCCCGGCAACTCGATTTCGGAAAATAAAACAAAAAAAAAAAAAAAAAAGGTTAATAATGATACATTTCAATATGCATAGCATTAGTATCTGGGAATTATTGGATCTCTAGGGCTGAAGTTCAGTTAGAGAAAATGGAATGCCAATAGAATATTAAAATCCCTTGCATTTCTAAAGGGTAAATACCCTTTAGAAATAGTTGTGATGGTACTTATGTAGATATAGTTATATAGTACACGGGATGTAAATGAGGATCAGCAGTTTAATTTTAATTTATGTCTTTATAACCGTTAGTCGAACAGGAGTTCATCACCTTTATAAGGAGTACTCCTTAAAAGGGATTTATCAACTCCAAGTAAAAAAAAAAAAAAAGAAGAAGAAGCAGCAGCCTAGACAATCCCCCTTTTTCTACTTGAAACCCTTTACTCCCAAGCTTCTAGGGCTGCCCCTTCTTATAAAGTCCCCTTTTTCCCATTTTATAGAGGGATATAGAAGGAGAATAGTTTCCTAGAGTGATAGATATAAAAAAGATATAATAATTTATATATATAAAGTATTATAAAATTAACTATTAGTATTATATAGCGTCCCTTTCTCTGCGGGGACTTTTCTTTTCTCTTACTATCTATCTCTCTCTCTCCCTCTCCCTCTCTCTCTCTCTCTCTCTCCACTTCCCTCACATCATCTTCTTTTCTTAACTTTGATCTGGCATGGTTTTCACTTAAATTTGTTTTGACACCATGGCTTCAATCTCATTGCCTCAGCCTTCGCTGTCACCAGTTCCACCTCCATCTGGATCATTACCCCCAATTCCCAAACCACGAAAGTCAACCGATACACGCGCTGCATCCCCCTACCAGACCTCCAAATTACGAACTCCATCTAGTCCCAAACCATCGCTCAAATCGCCTCTATCATCTTCAAATTCAACATCAAATCTAAATGCCCGGTCAACTTCCGGTGGGCGCACTCCGGGTAGTCCCGACAAGTCTTTGCGCCGAACAATTAGTATCGCCTCGTTCCCTCAGCCACCAAAAGCCAGTAGCCGTCCATCCACTGCATCATCGCTTTCTGGAATTCAAGGTGCTACTTCTAGTATGCGACCTCAAAGAAGTTCGCGACTGAGTACAGGAACTACAAGCAGCTATCGGAGCTCAAAAACTCCATCATTACTCAACGGTAGTGGAGAGGGTAAATTCATATCAAGTGGAGAAGCGCGAGATCCGGAGGCATCTCCAACCCACAGCAGAAGTTCTTCCGCCCAAGGTTCTTGTTCAACAAGTGCGACGACTTTTGAGGATGCAGATGATACGGGAAAACCAAGCTCTAAGCCAAAAGAGATCAAGGGAAATGTGCTTGTCAGCGTGCGCGTTCGTCCCGATAACAACAGCGGAGAGACGTCCCGAACCCATGGTGAATGGTCCATCGATAGCCGGCAAAGCCTCATCTCATACCGTGGGAAAGAAGGAGGAGATTACTTTTATGGTGAGGATAATATTCCCTTTGATCCACTTGCCCGCCGGAATTAACCATTAAGCCAGATAATGTCTTTAATCCACAAGAAAACAACGCCAAGGTTTATGATTCGGCTGCCAAACGTCTCGTTCGACGTGTCATGGAGGGCTATCATGGAACAGTCTTTGCATATGGTATGACGGGAACCGGAAAGACCTTCTCTATGCAGGGAACAGCAACTTCCCCCGGTGTCATCCCACTCGCAATCACCGACATCTTTTCCTTCATCAGAGAGACCCCACATCGGGAGTTTTTGCTGCGGGTCAGCTATCTGGAAATCTACAACGAGAAGATCAACGATCTTCTTTCTGCTTCTGCCAACGGTCCCGCCGGAGCCCCGCAGGAGGAAATCAAATTGAGAGAGGACAGCAAACGAGGAGTATATGCAACGCCCCTCAAGGAAGAAATCGTCCAGAGCCCGACACAACTTCTCCGTGTTATCGCCCGAGGTGATCATGCACGACGAACGAGCAGCACGCAGTTCAATGCGCGCAGTTCTCGAAGTCACGCAGTGGTTCAGATCGTGGTCGAAAGTCGAGAGCGAGTGCCCTCCGGCAGCTCTCAAGATAAGCGCTCCGGGATCGCCCCGGGTGGTGTGCGGGTGTCAACCTTGAGTCTGATTGATCTGGCTGGCTCCGAACGTGCAGCGGATGATAAGGAACGCCGCACTGAAGGTGCTCATATCAATAAAAGTCTGCTCACTCTAGGCACCATTATCTCGCGACTGTCGGAAAACAAAGATAAGCAAGGGAGTCCCACGGACCGCGATGGGAGGCATTTGCCTTACCGGGATAGCAAGTTGACTCGACTGTTGCAGCCAGCCTTGTCCGGCGGCTCGCTTGTGAGTATTCTGTGCACCATTCAATTCACGAGCGCGGTCAATTCGCACACCGGTGAAACCCTAAATACCATGAAATTTGCTGCGCGGGCGAAGAACAATATTGTCAGTCACGCTAAAAAGGCCGAGGAGGCATACGGCGGCGGTGGCGGTGATTCCGGAAGTCGGGTACTGCTTGAACGGTACCGTATGGAGATCCAGGCTCTTCGCAGTCAGCTTGATACCCAGGCCAAATCCCAGGCAGAGAAGGAGCTCAAATGGGACGAGCAACAGTATGAAAAGGAAGCACAGGCCCGTCACGAGGAACAGGTGTTGGAAATGCAGTTGGCTCGGACTGCGCTCAAAGAGCGGATCGAGCATCTCAATCGCCTGATTTTGAGCTCCAAGTCCACCGGTGTCAACAACCATAACAGTCTCTCTACTTTTGGGCGTCTTTCTCGCATGTCGGCAACAGATTCTGGCGCGCGGTCACTACGTTCTTCCGCCAGTCAATCTACACTGGGTGCCGGCCATTCATCGATTCGACCGATCTCGTTCATGTCAGTCAATAGCAATGATCCCTCATCGGCTATGCCATACCCAGGAGGATCGTTTGGCAACGAGGATGAATATGACCTTGGTGAATTTGGCGATGGCAAAGCCAGCTTACAACGACAGGTCACTGCGTTGCAAGCTGATCTTGGTGATAAGAACCGATACATCTCTACCCTGGAGCGCCGGCTGCTCCAGGCAAGACGATCCAGTCATTCCCGAATGTCAGTGGGCATTAAGCCCACGAATGCCACAATTTCCGAGCATCCAGATGTCTCGGCTTTAGTTCGCGAGAAAGATATGGAGATCAATGAGCTCCGGTTACAACTCGATGATAAAGATCGCATGCTTGCTGCGCTTCGATCCGCAGCTCGGCATCGAGACTTGGCTGCTGTGACCAATGACTCGCAGTCACCAGAGCTGAAGAGCAAGAATGGGTCTACCGCTGGAGATGCAGACAGTTTTGCAGGGGCCAATGGCTTCATCGCACAATCCGAGAGTCCAGACAAGCGTCCATTTTCCGGTAGAAGTGAAAAGGAAGACGCGGGGAAGAATATGGACGAGGTCTCACGCATGCTAGAGGAAATGATCCAGGTTCGAGCAGACAGTGGGCATAATCCTAAAAACAGGAGCATTGCTAGTGAAAGCCGACGAGAATCCTCATCGGCGGAAGTGCCAGGTCTAAATCCAAGTGCTCCCTCATGGAATCCAAACCTCAGCTCGCCATTCCGAGGATGAAAACCTCGATATGATTTTGATTTCCTTTTTTTTATTTCCCCTTTTGCGGAAGCTCTTTGATTTTGTTTGATCTGATACCCAATTCAATAGGTTTACTTTCTTGCATGTGTATTTAACCTGAACTACATTTCTAAGGTTAGGAGATCGAGTGTTTGATTTTGTTTCTTATTTCGCCATATGCTATATATAATATGGCCATAAAAGGTCCATGTGTTGTCATAGTAGACGTAGAGAACGTATTATGAGATTATCTCCAACTCGCCTTCTCTATCTTTGGCATAGACATCCTTCCACTGATCCCACAGCCGCATCAGCTCCTCCACATATCGAGAATGGAGCTCATCAATGTACTGATCATTGATCTTGTCACGGTTCTGCTGCTGCATGACCGAGATAGGTCGTCCGACCACAATGTTGAGAGGGGTTCGATAGGGCATCAGTCCAACATCGTAGTTGAAGACCCCGCGTGCATGGAACAGGGGGATAGTGAACCCTAAAGTCTGTTTTACAAGCATCTGGATTTTGTGGATGAGTGGGTGCTGATCTGAGTCTACTTGGTCATAGAGGTCATTTTCACCAAAGGCCAAGACAGGTACTAGATCGGCTCCCGTTCGAATAGCGAGCTTCACAAACCCTTTCCGTCGCTTCAACACGAGACGCAAGGAATTAGGTCGGGCATTGAGAGATTCCCGGGCACCTCCCACGACGATCGTGATTGCTCGCCCCATGCCCTCTCCATCTGCGCCTCCTTTGGTGAGAATATTCTCACAGGATTCCCGGGAAACACTGGCAATTCCCATGGCAAGTGCGTATTCTCGGTAGAAAGGAATGCGGAAGTTCGCATCCAGCGTCAGCAGAGTGTTGGTGATTCCTGGGAATAGCTTGGAGAAGCCCAAAGCTTCCGTCCCAAATGCGGCAAATGCGCCATGGGAGATAATACCATGTGGGTGGTATCCAAAGATATACTTCTTTGTAGGCGGAAGCGACTCCTCCCGATGAAGACGAGCAGGGAAGTAAGATGCATACACTTTCCAGATAGGAAGTGAGCGCAAGAATTGACTACGTCCCTTGAGATGCCCGGATGTAGCAGCAGTAGAGAAAAGAGATATGTAAACGAGATATGGGACCAAGAGTGGCCAGGACAACGGAATGGCGCAGGTAAAGAAGAAGATGGTCAGGAAGATAGCGATGGTCAAAGTGTGACATAGAACGATAAATGTTTGTAGGCGTCGCTCAAGGCCAATATTCAAAGGAGCCCAGTGGATGCTATATAAGGTTAGTTATGGGTAGATTGAAGAGTTGTTGGGGAGGTCTTACCGTTTTCTTCCACGACTCGACTGAGATGTGGGCGCCGAGGCACGCCCAGCTGACCGTGTCTCCCCGTTCATTGTTGAGAGAAACACCCCTCTGTAGTGTCGGAACTTTTGCACTTCCTGTCCCAGCTCGGGTCGTGGCAATGCGACAGAGGCTAAAGCTCTTGTAAATTGGGAGCTGCGGTGGACGGGAACGATTTCTACGTCGTAGATTTGATGCAAGTGACCTGTACAACTTCTCCTATATGAGTCAAGATTGTGCACCCCCAATGCCGAGTAATCAACGATTAGGGGCATACGACTAAGTTGGGTGATATGACGTTGGTTGTGGATACCCGCAAGGCACCCGGAAACGGTCCAGCTTAAGTAATCCATATGTCTCTCCAGGGCTCCAAGGGCCTAGAGGTATACCCGTATACACTACTCTTATCATATTCGATATTGGAATTCTTTTGATTCATAGTAGGATATATCTAGTTCAAAACAGGAAATCATAAAAAGTGCAAACACCAAATAACTCCAAATTCTTATGTCCAATGCGCTTCAGATGCAGATGTGCATAAAATTTCATGCTTTGATCATGAAGATCTGGTTCATGTTAGCAAACAGATCATAGAAGATAGTTATTGCATAGCTTACCTCGTTGAGAGACTTATCGTCCATAATAGCTCTCTTCTTCTGGGCGATATGGCGTGACCGAGTGACATTCCGTCCCATAGGCCGCCGCTCCCTAGATATTGTTGCTGCTACCTTGACTTGAGGTTTAGCTGCCTTGTCGGAAGAATCACTTTCCTCGGAATCAGCCTTTCTCTTCTTGGACTTCTTTTTCTTCTTTGATTCCGAGCTTGATTCATTGCCATCTGTTTCGTCTCGAGAGCGCAATTTCTTGGATTTGGACTTGGATTTGGACTTTGACTTGGATTTGGATTTGGACTTGGGTTTGCGCGTTGGGGCATCCGATTCACTTGAAGAAGTTTCGTCGTCCTCTGATTCTTTCTTATCCGATTTGGATTTCTTGGATGATGTGTCCTTGGGGGTCGGCAGAGGAAGCTCGGGTTCCTTTTCCTGTGTCAACAGTCCAGCGCTGACGAACCTGACTTCCGGGAATTTCAAGGCGGCATATCGAGCCAATCGAACATCATCGCGCTTTCGTTCATCCTTCTTCAATTCCACTTCACTCCTGCCATTGAGTCGGCCAAGCAATCCTTTGAAGGCATCAAGTCCAGTCGGCTCAGTCTCTCGTGCAATGCGAGCACCCAATCCGAGATTATCATCCTTCAGTGTGACTTTGATATGGGAAACGCTGGCGGCGGTCAACAAATTGGCGTGTGCTGCGTCCTTTGCTCCCAGAAGACTACCAGGAGTCCAGCCCTGAGAGCTCATGATCCGATGTCCGAACCCGGTTGTGGACCGAGTCCAATTCGTGTTATTGGGATCATTACCGATCTTGGTACTCCTATTCACATGTTAGAAGATCATATATATAAAGAAGTAGGTTTAATTGCATACTTCCGCGGCCCCGCTAAACCCATGGCGACAATATTGAATCAAACAGGAGAAGTGTTTGTTGGAGATCGACGAACAATCAAAAAAAAAAAAAAAGAGTCGAGAGGCGCGGGATGAGTCAGCAACCGATAAGGCCTCCACAGGGCCCGACCTCGTGGGGAGAAGAGACGGGAGCTCTTGACCACTCCACCTCAGTTCAACAATAATTCTTTACTATCTTTGAATTTTTGTTAATTTTTCGTTGCATACATTGGAATTTGAAGGTATTTCTTCGTTTTATTCAGGCTCTTGGGGTGTGGTTCTTATCTGGGATATATAAATCGCCGAAATAGGATAAAACTATTGTGGAAGCAATGTCACTGCTTCTCTCCACACCTTAATTTCTCTATCATGTCAAATCTTCGGGTTCTCTGTCGAGATCAGCCTCAACGTACAATTGCGCTGGTTTCGTCGGACCATGCTCTAGTGTTCCACTACACATCAACAGACACCAGTGCGAAGGACAGCCCACGCTGTCAAGTTGAGTTCTCGGACTTGGAGGAAGTGGACCTACAAGGCTACAGGCCGTTAGGATATGGATATGGAACCCTTGGTCTTGTTACTCTCAATGAAGATGTGTTTGTCTGTGTCGTCACCAGCTCCTCGCAAGCTGCCACCGTGAGACCTGGAGAAACCGTATCAAGAATTGACAATGTAGGCTTCTGTATGTTTCCCATGCAACCTCCTGTTCGAATTATTGCTAATCATACCAGATTGTCTCAATCGTTCAGAATACGAGTACGGCCTAGAACATGAGACCGCGTCTCAATTCGCGGCCGAGGAGCGACTTGGCACAGATGGGAAGGATGTGGTAACTGACCATCCTTTTCTGGCCTTAAAGAAGCTCCTTGGAGATGGAAGCTTCTATTACAGTCTCGATTTCAACCTCACAGATCGTCTGCAGGACCGGTAAGCTATCAGCTCTTTATTTTTCGCTGGTCAATCTCCCTCAACTAACAATATTGCAAGAGCCAACAAACTTGTGGCGTTCGACATCGACACTCTTGATGAAGATATGCTGTGGAATTCTTACATGATCAGTCCACTTCTCTTTTTCCGGAGCCACTTGCCACCATCCGATAAAGCCAAATTAGATGCATCGCAGATGTTAACCTGTGTTATCCGTGGATTTGCTAGTACACTCAAAGTACCAGCGACCATCTCAATTCTTCCTCATGTGCGAACAAATTTTCCTTCAATGTTGACAATCATATCCAGACAATCTTCTCGGCGTGCTGGTACGAGGTTTAATTCGAGAGGCATTGATGATGATGGGCATGTTGCAAATTTCGTGGAAACCGAAACTATTCTGTGGATTTCACCCGGCATTGTGTTTTCATATGCTCAAGTCCGAGGCTCGGTGCCTATTTTCTGGGAACAAGCTCCAGGCCTCATTCCGGGTCAGCAAAAGATCGAGGTCACACGGTCGAGCGACGCAACACAGCACGCATTCAACAAACACTTTGAATCGTTGGAGTTGGAATATGGTGCAGTACATGTAGTAAATCTGCTAAGTGAGCTGAAGCCTGGGGAAGCAGAGTTGTCGTGCAAGTTTCGACAGCACATCAACAAGAGCTCAACCCGACAGAAAGAAGGTGATGGGACATCTCCACATCGGAGCCTCTTGCGAATGACAGAATATGATTTCCTTGCTGAGACCCGAGGTCCTTCGGGATATGAAGCCAGTTCTCAGATCAAGCATGAGCTTATCAACTCATTAGATGAGTTTTCCTATTTTCTGTCGGAAGACTCAGGTCGTCCTAATAAGACCTCCTACGACGGGGCTGATGCAGTGAACAACTCTTCGGTCATTCTACAGCAGGAGGGTGTTTTTCGGACTAACTGCTTGGATTGCCTGGACAGAACTAACCTCGTCCAAACCATCATCAGTTCGATGGCATTTGAGACCTTTTTATCACAGCAAGGCGGCAGTCTCAGCTCGGACTTGCAGGTTCGGCATTCGACCATCTGGGCGGACAATGGTGATGCTCTTTCGAAGATCTATGCCGGCACTGGCGCCCTTAAATCTTCTTTCACCAGACACGGGAAAATGTCTCTTGCCGGGGCACTTGCAGATGCACGGAAGAGTGCCACTCGACTTTATGTCAACAATTTTACAGATAAAGCCAAACAAAAGACGATCGATCTTCTCTTGGGGAGGCTAACCAACCAACTTCCTGTATACCTTTACGATCCAATCAATGATTTGGTTATTGAGGAATTGAGCCACCGAACTCCAGAATATTCTTCCCGCAAACAAGTCCGGTTCTGGGTCGGCACTTTCAATGTGAATGGACGTGATGAAGGCCCAGGTACTGACCTCACTCCCTGGCTTTTCCCAGGGTCGGACGAGTCGGACGAAGATCCAGCAATATTTGTTGTAGGATTCCAGGAAATTGTCGCCCTGAGCCCTCAACAAATCATGTCTACTGATCCTAGTACCCGCAAGGTGTGGGAAAGAGCAGTCTACGATTGTTTAAATGCCCATTCAAAGATGAAAGGGACTGGAAAATACGTGCACCTGAGGAGTGGCCAACTAGTCGGCGCTGCCGTTTTGCTTTATGTGAAAGAAGACTCACTGAAGTACATCAAAAACGTTGAAGGCAGCGTGAAGAAGGCAAGCCATTCCGAATTTTTGAAGGGGTTGTTCCCAACTAACTAGTATTTACAGACCGGCCTTTCCGGGATTGCTGGCAACAAAGGCGGCTGTGCTGTTCGCTTCGACTTCTCGAACACGAGTGTTTGTTTTGTTACCGCACATCTTGCTGCTGGATTTGCAAATTACGATGAAAGAAACAGGGATTACGAGATTATCGATCGAGGCCTGAGATTTCAAAAGAACCGGTCAATCGCTGATCATGATGCAGTGATCTGGCTTGGTGATTTCAACTATCGAATTGGGTTGGGCAACCCAAGTGTAAGAGAGCTTATCTTGCAGCGAGACTACCGAAGGCTATATGACAACGATCAGGTGAGTCAAATATCCTTTGGATCCCGACATTGGTCTAACAACAACAGTTGAATCTGCAGATGGTAGCGGGCAGGGTGTTCCAGTTCTATTCAGAAGGCCCAATTGAGTTCCCGCCCACTTATAAGTACGATGTTGGAAGAGATAGCTACGATACATCGTAAGTATCCTGTGAATCTAATCAGGAGGCAACTAACATATGGCAGTGAGAAAGCACGGATCCCTGCATGGTGTGATCGAATCTTATGGAGAGGAAGCAGCCTTCGGCAAACTAACTACCAAACTGCGGATTTGAAAGTGTCTGACCATCGTCCAGTCTGGGCAACCTTTGATTGTGTTATTGATATCGTCAATTATACACTGAAAGAAAGTCTTAGGCGATCAATATACGAGGAGAAACAAGGTCATGGTCACACTTCTCTTGCAGACTCCGTCTCTCTTTTGGACTTGGATGATGATGATGAAACCACACCGCATGTTTCTATCGCACCTGGGCTGCCACCGGCAAGCTCTGACAGAAGCCGATGGTGGCTAGACAATGGTGAGTATTTCAGTCGATGGATATAGTGGATTTACTAACATAGAACAGGCGCATCAGTAAAAGCAACAGTCCAACCACCGAAACAAGGGTATATTCCAAATCCCCAACGCAAATCCAATCCATTTTCTGCAGATGTCGATTGGGTACTGAGTCCGGACTCGATTGAGAACAAAAACGCCGAGCCTATTCCAGTTACGAAGAAGTCAATGCTACCTCCGCGGCGTGACACTTCTGAGTCGTTCACGGAGTCTTTATTGCCTCAGGCAGATGGAACTAAGAAAGTTCGACCGGCTGTTCCTCGCAAACCGCTATCACTAAGTTCTCAGGGGAAAGTCGGGACAGTATCACCTAGTAGTCAACATACATCACGGCAGGACAGTCCGGGGGATGGCGTCACCGCCGGTATGGGCTCTACAGATCTCCTCAGTGACTCAGGCAGTGAGCAGATCGAGTGGAAGCCGCTGTTTCAATGATAATGGCCCATTTAATGTACAGACACAATCTTTAGGGATACCCAATAGATTCTGGATGTTGATCATTTATGTAGCAAGATTAAAATGTCATATGTTCATATTTGACAAGTTAACTTACATGTATTAAATATCAAAAATGAACCCAGTCACATTGTCTAAACTCCTTGTACCTCATTGGGAAACCTGGGCACATGACTATGACTAAGTACTAATTGCGCTGATGTCATCTCTGACCGCCTTCTATCTTCACGCCGCCTTCGTGTTGGTTCATCTATACTACTCCGTACATTGTATGTATATATCTATATATACATGAACTTTTATTTTACTTTTTTCCTTTTAAGGATATTAGGACAAGAGTATTATGCTAAACCAATTGAATTAAACACTATATAGTTTGCTCAATCATAGCACTAGAGATTGAAACTACTTAATTTCAAAAGGTGGTTTCTTAAGTGCTCCGTATATACCTCCGTAGTAACGTGTCGACTCAAGAAACAACGTGGCCTTTTTTTTGCCGGCATATTCACGTCTTGCAGCATCCCTTTCCCATCCATTTGTTTCCCTCAAAATATTTCCCCTAACCCATCATGGTAGGTACCAGTTATCTTCCAAGGTTGCCATGGATGATGATTAACACATGCTAGGCTCAAACACCACAGCAACGTCGAGCGAACGACCGCTTCGCGAAGACCGAGGCCGCGAAGAGAGGAAAAGCGCCAACCACAATTAAACCGAAGAAGAACACAAAGTCACCCCTTTCAGCAACCTGGGTTGGTATGTATTAAACGCTTTTGGATTGAAACATGCTAAAGATTCTCCAGTGTTACTCGCTTTTGTTGTTTGTGGCGGTCTTCTCCTAGAGCTCCTACGAGTTGTTCCTGACCTCTGGTCCACCGTGATCTCATGGTTCACCCGGTTTACAGGATAAAATGGACTTCAAGCGATGATTTACCTCTACTGCGCCAATACCCTAGCTTACAACCGATATGTTTCAAGTCAACATCATCTCTCATACCCCTTATATCCCACTACTCAATAGACCAGTGCCGGATGGATTTGAGAATGAATATCAAAATCAAGATGGTTTTGCATGTGTCGCAGCTCTTCTCCTTTGAAATTTGTATTATTTGATTGTATCTCACTGTTATTGCTTGAGCCAAATACCACACACATGTTGCAAAATTTACTCCGGTCTGGAAGATGGTCAATTCTCTAATAGCTTTTCCGGTTCCTGGGTCTTCTTCTTTCTCTTCTTCTTTCCTGTCGCAGGCTCCGTGGGGCCTTCAAGCCCTGGTCCAACATCTCGGTCTGGAGCAACGTGTTTTTTGGTCTTCTTCTTTTTCTTGACTAGGGTTCCTTCTGCCGGAATACCCTCTAGTTGGATTCGCTCAGATGCTCGCTGCATCCGCAATCGTACTTCTTCCACTTGTTGCATTGCTCGTGCCATTTCTGTGTCACCTTCATCTGTGGGAACTTGGGGAGACGGCCCTTTCTCTAAGGACAAATGCCCTAGGCTGCTCGAGTCAACCTGGAGTAAAGAGCGCTTATATGTAGGGTGGTCATCACCAGCACCCTTAAGCCTAGAGTTATCTGTCAAAGAATTTGGGGCTTCAAAGGTCTCATCGCCAGCAACTATCAATTTGCTCACAGGTCGGCGACTTCTTTGGCGATCGAAATCAACATGGCTAAGCTGTTCATCTCCCAACTTCAAGTCAACTATGGGGATGGAATCAATGTCCAAGACCTCGCCATTGGATATGTTCAAAGCTTCATGGAATGGTGTAGACGTGCCAGACGAATCTCCGGAAGGAGCAATATAGAAAGGGTCATCTTTGAAGCGTTCCCTACGCTCGAGCATTCTTCTTTGTAATGCTGTAGATGATTCCACCGGGGCACTTGTAAAGTTTTGATATGATGCATGGGGCTGAAAATCAATCAGTGCAAGATCACGAGTCTGCTTGTTGGGAGACGAGAGTTCAGGAAGATGATAGAAGTCAGACGTTTCCCAGCGCTTTGACTCGTATGGTGATGAGCCGTCAAGGTTGCGGAAAAGTCCTAGCAGATCGTGGCCGAATGCCTCCTCTAGGCGAAGGCTATCCGGCAAGACGACCTTCCTTTGGGCACTTGTCGCAACAGGGTTGAGTTCAAGCCCTGTAAATAGATTTGGTATGACTGAGGCGAGAAGAAATGGGACTTCTTGCGTATCGGAACTCAACGCTTCACTTGCAAGGCGGAGGACTTCCAGGAACTCGATGGCTCGCTCTTGAACATCCAAATCAGGATGGGCCGCCAAAGCCTCGAGGAACTCAACGACTCGAGCAAGTAAAAGCGACATCTCACTTTTCCAAAGATCTCCTGGTTGGCCGGTCTGGCTAGCCTGAACAAACACCTTTGGTATGGCTTGCAAAAAGAGGGAAAGAGTTCTGGGGGGAAGCGATGCATTGGAGATGTCAATCAATGACAGTAGTGTCCGATTAGGCGACAGCAAATATTCAGCATATTCACCGACAACCCAGGCGACAGGTCCTAAAACACCGTCACCGATAGTTGAGCCCGAAGGGAAAAAAGTTGATCTGTTGTCGACAAACATGAGAGACTCGGCTGCTCTCGTGGCCTCCATGCGCACACCTTTTACCCTTACAGCAACATTGCGAATCTCCGTCCCTATTCGAAGTGCAGCATTCATCCTCAAATTGGGTATAGCCTCTTGCTCTTTCGGATGACCCCAATCGTCTTCACTCTCCAACGGTGGGAGAAGTCCGACTAACTGTACTAACACAGCGACATACCACTCGAAATCAACAATCTCAGAATAGTTTTTTTGAGAACAAAGATCCAGAATCCGGTGAACGACCTCAGTCTGGTAGTCGCTAGGCCATAAGGTTGGGTTTGGGGGGTGTTCGGAAGTTTGGGGCGTATCGACCAATTCAGCCGCAGGGATAGAGGCTTGCTGCAGTTGACCTAGCAGACGGTTGACAACTAATTGAAGAGAATCACTGCTGACCATTCCAACGGCAAGCTCCAAAGCCTGCAATCGAATAGAAACGTCCGCATCGTCCAGGCAATCCATAATGACGTCTTGTTGCATGGAAACCAACGTTGGGTGCGTGGCAACAATGCGGTTCAACGCCAGAAGTGCGACATATTTGACTACCTCGATGGTCAACAGTCAGATATTTAAATGCGACAAAAGGATACTCACGATTAGGGTCACTATCCATAACGATCATACCCCGCAATTTCCCAACACAAAGAGTCGCAACTTCGTCCCTTTCCTGGAGATTCTCTTCTCCGTCCAGAATGCCCCCTTGGATAATCCCATTGATACATTCATAGAGCAAAGACATGGCGGAGGTGGTTTGAATAATATTAGTCAATGGACGCAGGAGTTTGCGAGTCAGCCTTGGCTCTAGCGGGGTTAATGTTGCAAACTAGAAAGGTCAGAGGGTGGTCAGAAGACAGTTGTTCAACAGAATGAGGGATATAAGGGACTAACAAGTTTAATGATCTTGATAGCCATCCAATTATTGCCACTATCGACCAGAAGCTCAAATAATCGAGGTGCCAAAGGGAGGAAGTCATGAGGTCGTCGCCAACCAAGCTCACAAACCACGTTGATCGCCGCAGTAGTGACGCTTCCATCTTCTTGGTCGTCCATTAAATGGTCTTTTATTTTGGGCCATGCCAACTTCAGAGCTTCGGGATACACCAAAGCAAGCCTATAAAGACAGACAATCGTTTTCTTGCGCACCACGGGGCTTGAGTGTGAAAGTCGGGAGAGTAAATCGGGTAGCAAGGACATTGCTAGGGAAGGTGTAATAATGTGCGGCAAAGTAATCAGAGGAAGTGACATGTTGGGGATACTGGAGGTGACAATATCCTGTGAAAAGCATTAGTGGCTAAGAAGAATTTGCAGCCATAAAAAGTACAAACCTTCTTCAGCAAGTTAGTTGCCAGCATCAGAACCTCAGTATCCGGTCGAAAGCTCTGTACTGCTCCGAGATATCCAACTCTTTTTTGGAGGTATTTGGCGGATGACATGACTTCAAGAACATGAAAAGATGCCCATGACATGTCATACCCGAACATTTCAAGATAGATGAGCTTCAAGAGGGCTGTAGCCTTTTTGTCTACTTATGATCAGTATCAAGTCCAGTACCGGGGTGAACAGATAGTTGATACCCATGTCTTGAGTCTTAATCTCGGCCTTGCATTCACGCAAGGAACTCTGTATGTATTCATTCTCTCCTCCCTTGTGGCCCCGGAGACCTTTTATAAGGTCATAAAGCGATTTTTCGAACCTAGAGTACTAGAAATTAGTGTTGGCCAATCTAGGGTGGAAATATGGGGATGCCCACATCGTGCCAGAGCTATCGTCACAGGCTCAAGTCAAGGGAAGAAAGATAACGAAGACCCCTAGTAAAACTGGAGGTGAATTATAAATTGGGCTGTCAGATCATCCATAATTCAAAATGAGAATAGAAGATGCAAGTGGATGCAAGCCGAGCTCCGCGGGGTGGAGAGTTGACGTTTGGGGATATCCCCGATAAGGGATCACGGGACTGTGGCCAATTAAGCTCCGGTGCACTCTGTTCTCTTAACATCGTACCTTGACATTCTAATTGGATAACCCCTGCTCTTAGCTTGCGTTTCCTTGTTTTCCCAAGAAAAGGTGTTTTTTAAAGCAGTCTATTATGGCCGGTCCTGTCGCTGATATCCGCGAGATCAGCGGATCGGATCTGATCTCTGCTCTTCATCTTGCTCAACAAGCACCAGCAATCCTCGGCCAAGAATCTGGGTCTGGAAGTACCTCCAAATCTTCCGGTACTGCAGATTACTATGCACGATTAGAGCAGCTTCTGTTGGCCTGTCTTCGGACGGGGGACGATCAGTCGGCACATACCTGCCTGAATCGCCTCAGCCTCCGTTTCGGACCCTCTAACGAAAGGATTATGGGACTTCGAGGTCTGTACGAGGAGGCAACCGCCAAGGATCAGTCCGCGCTAGAAAAATGTCTGCAGGAATACGACAATACCCTGTCACAGAATCCAGTGAATGTGGTCAGTATTGGTTGCAGGTGTGGTTGCGGATTTATGCAAGACTAACCATACACACAGCCCATCTTGAAGCGCCGGGTAGCGTTGTTGCGCTCTCTCAACCGTCCCTCTGACGCAATCTCCAGTCTTATTCAACTTCTCGATGCGATCCCCACCGATGCCGAAGCCTGGTGTGAACTCGCCGACTTGTATCAGTCACAGGGTTTGAGTTCCCAGGCTATTTTTAGCCTTGAGGAGGCTTTACTCATTGCTCCTAACTCTTGGAATGTATGATCCACCTATTTTTATATATATCTTTGAGTACAGTTATTAACATAAGAGTTCTAAGATTCATTCCCGTCTTGGTGAGCTGCTTTACATCTGCGCATCCGACGGGGACGCATCCCGGCTCCTTGGGAGGTCGGTGCAACACTTCAGTCGAAGCATTGAGCTTTGTGATGACTATTTGCGAGGATTCTATGGATTAACCTTGGTAAGTTAGCGATATAATGATGACTCATTCCAATTCTAACCCAGTTCCTATAGGCATCAACACGGATGCTTGACAATGATTATGCAGGCGTATCAGGTCAAATTCCTAAGAAGACCCTGGAAAGGTTGAAGGCCTTTGCGCTCCTGAAGTTGGGCGAGATTGTTGAGTCACGGTCAGTCAATGACCAACATTGGGCATCGAGTCGAAGCGAGTTGATTGCAGCCAAAGAACTGCTGAATCGTCAGTAAATTAATATTTTTAGGCGGCTTAAAACTGATGAGAATACCCTAATAAAACAAATATGTGATTCTAGAGTGTTCCATTGTAATGTGGATATAAGAGTAGTATATAGAGAAGATATTGGGCATTTTGGTTTGGGCAGATAAAAATAGGAAAGAAAAAAAAAAAAAAACACACACACAAAATGCCCAACGGGCCTAAAGATTATATTTCGATAACTAAATGACTCTCTTTCTTCTTTTTGTATTTATTTTCTGATATATATAGTGGTTTTTCTACATTGTATACTCTTATTTTCCTCCTCTACCGACTATCCTATCCCGACTATCCCTATCAAGGAGATATTTATCTCTTTTTTTTGGGTTAGAAATTTAAAAAAAAAGAAGAATTTCTTCTATTCTTCTATTCCTTTTTCTTATATTTCATTCTAAAGAGTTCATCTCAAAAGAGAAAAGAAAAAAGGGTTAGAAGGGACAGAAGAGAAAAATAGTCCATGCGCAACAAATCCCCCCCCGCGATCTTTTTTTTTTCTACTTTCTTTCTCCTCCAAATCTCTCTGGTCAAACCCTACCTGGGTATTCCCTCCTCACTTCGCGCATGCGAGAAGAGAGTGAGAGGACTTATATATCGTATACTTCCCCAGGCTTCTCATTGTCTCTATGACGTATGTTTGTTTGTTTTTTTACCCCCTTCTTTTACAAACTTTCTCCTTACTCTCCCTCCCTTTCTCTACAGGCTCAGTATTTCCATTGATCCAGACCCCAACGGTTCGGATCGCTCTTACTCTGACGACGAGGGATCGTCTGGTGTCCATGTCCCTACATCTTCCGAGTTAGAAAGTCATGAGTACCAGGATTATGATGAGTGGGCGCATTTGCCATATCCGGATGAATTGAAACCATCTGATTCAGCCTCCCGACCAAGAACTTCGCACCGCAGTCGTCCGCCCCACGGTTCACGCTCCGCTTCGGGCCGTCGCCCAGCATCGCGACGCATGGGTCCAGAACATCAGGCATTCGCCGCCCGAGGCCGAAGACAACCATCACCAGATTCTCCCGACAGCGCCGATTCCGCCGACGAGTACCCTTCCAATTTTGGTCGAAATGATCGAAGGGGATGGCAGCAACCTATGCCACCCGCTGGATACCCTCCTAGCCAGTCCTCTGGTCCATCGTACCCCCCCTACCCACCTGCTCCTCCACCGGGTCATGCCCCGTATGCCCACAATCCTCCCCCGATTACATCAGAGCTCATGAGAATTCCTCACCCGGGCCAACCCAACCCCTATGGTGCTCCGCCTTATGGATACCCACCTCAGTTTCAACCTGGGTCTCATTTTCTTCCTGATCCACCCCAACTCCATCCACGACATGCGCCTCGCCAGCCGCCTCAGATGCACAATCCAATGCAGCCCCCAATGCCGCCAATGGCGCATGCTATGGGTCCTCATGGTGCCCACCCTCCTTACCCTGGATATCCTCACGAGTTAATGGCGTACGGTCCGGCTGGTTTCTATCGAGATCAACCCAACTATTTCGGCGCACCGATCCCAGGCATGATGCCTCCTCATTATTGGCCACCATATCCCCCGGTGCCTTCTCCTCCAGCCCAACCCGAACCTAAATCTCCCCCGCCAGCACCTGCTCCCGAGCCTGCTCCCGCTCCGGCCCCGGCTCCGGCTCCGGCCCCTGAACCTGCCCCACCACCACCACCACCTCCCCCACCAGTTGACACTGCCAAGGATGAGCAAATTGCGAGACTAGAGAAGCTGATTCTAGACGACCGTATGGAACGCGAAGCGAAGGAGCTTGCCAAACAGCAGGCCATTGAACGCGCGGCCGCCGAGAAAGCAGCTCAGGATGCACAGACAGCGCATGATAGGAAGATCACCCTCGAAGCTGCGGCGCTTGCGCGGGCGGATGCCGAAAAGAAGGCAGCTGAGGACGCCGCAAAGGCCAAGGAGGAAGCGGAGAAAGCCACGGCCGCGGCCGCTAGTGAAGCAGCTGCAGCAGCAACGGCCGCCGCAAACGAAGCGGCTGCTAAAGCGGCAGCAGCGGCTGCTGAAGCGGCCGCCAAAGCTGCCGAACCGCCGCCACCACCGCCACCCCCAGAGAAGAAGCAGCCTATCAAATTCAAGGACGCTGTCGGGAGAAAATTCAGTTTTCCATTTGAACTATGTGCTACCTGGAAGGTAGGTCAACCCTTCGCTTTGTTCCGTTTCTTATTCTAACTATGGTTACAGGGAATGGAAGAGCTCATCCGGCAGGCTTTCCTCCATATTGAAGTCATTGGACCTCATGTGGCCGAGGGGCATTATGATCTAGTCGGTCCGAACGGCGACATCATCCTCCCACAGGTTTGGGAAACCGTGGTCGAGCCCGACTGGGCTATAACTATGCACATGTGGCCAATTCCCGAAAAGCCAAAGGAAGATCCTCCCCCTGCGCCAGAGCCTGCACCAGAGAAACCTGCCGAGCCGCCTGCCGAGCCGAAGAAAAAAGCAGATGGTAAGGATGCTGGTTTCAAGTACTCTCGGTTACATGCGCTTACTTCTCTTTTTTTTTCTAGGACCTAAAAAGGCTAAGGCCAGAGGACCAGATGTCCCCGGAAGTTTCGCGATGTGGATGTTGGGTGGCACCAATCGCCGGGGAGGCAAAGGGGGCCCTAAAGTGGAAAAAAAGGCTGATGCCCCTCCCCCGGCACCTGCTGCACCATGAGAGATCAATTCAAATCACCCTGCTTGGTCTGAGGTGATGATTGGTTTGGTTTCAGGTCGCTTTTGGCCACTATACCCATAGACCTTCTAGGCGACAGAGAGGCATGAACATTGCTTTGCTAATACCGCTTGGAATATGATGACGAATATGATGAATGCCTGTAGTATGTTATATGACATCAACTTTGGATTGCGCCCAAGACTGATATTAACTCATATATGTTTTCAAATACGTTTTTTGAAGGTGCCATATTTACTAAATTCTCGGCGTAATTATATGTAAAATGGAGCTTTATGAGTATATATAATAGTGCAAGTTTGCCCTGAGTAGAAAGACTGGCAAGTTTTCCAGAGGTTGCTTTTCTAAGAATAAAGAACGACTACTAACATTCGCTTTTAGTAACACATTAATCGTGTTAAGTAGACCTTACTAACTCCTATGGGACTATCCTGTATGAGTCATGGCCATATGGGAGTCCTATCAAGTCCTATAGGGGTGCTCAGAATAGGACTAGACTCGAAAGTAAGAAAATTAGAAGAGTAAAAATATCTTAATTTCTAGAAGAGAGATATATATTCTAAAGTAGATAATAATATGACGAGCAGATCACATGATAACGTTATATGCTTCTGCTATTAAGTACCGCCTGCCAAATTGAGTCGTATGTCTTCGGCGGAGTAGGTTTAGGGTTTTCTATAGATTCTACTAGCAGACTCTGACTAAAGTGTTTATTATAAAAAAGAAGGTATATGTTTTAAAGGATCTCTTTTTCCTTTCTTCCCTTCCCTATAATTAATATTTTATTTTATACACTCTTTCTTCTAAAAAAATCTAGTAGGTAATATGTCGAATGAATAGGCTGCGATATCGCCCGTCTATAGGCACCTAGGAGGTGCCTATGGCCTATCTACAGTAGGCGGTAGGCTATTTAGATTTTCGAGTGCCCGTTTATAACGCTTACAGCCTATAGGTATACTTATCCTAGGTATACCTACGATACCTACTACAGTAAAACCTAGTTATAACGATACCAGATAAAACGATTACCCGGCTATACCGATTAGAATCCGGTGCTTCAATTGATCCGCCATACAAATATCGTTAATACCCCCTTTCTACGAATATCGTAAATTCATATACGGTTAGAGCTTGACAAAATAGTGCTGCGGTAGTGCTGCAGCACTAAATTTGGTACTGCCTTGGCGCCAAGCGGTAGATCACCTTCCTATAATAGTTAGTAAATTACCTAAATAAGTATATAGCCTATGGCTTGGCGCTAGGTGTTACGGAACTACCCGTCACCAATCGATGGTACCCTACCAGGTACACAGATAGGCCACCGAGAGCTAACCAATCTATCTGTCAGCAGATCACGTGTAGTATCTAATACTCTAGTGTCCCTAGGTATTCAGGAAAGAGAAAACCCATTCACGCTCAGTAAGCAGAAGTATAATTAAGCCTAATTAGACTCCCTACCAGGAGGTTTCTGGTACATATAAACTTCAGGGTATCGGATATTACCTACACTAAGAATCATTACACACAGAACCAGGGACACGTAACCATAACTCCCACATCGACTTAGAGAAGTATATATAGGAGTATATAGCGACTCCAGCGGTGACTCTAGGGAGTCACGCCAGGAGTAAGAATCGAAAGATATATAAGGATACTTATATATTATTACTTATATTTACCTTTTAGACTACTATAACTCTTTACTTGATTATAACTTAACAATACTCACAAACAGACCAATACCCCAGTATAGATCTACTTAACGCTCTCACTAGTATCGTTCCTCGATCTTTTAATAGGACTTAGGCTATAGTAAGGCCTTATAGGTAATAGCTCAGTTACGATAGATTATTAACGTTAGATATATAAGGAGTATTAAAGTAAGTATACCCAGAACCTATCTAACCTAACTATAACTAATTAGTAGTATATAATATATTAAAGACCGTCTTAAATCAAGTTTCGAGTTATAACTACTAATATATCTTAACTCAGAAAGAAAATCCTAACTAAACCAATCTAAGATAATAACCCTAATTCTAACGCTAAGAGAGATAATAAGATTAAGATACTAAAGGAGTAAGTAAAGACTTTATTAAATAAACTTCAAAAGTAAGAAAAGTATAATACCTAGGTTAAGGACTATTTAGCGTAAATATATACCTAAGTTACTACTTTAGTACTAATTAGTACTATCTAAGGGCTAGTATTACCTAAGGCTAAGTATTTTAAAGGAAACCGAACTAAGCTTTAAAGATTCCTCACTTAGATAAATATATACCTTAATATAAATAAAGCTAAGCTTCTATTTAAAGCTAGTAGGGTGATTTTTATATTAACCTACCTATATAGATAAGTATAGAACTAGCTTAAACTATATATTTAAGATTATTATAAGAAGGTACTAAGAGATTAGTCTATAACTACTGTAGATATCTTTAATAACTATAATAAGTTCCGCTAATATCTTAAGCAAACCTTTAGAGATATTAATATAACCTAAATAACTAAATATAAGCTATAGAAAATTAAATAATAAACTAGTATATTAGTCTATTAGTTTATACCTCCGAATTTTAGTAAATTATATCCTATCTAGATCTACTTAACTAAATATATATTCTATACTTTAAGATAGGACTTAAACTAGATATTAAGGATAAATTAGTATAAATTAATAAGCCTAAAACCTTAGACTAACTTATTGTAATCGTAGTTAAGATTAATAATTATATTAATAAGTAATAATATAAACGCTAAGAGATAGACTAATAGAAAAAGGGTAAGAGTTATAGATTTAGCTATTTTAGTAATAGGCGCCACAATAAAGCACTCCGAGACCCTAATTTATATAACCTAAAGCTAATAGAATTAGATACTACTTAGGATAAGTAAAATAAGCGTTAATAGAAGAATCTCTATTTTATATATAAGAAACTAGGACACTATATAAGAGAATATAAGCAGAAGAAACTATATAAGAAATAGTAATATATATAGGTAGTATATAAAGAACTATATATAACCTAAGAAACTAAATAGGACTATCTAAAGACGGAATCTTTAAAAGATCTTTTAGTAAGATAGAGTAACCTAAGCCTAGAAGAGATATTAGTAAGTAACCTATATATTAAAAGGTTAGTTAATAAGCTATATATTAATTACTTAGAAATTAACTAAGATACTATAGAAAGCTAAGGATAGATCTAGTATATCCCTTAAGAGCTAGACTACTCCTTAGAATAGTCTAGTAACTCTTAGGAATAAGAAGTAGGTCTCCTAAGAACGCTAGTCACAACCCCTAGAACTACTAATAGTCTAAGAATAATAAACGCGTTCCTAAGAAGCGACTAAATAATCCTAGAAATACTACTAGATAGTCCTAAGAACTATTAAAATAATAAAGAGGCTAATAATAAGCCTATAGGATATCTTAAAAAAAAGATATAGTCTAGTAGACTAGACTAGTACCTTATTAATATAATTAAAGAAGGTAATAACCTAGTAGGATACCCTTATAAAGATTCTACTTATGTATATAAAGGATATATACAATACTTAAGATATAGTAGAATAGCTAGTATTATATACTATAATAAGATATACTACCTATAGGACTAGTAAGTTAGATCTTAATATTGAACCCTAGCTACTAAAGTAGATAAAGAAGCTATAATAGAACTAAGAGTACTAAGGGGTATAGTATAATAGCTAATAGATATATAACTACTAGGGCTGTTTAATAGTATAGCTAGTAGTAACTTCACTAGGAATATATATTAAACTATATGTGTGTTACGGAGCTACCTATCACCAATCGATAGTACCCCACCAGGTATATAGATAGGCTACTAAGAGCTAACCAATCTATCTATCAGTAGATCACATATAGTATCTAATACTCTAGTATCCCTAGGTATTTAAGAAAGAGAAAACCTATTTACACTTAGTAAGTAAAAGTATAATTAAGCCTAATTAGACTCCTTACTAGAAGGTTTCCGGTACGTATATACTTTAGGGTATTAGATATTACCTATACTAGGAATCGCTATATATAGAACCAGAAATATATAACTATAACTCCTATATTAACTTAGAGAAGTATATATAGGAGTATATAGCGACTCTAGCGGTAACTCTAAGGAGTTATACTAGGAGTAGGAATCGAAAGATATATAAGGATACTTATTTATATACTTAGTTTAGTTCTTCGTCTTTAATTATATATTATTACTTATATTTACCTTTTAGACTACTATAACTCTTTACTTAATTATAACTTAATAATACTTATAAGTAGACTAATACCTTAGTATAGATCTACTTAGCGCTCTTACTAATATCGTTCTTTAATCTCTTAATAAGACTTAGGCTATAGTAAGGCTTTATAAGTAATAGCTTAGTTATAATAGATCGTTAATATTAGATATATAAGGAGTATTAAGGTAAGTATATCTAGAACCTATCTAACCTAACTATAACTAGTTAGTAATACGTAATATATTAAAGACCGTCTTAAATTAAGTTTTAAGTTATAACTACTAATATATCTTAACTTAGAAAGAAAGTCCTAACTAAGCTAGTCTAAGATAATAACCCCGATTCTAATACTAAGAGAGATAATAGGATTAAAATACTAAAGGAGTAGGTAAAGACTTTATTAAATAAACTTTAAGAGTAAGAAAAGTATAATACCTAGGTTAAAGACTATCTAGCGTAAATATATACCTAAGTTACTACTTTAGCACTAGTTAGTACTATCTAAGGGCTAGCGTTACCTAAGGCTAAGTATTTTAAAGGAAACTAAACTAAGCTTTAAGGATTCCTTACTTAGATAGATATATACCTTAACGTAAATAAAGCTAAGCTTCTATCTAAAGCTAATAAGGTGATTTTTATATTAACCTACCTATATAGATAAGTATAGAACTAGCTTAAACTATATATTCGAGATTATTATAAGAAGGTATTAAAAGATTAATCTATAACTACTATAGATATCTTTAGTAACTATAATAAGTTCCGCTAATATTTTAAGTAAACCTTCGGAGATATTAACATAACCTAAATAGCTAAACGTAAGCTATAGAAAATTAGATAATAAACTAACGTGTTAGTCTATACCTCTGAATTCTAGTAAATTATATCCTATCTAGATCTACCTAACTAAGCGTATATTCTATACTTTAAAGTAGGACTTAAACTAGATATTAAAGACAAATTAGTATAAATTAATAGGCCTAAAACCTTAGACTAACTTATCGCGATTGTAGTTAAGATTAATAATCGTATTAATAAGTAACGATATAAACGCTAAGAGATAGACTAATAGAAAAAGGGTAAAAGTTATAGATTTAACTATTTTAGTAATAAGCGCTATAATAGAGCGCTCTAAGACCCTAATCTATATAGCCTAAAGCTAATAGAATTAAACACTACTTAAGATAAGTAAAATAAATATCGATAGAAGAATCTCTATTTTATATACAAGAAATTAGAATACTATATAAAAGAATATAAGCAGAAGAAACTATATAAGAAATAGCAATATATATAAGCGATACGCGAAGAACTGCGTATAACCTAAGAAACTAAATAGGACTACCTAAAGATAGAATCTTTAGAAGATCTCTTAATAAGATAGAGTAACCTAAGCCTAGAAAAGATATTAGTAAGTAACCTATATATTAAAAGGTTAGTTAATAAGCTATATATTAATTACCTAGAAATTAACTAAGATACTATAGAAAGCTAGAAATAGACCTAATATATCCCTTAGGAGCTAGACTACTCCTTAGAATAGTCTAGTAACTCCTAGAAATAAGAAGTAGGTTTCCTAAGAACGCTAGTTATAACCTTTAGAACTACTAATAGTCTAAGAATAACGAACGCGTTCCTAGGAAGTGACTAAATAATCCTAGAAATACTACTAAATAGTCCTAAAAACTATTAAAATAATAAAGAGGCTAATAATAAGCCTATAGGATATCTTAAAGGAAAGATATAGCCTAGTAAACTAGACTAGTACCTTATTAATATAATTAAGGAAGGTAATAACCTAGTAGGATACCCTTATAAAGATTCTACTTATATATATAAAGGATATATATAATACCCGAGATATAGTAAAATAGCTAACGTTATATACTATAATAAAATATATACTACCTATAGGACTAGTAAGTTAAATCTTAGTATCGAACTTTAGCTACTAAAGTAGATAAAGAAGCTATAATAGAACTAAGAGTACTAAAAGATATAGTATAATAGCTAATAGATATACAACTACTAAAGCTATCTAATAGTATAGCTAGTAGTAACTTCACTAAGAATATATATTAAACTATATATAATCCTACTAATAGGAAAAGCTTAGACTCTTATTAACTTAAGAGTAATAAACAGTTTTATAAACCCTAGGTTCTAAGAAACCTAACAAGTCCTTACTAAACTATTATTATATATTATCCCTATTATAGGACTTAATAGAGAAGTCCTCTCTAGTAGAGTAAGCGAGGAAACTATTATACTACTAATATCTATCTATAAATACCTAAAACTAATTAAGTTTAATATTCTAGAAACGGGAGACTATAATATTATTTTAAGAGTTCTATAGCTTAGAAAGTATAACTTAAGTATTAATTAACAATTAGGATAGATTACCTTTAATAGGTACAAATATATAGAATAGTATAATAACTATAAAACGCGTTAAAAGAAGTCTAACTAATAGAGTAAGAATAGATAGTTCTAAAAGAAGAGGACTAGGGTATTAGTTACAAGCGTCGCCTTAAATACTATAGAATAGTTACCTAATATATCTAACTAAGAACTAGTAGAATATGTGATTATTAAAAATAAAAAGCTATATATAACTAATGATAAACCCTAGATTCTAAACGAATACTAGGAGTTTATAAATATTTTTATAGTACCTACTAATAGAGTATTACCTAAATATAGGCCTTTTAACCATAAAATTAATATAATAGAGGGTATTAAACCTACTTTTAAACCTATCTATTAATTATTATAGAAAGAATCCTAAATACTTAAAGAATATATTAATAAGAACCTACAAAAAGGTTATATCTAAACCTTAAAGTTATTAACTAGATACCTAATTATCTTTATACTAAAGAAAGATAGGAGCCTTTAACTCTATATAGACTATTAATATCTAAATTTAATTACTATTAAAGACTAATACCTATTACCTTTAATCTATAAGATATAAGACTAGATTAAAGGAGTAAAGTACTTCTTAAAATATAATATTACTAATATATATTACTATATTAGAATTAAGCTAAGCTATAAATAGAAAATAGTATTTAGAACTAAGTTTAAATACTATAAATATAAGGTTATACCCTTTAGCCTTATTAATATACTAGCTATATTCTAACGCTTTATTTTTAAAGTACTAGAGGAATATCTTAATATCTTTATTATTATATATCTAAACGATATCTTAGTATTCTTAGTAACCTTTAAAGATTATATTAAATATAATAAGCTAGTACTATAGAAGTTAAGAGAAGTAAAGATTACTCTTAAACTTAAGAAATATAAATTCTATATCTAAGAAACGTTATTCTTAGGATATTATATTAGCCTAGATAAACTTAAGATAGAGGAAGATAAGATTAAGAATATTATAGAATAACTAATATCTAAGACTATTAAAGAAGTATAGCAATTTCTTAGTCTTACTAACTACTACTAAAAAATTATTAATAGATACGCTAAAGTAGTATTAAGACTCTATTAATTTACTAAAAAAGACTAGAAATTTAAGTAGGATAAAGTAGTAGAAAAATTATTCTAATAACTTAAATAACTCTTTAGCTAAAGGACGATTGTAGCTATATTTAGCTATAATAAACTAATTATTATAGAAATAGATATATTAAACTACGCCCTAGGAGCTAGACTAATATAACTAAGACTAGATAGGAAATATTAACTAGTCACATTCTAGTTAAAAAAGATAATACCTATAGAACTTAATTATAATATATATAATAAGGAACTACTAACTATAGTATTAGTATTCTAAGTCTAAAGAGTATATCTAGAAAAAGCGAAATATATAGTAATAGTTAAATCTAATTATAAGAACCTTACCTTTTTTACTACTATAAAGGTTCTTATATAATAATAAGTATAATAGGTAGAAACCCTTATATAATATAATTTTAGAATCGAATATTATAAAGGAACAGAAAATAGCTAAGTAGATATATTAAGTTAGTAACTAGACTATAAATTAAGCACTAAAGTAACAAAACCTACTATACTAAAATAAAACTTAAATAGTACTATCTTATATAATAAATAGTTACTAGCTATAATAGTAGAGGTTAAAAATAGTAACCTACTATAATAAATTAAAAAAGAACTAAAAATAGATATAATTAATTAACTCCTTAGAGAAAATAATAAACTTATTAAAGATAAAAGTAGTCTATTCTACCTATATAGATTAATTTATATCTTAGTTAAACTCTAAAAAAAAGTAATTAAGAAATATTATAATAACCTCACTTATAGATATATAAGAATAGAAAAGATAGTAGAATATATTTTATAAAATTATTATTTTCTAAATATAAACTATAAAGTTAGATTCTATATCTAAGGCTATAATATATACTAAAGGAATAAGCCTATATAATATATACCCTATAGAGAATTATAGCTATCTAAGATACTAACTAATCTATAGGAATAGATTACTATAGACTTTATTATAAAGCTACTAATCTTAAAAGGATATAATATAATTATAGTTATAGTTAATAAACTTACTAAATATACCTATATAATTCTAACTATAGAAACTATTAATATAGATTAAATAGCGAATATAGTCCTATAATATATAGTTACAAACTATAGACTACTAACTAAAATTATATCGGATAAAGATAAATTATTTATATTAAATATATAGCAATCCTTTATAAATTAGATAAGTATTAAGCTTAAACTCTCTATAATATACTACCTATAAACTAATAATTAAACTAAAAGAGTAAACTAAACCCTAAAGTAGTACCTATAATACTATATAAATTACTAATAAAATAACTAAATAAGACTACTACTAATAGTATAACTAGTGTATAATAATACTATTTACTCTATAACCTAAAAATCACTATTCTTTACTAATTATAGGTATAACCCTATAGTTTATAAATAACTAATTAGTAAGGCAGCTATAGTAGAATTAGCGAGACTAAAGACTAATAAACTAAAATAGTTATACTTATAACTATCTAAAAATATCGACTTTATTAATCTATAAATAAAGAAGTATTACGACTAAAAATATAAAAAGGGACCTAACCTAAAAGAAGGAGAAAAGGTTTATCTTTTATACTATAATATTAAAACTAAATAACCTAGTAATAAATTAGACTACCTATAATTAAAACTATTTAAAATTAAAGAAAAACTAAGATTAGTTAACTATCGCTTAAAGCTATTAGAAAGTATATAAAAACTCTATCTAGTATTTTATATCTTATTACTTAAACCTATACTAAATAACACTAAACTTATAATAAATATAGAATTAGAGAAAGAAACTAAAAATAAATATAAGGTTAAAGAAATCCTAAAAATAAAGTAAATAAGCGGAAAGCCTTACTACTTAGTAAGATAGAAAGGGTATAATACCTCTAAAAATACTTAGGAACTTATTAAGAACCTAAAGGGCTACCCCTAGCTAGTTTAATAGTTCTACTAGAAGAATCGCTAACTAAGAAAGATAAATCTATCCCCTCTAAAATAAAAAGGGATAGGGAACTAAATATCTAGGTTAGAGTAAGATCCTCTAATATAGTAGTAAGGGCTTAAGTATTATACTTATTAGTAAAGTAATCTAGCTTAGTAAGATCCTTAGTAAATAGAGGATCCTTAGTATCTAACTACTCTATTAATACAGAATCGTAATCTAATATCCGATTATTCTAAGAATATAAGAATTAGCGCTATTTATATAAATATATTATTTTTATTATTATATCTATTTACTATTTTTTAGCTTAAGTAAGCTCTTTATTAATTTTCTACTACTTATATAATACCTTTTACTACTTAGTTTCGCTATAGAACCTTTTTATATATTTCTAACTTTAATAAGTATATTTGGTATAATTATAATACTTAGGATCCGCTATATAAGAGATACTATAGGAAAAGTAATATTTATAGGGGTATTTAATAACTAAACTATTTATTAAAATTAATTAATATTAAATAAGCCTATTTTATTTATAAGTCGCGTTATTAACTAATATAGTATAGAGGGTATATAACTAGAGAATAAGAAAAAAAGGAAAAAGAAAAATAACTAATATCACTTACCTAAGGGATAGTTAATAGCTTTAAAAGGCTTTAAAAACGAAACTTTAAAAAAAGGGGAGATAATATTACAAAGCTACCTATTACTAATCGATAGTACCCTACTAGGTATATAGATAGGCTACCGAGAGCTAACTAATCTATCTATTAGTAGATTATATATAGTATCTAATACTCTAGTATCCCTAGGTATTTAGAAAAGAGAAAACCTATTTATACTTAATAAGTAAAAGTATAATTAAGTCTAATTAGACTCCCTACTAAGAGGTTTCTAATATATATATACTTTAGGGTATCGGATATTACCTATACTAAGAATCGCTATATATAAAACTAGAGATATATAACTATAACTCCTATATTAACTTAGAGAAGTATATATAGGAGTATATAGCGACTCTAGCAGTAACTCTAGGGAGTTACACTAAGAGTAGGAATCGAAAGATATATAAGGATACTTATTTATATACTTAGTTTAGTTCTTTATCTTTAATTATATATTATTACTTATATTTACCTTTTAGACTACTATAACTCTTTACTTAATTATAACTTAATAATACTCATAAGTAGACTAATACCCTAATATAGATCTACTTAGCGCTCTTACTAGCATTATTCCTTAATCTCTTAATAGGACTTAGGCTATAGTAAGGCCTTATAGGCAATAGCTTAGTTATAACAGATTATTAATATTAGATACACAAGGAGTATTAAGGTAAGTATACCTAGAACCCATCTAACCTAACTATAACTAGTTAGTAGTACGTAATAATGTGATCCTACTAATAGAAAAGGCTTAGACTCTTATTGACTTAGGAGTAATAAATAATTTTATAAACCCTAGGTTCTAAGAAATCTAATAAGTCCTTACTAAACTATTATTATATATTATCCCTATTATAGGACTTAATAAAGAAGTCCTCTCTAGTAGAGTAAATAAGGAAACTATTACACTACTAATATCTATCTATAGATACCTAGAACTAATTAAGTTTAATATTCTAGAAATAGAAGACTATAATATTATTTTAGGAGTTCTATAGCTTAGAAAGTATAACCTAAGTATTAATTAGTAATTAGAATAGATTACCTTCGATAGGTACAAATATATAGAATAGTATAACGACTACAAAACATATTAGAAGAAGTCTAGCTAATAAGGTAAGAATAGATAGTCTTAGAAGAAGAAGACTAGGGTATTAGTCACAAGCGTCGCCCTAGATACTATAGAATAGTTACCTAATATATCTAACTAAGAACTAGTAGAATATATAATTATTAAAAATAAAAAGCTATATATAACTAATAATAAACCCTAGATTTTAGATAAATACTAAGAGTTTACAGATATTTTTATAGTACTTACTAATAGAGTATTACCTAAATATAGGCCTTTTAACTATAAAATTAATATAATAGAGGGTATTAAACCTACTTTTAAACCTATCTATTAGTTATTATAGAAAGAATCCTAAATACTTAAGGAATATATTAACGAGAACTTATAAAAAGGTTATATTTAAGCCTCGAAGTTATTAGCTAGATACTTAATTATCTTTATACTAAAGAAAGATAGGAGCCTTTAACTCTATATAGACTATCGATATCTAAATTTAATTACTATTAAGGACCGATACCTATTACCTTTAATCTATAAGATATAAGACTAGATTGGAAGAGCGAAGTACTTCTTAAAATACGATATTACTAATATATATTACTATATTAGAATTAAGCTAGGCTATAAATAGAAAATAGTATTTAAAACTAAGTTTAGATACTATAAATATAAGGTTATACCTTTTAGCTTTACTAATATACTAGCTATATTCTAACGCTTTATTTTTAAAGTACTAGAGGAATATCTTAATATCTTTATTATTATATATCTAGATAATATCTTAGTATTCTTAGTAACCCTCAAAGATTATATTAAATATAATAAGCTAGTACTATAGAAGTTAAGAAAAGTAAAGGTTACTCTTAAACTTAAGAAATACAAATTCTATATCTAAGAAATATTATTCTTAGGATATTATATTAGCTTAGATAGACTTAAGATAGAGGAAGATAAAGTTAAGAGTATTATAGAATAGCTAATACCTAAAACTATTAAAGAAGTATAGTAATTTCTTAGTCTCGCTAACTACTACTAAAAAATTATTAATAGATATACTAAAATAGCGTTAAGACTCTATTAACTTATTAAGAAAGACTAGAAATTTAAGTAGGATAAAGTAGTAGAAGAGTTGTTCTAATAACTTAAATAACTCTTTAGCTAAAGGATAATTATAGCTATATTTAGCTATAATAAACTAATTATTATAGAAACAAATATATTAAACTATACCTTAGGAGCTAAACTAATATAGCTAGGACTAGATAGGAAATATTAACTAGTTATATTCTAGTTAAGAAAGATAATACCTATAGAACTTAACTATAATATATATAATAAAGAACTACTAGCTATAATATTAGTATTCTAAGTCTAGAGAGTATATCTAGAAAGAGTGAAATATATAGTAATAGTTAAATCTGATTATAAGAACCTTACCTTTTTTACTACTATAAAGGTTCTTATATAATAATAAGTGCGATAGGCGGAAACCCTTATATAATATAATTTTAGAATTAAATATTATAAAGGAATAGAAAATAGCTAAGTAAATGTGTTAAGTTAGTAACTAGACTATAAGTTAAGTACTAAAGTAGTGGAACCTACTATACTAAAATAAAACTTAGATAATACTATCTTATATAATAAATAGTTACTAGCTATAATAGTAGAGGTCGAAGATAGTAACCTACTATAATAAATTAAAAAAGAACTAGAAATAGATATAATTAATTAACTCTTTAAAGAAAATAATAAACTTATTAAAGATAAAAGTAGTCTATTCTACCTATATAGATTAATCTATATCCTAGTTAAACTCTAAAAAGAAGTAATTAAGAAATATTATAATAACCTTACTTATAGATATATAAGAATAGAAAAGATAGTAGAATATATTTCGCGAAATTATTATTTTCTAAATATAAACCATAAGATCAGATTCTATATCTAAGGCTATAATACGTACTAAAGGAACAAGCCTATATAATATATACCCTATAGAGAATTATAGCTATCTAAGATACTAACTAACCTATAGGAATAGATTACTATAGACTTTATTATAAAGCTACTAATCTTAGAAGGATATAATATAATTATAGTTATAGTTAATAGGCTTACTAAATATACCTATATAATTCTAACTATAGAAACTATTTAATATAGATTAAATAGTAAATATAGTCCTATAATATATAGTTATAAACTATAGACTACTAACTAAAATTATATTAGATAGAGATAAATTATTTATATTAAATATATAGTAATCCTTTATAGATTAAATAGGTATTAAGCTTAGACTCTCTATAATATACTACTTATAAACTAATAGTTAAACTAAAAGAGTAAACTAAACCCTAAAGTAGTACCTATAATACTATATAAATTACTAATAAGATAACTAAGTAGGACTACTACTAATAGTATAACTAGTGTATAATAATACTATTTACTCTATAACCTAAGAATTACTATTCTTTACTAATTATAGGTATAACCCTATAGTTTATAGATAACTAATTAGTAAGGTAGCTATAGTAGAATTAGCGAGACTAAAGGCTAATAGGCTAAAATAGTTATACCTATAACTATCTAGAGATATTAACTTTATTAATCTATAGATAAAGAAGTATTATAACTAAAAATACGAAAAAAGACCTAACCTAAAGGGGGGAGAAAAGGTTTATCTTTTATACTATAATATTAAAACTAAGCGACCTAGTAATAAATTAGACTACCTATAGTTAAGACTATTTGAAATTAAAGAAAAACTAGGATTAGTTAACTATTGCTTAAAGCTACTAGAAAATATATAAAAACTCTATCTAGTATTTTATATCTCGTTACTTAAACCTATACTAAATAATACTAAACTCGCGATAAATATAGAATTAGAGGAGGAAACTAAAAACGAATATAAGGTTAAAGAAATCCTAGAAGTAAAGTAAATAAGTAGAAAGCCTTACTATTTAATAAGATAGAAGGGGTATAATACCTCTAAAAATACTTAGGAACCTATTAAGAACCTAAAGGGCTACCCCTAGCTAGTTTAATAGTTCTACTAAAAGAATCGCTAACTAGGAAAGATAGGTCTATCCCCTCTAAAATAGAAGGGGACAAGGGACTAAATATTTAGGTTAGAGTAGGATCCTCTAATATAGTAGTAAGGGCTTAAGTATTATACTTATTAGTAAAGTAATCTAGCTTAGTAAGATCTTTAGTAGATAGAAGATCCTTAGTATCTAACTACTCTATTAATACAGAATTATAATCTAATATCTGATTATTCTAGGAATATAAGAATTAGTACTATTTATATAAATATATTATTTTTATTATTATATCTATTTATTATTTTTTAGCCTAGGTAAGCTCTTTATTAATTTTCTACTACTTATATAATACCTTTTACTACTTAGTTTCGCTATAGAACCTTTTTATATATTTCTAACCCTAATAAGTATATTTAGCACAGTTATAATACTTAAGATCCGCTATATAGGAGATACTATAGGAAAAGTAATATTTATAAAGGTATTTAGTAACTAAACCGTTTATTAGAATTAATTAATATTAAGTAAGTCTATTTTATTTATAAGTCATATTATTAACTAATATAGTACAAAGGGTATATAACTAAAGAATAAGAAAAAAAGGAAAAAGAAAAATAACTAATATTACTTACCTAAGGGGTAGTTAACAGCTTTAAAGGGCTTTAAGGATAAAACCCTAAGGGAGGGGGAGATAATATTATAGAACTACTTATTACTAATTAATAGTACCCTACTAGGTATATAGATAGGCTACCGAGAGCTAACTAATCTATCTATTAGTAGATTATATATAGTATCTAATACTCTAGTATCCTTAGGTATTTAGGAAAGAGAAAACCTATTTATACTTAGTAAGTAGAAGTATAATCAAGCCTAATCAGACTCCCTACTAGGAGGTTTCTAGTATATATAAACTTTAGGGTATCAGATATTACCTACACTAGGAATCACTGTATACAGAACCAAGGACATGTAACCATAACTCCCGCGTTGACTTAAAGAAGTATACGTAGGAGTATACGGCGACTCCAGCGGTGACTCTAAGGAGTCATACTAGGAGTAGGAATCGAAAGATATATAAGGACACTCATATATTGTTACTTGTGTTTACCTTTTAGACTACTATGACTCTTTACTTGATTATAACTTAATAACACTCACAAGTAGACCAATACCCCGGTATAGATCTACTCGGCGCTCTCACTGGCATTGTTCCTCGATCTCTCAACAGGACTTAGGCTATAGTAAGGCCTTGTAGGCAATAGCTCAGTTACGACAGATCGTTGACGTTGGATACACGAGGAGTATTAAGGCAAGTATACCCGGAACCCATCTAACCTAACTGTGACCAGTTAGCAGTGCGTAACACTAGGGCAGCACTAAATTTAGTACTGCAGCACCACCGCAGTACCATTTTGTCAAGCTCTAAGTATTTAGCTACTAGCATACCTAGTCTACACAAACCATGCGATCATTCTCTGAATCACACTATTATACGCACTAATTAATTATTGTAGAGCCACTTTCTTAGAGGTTAGGATCGGCTGGGCTGGGTATCTAGCTAGGATTAATTGGCGGGAAATTTTCATTGGTTGGAGGTATGTAAAAGTCACGTGATTTATAAGAAGGCATCTTATTGGCTGAAAATGCTTAGTAAAGCGCTAGATATAACGATCTTTTGCGTGGGAGGGTATACCGTATATAGAGCTTGACAAAATGGTACTGCGGTGGTGCTGCAGTACTAAATTTAGTGCTGCCCTAGCGCCAAGCCATAGGCTATATACTTATTTAGGTAATTTACTAACTATTATAGGAAGGTGATCTACCGCTTGGCGCCAAGGCAGTACCAAATTTAGTGCTGCAGCACTACCGCAGCACTATTTTGTCAAGCTCTATAAATACTATAGAATATTGGGGCTAAAGTGCCCTATGTGTGCAAGTACGGACCTACTTAGGTCCGTATAGGTCTACGTAGGCACTATTAGTGCAGATTATGTCACAGAAAGACTTCTAGGATTATATCCTCCCCTACTAAATAGAAAACGACCCCTATTTTCCTCGAAATTCTATATAAACTAAGGTTCGGGTTAAAGAAAGAGATCTGTAAAGAGTGTCTTAAGTTATATAGACTATACTAAAGCCCGTACAGCTATAGCTATATATAAATAAAAGAAATCTATGAAAATTATAGGTAAAAATAACCCTAAAGAGCCCTAAAAGGTTCTTTTATCTTAGTATACCCCTTAGGTTATATAAATAGGTCTAAAATAGGGTAGCGAAGTAATAATAAAGGAGTAAGAGAAGTATAAGAGAATTAGTAGGGTAATTAGAATAAAGAAGCCTATTTTAAGGTATAAAAATAGCGATTCTAGTTCGTAAGGGTCTTATTAAAGCTTTACTTATAAATAAGATAAGCGCTTACCTACTATAGGGGTTTTCTTTATCCTAAGAATCTATTTACTTCTCTTCTTCTTTTCTCTTCCTCCCTATCTTTATCTATTTTATTATTTTTTAACCTATTATTATTGTCATGATCTAAGCTAGCTTCTACCTAGTAGGAGTTTCTGACCTTGGTCAAAACTGATTATGAAAGAATCTTTGACCGCGGTTAGAAGGATTCTGCTACTAAATCCTAACTTCGGTTAGGATTCTAGATTAGGATAGAAGCAGTGAGAAGTTTATATAGTTTATTATTATTATTTACTAAGGCCTTATAAAAGGCTTTAGAGACTCGACCCTTTCTCCTTTCTTTCTTTTCTTCCCTATACTTAGTATTTTAGTTAAAATATACTCTTTTCGTTAAAAGAACTAGCTAGTAATATAATACTAAGTACCGCTCTTAACTCTATAAGTAGTAAGGTTATATAGACTATCCTTATAATTAGTCCTAGCCTTATTTTACCCTACTTCCTATTCCTTAGTATTATATAAGCTAAGACTTAACCTAAACTAAACTAAATCTAGTTTAACTAATTAGAATAGTTAGGACTTGATAGAACTTAATAAATTATAGTAAGTAGCTAGTTACTACTATACTTAATAATAATAAAGAGGCCCCTAATTATAAGACCTAGGCTCTAGACTTAGAGATTTTAATAAGATTAGTAAAAACTAATAAGAATAATAATAAAGATAATATTAGAGAGGAATCGTCTTTTTTATATAAATAGTTAATAAAGACCCCTTTTTAAGAGAGATTTTAGGAATTAGTCCGCTAGTATAAGCGGTTAGAATATTAATACTAAGAGCTTAAGGATAAAGTTATAGTCTTTATAGTAGAGTAGGCTAACTTTAATAAAGTAATTAAGAACCTTTAGATTAAGTATAATAAAGTAATTACTTACTATAATATTATAATTAAAGACTATAGAGAGCTTATATTCTAGCTCCTATACTAGGATAATAATACTAAAATCTTAGTAGAAGCGGCGGCTAGTAAAAAGACTATAAAAATATTATATATTTTAATACTTAGCGATAGTAAGGAAGTCCGGTTTAAAACCTAGGAAACTATTATATATTAGAAACTAGAGGCTAATATTAACTACTACTTATAACTAGTCTACTATAAACTCTATATATAGAGTTATTATAAAGGTAAAGCTTAGTTATATATTATACCTTAGATAAGTTCTAATTTAAGTAACCTTTATATAAATACTAAGGATATAATTACTTACCTAAAGACTATTTTTATAAACCTAAACTAGTATATTAAGGCTTATACCGCTTACTATAAGTTAATAATAAAGTTAAAGGATAGCTTTACTAACTTCCTAGTAGAATTTATATAACTTATAGAGGAGGTTACTATTATAAAGGAGAACTAGAAGTATAATTTATACTTAAAGCTATTATACTTACTATAGAGTTAGGTAATATAGGTAGTAAATTAGGATACTATAAACTTTAAAAAGTTCTCTTAAATTTACTAAAGTATATCCTATAAAATTAGCCTCTAATAAAAAGTAAAGGCTAACTCTTATATATAACTTACTATAGCTCTAAATAGTAGTATAGGAGTAACTATAAGATCTATTTATAATCTTTATATAAAATACGAAGAGAGTACTAACCTTAGAAGACTCTTAGGTACTAAATAAGATATCTTAATAAAGGAAGGAAGATACTTTAACTATAAGGAGTAGGGATATATAATATATAATTACTTTAAGAAGAAACTAGTTAGTACTATTATAGTAGCTACTCCTTATATTACTCTCTATATTATAGAGTTTAATAATAAGGAAAAGGAGGATTAGGGAAAAGTTAATACCTAGGCTAAGTCTTTTACTTAAGTAGATAGAAAGTATTACTATATCTACTAGATTTATATAAGTTAATTAAGGGAGGTTCTAGAGATAGTTTAGTTTTTAATACTAAGCTAATATATAATAGATATTCTTTCTCTATTTTAGTATTTAGTAATACTAGAGTAAATAGATATATATTTATAAATTAAAAATTAATCTTATTTCTTTAAAAAGTAGCTAGGATTAAAAATAGAGGGACTAAGATATAAGTACCCTATCTAAAGATTTAATAGAAAGCTTAATAAGCTAATTATATATATTACTTTTTTTATAATATATATAAATAACTAAGTATAGTAGTGAGTCTTTATATTAATTATAGATCTTAGGGATTATAATATAATTATTAGTAGAAAATAGTTTATAGAGTATAATATCTTATTAGATTATTATTAATATTAGATAATCTAGTTAAAGGAAAAGATACTTTTTAATAAAGTATTTAGTAAGATTATAATATTAATCCTAATAACTATCTTATAGAGACTAAAGCCGAATCCTAAATATTAAGTTAATATAAACTAGAGGGACTACCTATTTAAATAAGAGGACTTAAAAGGGAAGGCTAACTATAAGTATATATAAGAGCGCTAATATAGATACTAGTAGGTATAAGAGTAAAGGAAAATAATCTAAAATCTAAAAGAAGAGATATTAGATATTCTAGTTTTTTATAAGAAAAAGAAGGATATAGGTTTACTACCCTTTTTAATTAATATTAGTATTATTAGTAAGGCTAGATTTAAAAGATTAAAAATAAAGATAGAGAGGGATTTAGAATATAGGATAGAGATTTTTATAATATTATTCTATAAGATTAATTAGGTTATTAATATTAAATTATCTTTTAAAAAAGACTTTAAGCTTAATAAGATTAAGAGAATACTACTAAAGGAATACTATAATTTAACTAAGGTCTTTTTAAAGAGGAAGTTAGATAAGCTACTTTTATATTAACCTAGGGCTAACTATAATATTATTCTAGAAGTAGAAGCTTAACTAAGGTACTACCTTTTTTATAAGCTCTCTTTAGATAAATTAAGAGCTATAAAGTAATATATTATTAAGAACCTAAATAAAGGATTTATTATATTAAGTTTAATACCCTATATATTATTAATTTTTATAGTAAGGAAGTCTAATAGTAGCTTTTACTTTTATATTAACTTTTAAAAACTAAATACTATTATAAGAAAGGATTACTATCTATTACCTTTAATTAATAAAGTCTTATAATATACTAGTAAGGCTAAGTTCTTTATAAAGCTAGATATTTAGTAAGGTTTTTATTAGATCTATTTAATACCTAAGGTAGAGGACCTTACTACTTTCTATATAAGATATAGATCTTTTAAATATAAGGTTATACCTTTCAGTTTTATAAATAGACTTACTACTTTCTAGTAATTTATAAATAGTATTTTAAAAGAATATATAAATAATTATACTATAACCTTTATAGATAATATCTTAATCTATAGTAAGACTTTAGAAGAGTATAGATAATAAGTAAAGGAGGTACTTTCCTACCTTTAGAAGGCTAGTCTTTAAGTAACTCTATTAAAGTATAAGTTTATAGTTATAAAGACTAAATTCCTTAGATTTATTATAAGTACTAAAGGTATTATAGTAGATCTAAAAAAGATTAGTATTATTAATTTATAGAGAACCCCTTTAATAGTAAAAGGGGTATAGTTATTCTTTAGATTCTATAATTTTTACTAATAATTTATTTAAAGATAAAGTATAATCTTAAAGCTATTATATTACTTAATAAGGTAGGACGTTTTTTTTAAATAGTTAATAGGCTATAAAGAGGCTTTCTAATAACTAAAGAGGAAGTTAATAAATATATTAATTCTATAATACTATAACCCTATTTAATAAACTAGAGTAAAAATAGATACTTTAGATAGTATTTTTAAAGTAGTACTTACTTAGTATTATAAATAGGATAATTTCTAGTACCCTATAGCCTTTTATTTAAAGATAATATAACTATTTAAGCTTAATTATAAGATCTAAGATAAAGAACTCTTAACTATTATTTATACTTTATAGGAATAGAGACTAGAGTTTAAAAGATTAGCTTAAGAAAATTAGTTTAAAATCCTAATAGACTACTAGTCCTTAAAATACTTTATAATAACTTAGTAAATAAACTAATAGTAAGTATAATAAAGCGAATTCCTATTATAATTCTACTTTATAATTAAGTATTAACCTAGTAAAAAAAATACTATTATTAATACTTTATTAAGAAAGGAGACCTTTTATATTAATAATAGTTAAAGCTTTATAATACTACTAAAATTATATCTAAAAGAGAGAGTAATACTAGCTTATTTAGCCCTTATATAATTTAATAAAGTAAAGATTATTAAATATATTTATATATCTAACTATTAAAATTTAGAACTAGATAAGTTTCGCTAGTTAGTTTAATTAGAAGATAACTTAAAGTAGATAATATAAGATAGGTTATTACTTTATAAGGAGTAATTTAAAGTATTTAATAAAGGAGACCTCTATATTTAATTACTTAATAAAATATATTAATAACGTTTAATATCTTACCCTAGGATTAAAAAAATAAAAAAGCTAGTTATAGAGAGATATTACTAATATAGGTAAGTAATTAATATAAGGTAATATATTAATAATTACTTAGTCTATAAGTATATAAAGGCTTAAAGGGACTATATATCTAGATTACTATAACTACTATTAATTTTAAAAAGACTTTAGTAGTACCTTTTAATAGACTTCTATTCTTTCTTAAAGGATTATTATAGATATAATATAATATTTATAATTATAGACTATTTAAGTAAGAGACTAATATTAATCCTTTATAAGAAAGAAATAAAGGTTAAGTAAATAGCTTATCTATTTATTAATTATATAATTTAGATTTTAAAGATTCTAGAAATAATTATATTAGACTAAGGTAGATAGTTTATATTAAAGTTTTAGATTAAATTCTATAGGATTTTTAGAATTAAAAGGAAATTATTAATAGTATACTATCCTTAAATAGATAGGTAGAGTAAGATTACTAACTAATATATAGCTTAATAACTATATCTATATATAGAATAGAACTAAGATAACTAGTTAAAGTTACTTTTAATAATCGATTTTATAGTATTAATTCTACTTTAAGATATAATAAAGAAATTACCTTTTTTTATAGAATAAAGGTATAAATTAGTAATAATATTTAACTAGAAGGACTAGGAGGGAGTTATACTAAGTAAAAAAGAAGTAGTATAGATACTTTCTTAGCTATAAGATATCTAGTTATAAACTAAAGAGTAAATTATAAAGTTATAGTAGTTATAAATTTAATAAGTAAATAAATATTAGAGGGAAGAGGACTTTAAAGTAGGTAACTTAGTTTTTATTATTATAAAAGACTAGTTTTAAGATTAGTTAAGTAGAAAGCTATCCTACTTTACTAGTAAACCCTATAAGATTATTAAGAAAGTAGGAAATTCTTATAAGTTAGAACTACTTAAAGTAATTTAAGTATATCTTATTTTCTATCTAAGTAAATTATAGAAGATAGTAATAATAGAACCCCTAAAAAGTTAATATATAGATCTACCTCCGCTAATATAAGTTAGAGAGATAGATAAATAGGAGGTTAAGAAAATCTTAGATACTAGAATATACTATTAGAAGCTATAATATAGGGTATAATAGTTAGGATATAACCTAGATCTATAATAGTATCCTACTAGTAATATAAAATATATACTAAGAAAGATATAGGAGTTCTATATATAATACCTAGATAAGTTAGGACCCCCTATACGTCTCTAGGAATAGCTAAATACTAATAAAGAAGACTAAATTCTCGAAGATTATATTAATAATAATAAGCTAGTATTTAGGGACTAAATATAGTTTTAAGTAGGGGTTATATTATAATCTAAGCTAGCTTCTACTTAGTAGGAGTTTCTAACCTTAGTTAAAACTAATTATAAAAGAATCTTCAATTATAGTTAGAAGGATTCTACTACTAAATCCTAACTTTGGTTAGGATTCTAGATTAGGATAGAAGTAGTAGGAAGTTTATATAGTTTATTATTACTATTTGCTAAGGCCCTATAAAAGGCTTCAGAGACTTGACCCTTTCTCCTTTCTTTCTTTTCTTCCCTATACTTAGTATTTTAGTTGAAATGTACTCTTTTTGTTGAAAGAACTAGCTGGTAATAATTATTAATATATAATAGTTTTAATCTATATATATCCCTTTCTCTAGTTTATAGGTAGATTTCGAGTCTATAGGTAATCTAGAGTCTATATAGATCTAAATTACTAACTCCTTTTATATATAGGTTAATCTTCCGCGGAGAATCTATAAGTCTCCCTTACTCTTAAGAGCTATTTTATTAAATTAGTTCCCTTACTATTATCTATAAAGTATAAATTAATTTATACTTTAGAGGTATATACTAGTAGTAAAGTATATTACTAGCGTTTTATTAAAGAATTATTTAAATAAGGTATATATAGATCTAATTTTTATACCCTTATAGATACTATAGAGCCTATTAAACCTATTACTAAGTCCCTAGGGGTCCTTATAGGTATAGTTAGGGGTAGTAATAGTAATAATAATAATAATAGTAGTAATAGAGGTACTAATAGTAGTACTATAGGTATAGGTAGTACTATAAGTATAAGTAATACTATAGATCCTACTCCCGCGGCTAAAGCTATAGCCGTTCCTAGAGGGAATAGTATAGGTCCTCTCGCGCCTCCTATATTACTAATATATAGAGATATTAGCTTATAGAACTATACTTTAATTTCTAGCGCTAATACTATAGCTTATATAGCTATATAGGTAGATAGAGGTAAGTTATCCCTATCTAATTAAGTCTATATAAAGCTAATCTTAGTTAGTTATAAGCTAAGGAATCGATATTAATAGCTTTCTAATATTAAGTTATCTCTTTAATAGTACTAGCGATAGAGTTTAGAAGACTATTATCCTATAGTAAACTAGTTTAAATTAGTAACCTACTTATTTATAAAAGATTACTAGTACTATATAAGTATATACTACTTTAGGGTAACTAATTAGTTATAAAGCCCCTACTATAAGTATCTACTTATAATATATAAAGGGTAATAGGCTATTTTTAACCTACTAAGTCACCTTTTTACTTAACTTAGGTTTTTAATAAGGCCTTTCCTATACTTATTACTAGTTTAGTAGTAGTAGCGCTAAATACTCTTTCTATAAGTATTTCTATATAGTTATAACTATCTATTTAGTTAACTAACTATCCTTATAGGTCCTATTAGGGATAGTACTAGTCCTCCTTAGTAGTTATATAATCTTATTATATAATTCTAGCCTAGCTACCTTTCTTTATAAGAGCCTTCTATAGCGGCTTATAGTACTATAGCCTCTAAAATAGCTAAAGCTATACTATCGAAAGGTAAAGATAGAGCTACTCCTAAGGGATCTATAAAGGCCGCTATAGGTAGTAGTAAGAAGTGTACTACCGCTTCCGAGGCTATTAGTCCCGCGTCTCTTAAGAAACGGTAGGATAAAGGTAAAGGAAAAGTAACTAGTGTGATCCCAGAAGTCTTTATGTGATATAATCTACACTAATAGCGCCTATATAGACCTATACAGACCTAAGTAGGTCTGTACTTGTATATATAGGGCACTTTAGCCCTTGTATTCTATAGTATTTAGCTACTAGTATACCTAGTCTATATAAACTATACGATTATTCTCTAAATTATATCTAGTAGTATATCGGTATAGGCTATCTTCTATAATTAGCCTAGGGAGGTATAAGAATAGTACTATAAAAGACCTAAAAAGGGATAATAGTAATATAAAAACCCTTTTATCCTATCCTAACCTCGATCTAGCGGACCTAAATTACTATAAATAGATTAGAAGTCTATAATATAGTAACTATCTTTCTCTATTTATACTTAGAAAGAGGGGGTATACTAAAAACCTTAAGAAACCGGCCCCTTAGAATCTAACTTCTATCTTACAAATGCTAAAGAAGAAATAGAAGAAAAAAAGAGTTAATAAGTACTTTTAATAAGATATAGGAAAAGGAAAAGGCTTTAAATATAAGGAAAAAGAAACGAAAATCCTTTAAAAAGCGGGGTAAATTAATCTATATAGATTAGATTTAACCTATCTTATACTAATATTAGGTAAAATATAGCTAGATCTATATCTAAGCGCTATTATAAAAATAGCCTCCTAAACTAATAAAAGGAATATAGTTAATAGAACCTAATTATATCCTCTTAAATAAAGAATACTTTAAAAGAATATTTAAATAGCTATAGTAAGCCTCTATAGAAGATTAAGTCTAGGCTACTCTCTTAAATAAGGTAATTAAAGTTTTTAGCCTTCTAAAAGCTAATAAGTAGAATATATACTTATAAATATATAATATAATAGACTATTAGTAAGTCTATACCCTTATTTACTTAGTAATAAGCTAAGTATAAGCCCTTTATATAAATTAAAAAGTACTTATATAAATTAATAAGGGCTTTACTAATATTTTAGTTACTATAGGAAATAGCTAACTAGTTTAATAAGCGCCTTTAGCGATAATAATAATAAAAGTAAGCTAGTTCGACTAGTTAGATAAAGAGATATATAAGAAGTTTCTAAATAATTTATACTTAATAGCTAACTATAAAGGAATAATCTTTAATAATATAGCCTATAAATAGATATAGGACTACGATTATTACTTTATAGGCCTAGCGAAGCTAATAAAAATAAAAGCTTTCGATAAAGTAAAGATCCTCTAAGCCGAGAGGAAGCTTATTAAAAGCGCTAGCGAATAACTAGATATATATAGAAGGAAACGTAAGTAAAAAGGACTCGCCTCCTTTATATTATAGAAGGAGTTTAAGGAATAGATTAAGTAGTAGTTTATAGAATATCTTATAACTAAAAAGCTCTATAAGTAGTATAAAAACCTAAAATAAAAGAAGACTTTAATCTAAGAATACTCCGGAAATCTTATATAGATTATTATAGACCTTAATTAAATTGTTCTAGATACTATACTTATCTAATACTTTATTATTAGTACTAAACTAGCTTACTAAGCTAAATAGGCTAAAGAGCTATATAAGCCTATAACCTTTAAGGACGTTATCCTACGTTTTATATAATATAAAGAGGGCTATATAATAGTACGTAAATATAAAAACGTAGCCTTATATAATATAGAAGTAATAAACCTCTATACTATCGAGACTAAATCTATATAGCCTACCTAAGGATCCTAAGAGACTTAAGAGTACTATAACTATAGTAAGAAAGGATACCTAGCCTATATATACTAGAAGCCTAAGACTAAAGAGACTAAATAAAAATAAAAAGCTACGTTCGAATAGTCTAAAGTATTATTAAAAAACTAGTATAGCTATATAATATAGAAGCCTTTATTAGCTACCTTTAATAAACTCCTAAGTAACTACCTATTAATATAGAGGATCTCCTTAACCTATATTATCTAACGAACGAACCTATATATACTTAGCTAAAGTCCCCTTTATAGCTATAAGGACGTAAGGAAAATTTCGAAAATCTAGATAAGTAGAAAATAGCTTATCTAAATTAAAAGCGTCTTAGTAATTAGCCCCTATAAATATCCGCTTTATTAAATATTATAGGCGATAATATAATATTCTATTAGGGAAAGATCTATTTTAATAAGATTAACCCTATAAGGATCTATATCTTACTTAATAGTAGAGTAAGTAATACCTTTATCTCCCCCTATATTATAAAGAAATTAGGTAGAAAGGTATAGATTTATAAACTAAAGATACCTCTCTTAATTACTATCGCTAATAATAAAAAGATAGAAATAGTAGGTTTCGCGTACTTCTTAATTAAAATTAGGGAATAGACTAAGTAAATTAAGGCCTAGGTCCTCCTTATAGAATATAATATAATCCTTAGCCACGATTTCTTATATAAAGAAAATCTTAGAATTAACTAGCGTATTTTAGTAATAACTCTTATAGACTACTACTACCGCTCTTATACTATATATCTTATAAATAACTTTTAGTTAATTATAAAGGGAGATATATATACTAACCTAATCTCTATAAGATATATATAAAGGCTTATAAAGAAAGTAAACTAAGAGATATTCCTTTTTATAATCTACTTAATAGTAGGTATAGTCGGAAAAGATATACTAGGGATATTAGAATTTATTAATACCTAAATTAAAAAGATTATAGAGAAATATAAAGATCTATTCTAAGTAGAGCTCCCTATAGAGCTTCTACTAGAATATAATATAGTATACGATATTAATACTAGTATTAATAAACCTATTAATATTAACGTATATACCTTATTAGTTAAGAAGCTTAATAAGTAAGTTAAATAGGTAGAAAAATTAATCTAAAAGGGACTAATCTACTATTCTAATAGTGCCTAAGGGTTCCTAGTAGTATTTATATATAAATTATATAGGAAATAGCGTATATATATCGACTACTAGACCTTTAATTAGATAAGCGAAAAGAATAGGTATCTATTACTATATATTTAAGAGCTTTTAGATATTATTAGTAATACTCGAATCCTTTCTAAAATCGATCTTATAACTAAGTATTAGTAGATCTAAATAGGGGAGGGCTCGATCAGAAAGACTATATTTAATATAATCTAAGGTAAATATAAATAGTTAGTAATACTATTCGGCTTCTATAATATACCTATAACCTTCTAGTTAATTATAAATAGTATATTATAGCTATTACTAGGTTATAATATAGTAGTCTACCTAGATAATATATTAATCTAGAGCTTAATAAAATAGTACTACGGTAGTACTATAGTACTAAATTTAGTACTACCTTAGCGCTAAGCTATAGGCTATATACTTATTTAGGTAATTTACTAACTATTATAGGAAGGTAATCTATTACTTAGTACTAAGGTAGTACTAAATTTAGTACTATAGTACTACTATAGTACTATTTTATTAAGCTCTATATTAATCTTTTTAGACTTAATTAAAGATTATAGGAAATACCTTAAATAGGTACTATCCCTCTTAGTAGAATAGAAGCTTTATACTTTACCTATAAAATATATATTCGCTATAAAAGAGCTTAAATTCTATAGCTATATTATTAGGAATAGGAGTATTTAGCCCCTTCCTACTAAAATTAAGGCTATAAATACCTAGCTAAGGCTTAAGATAGTCTATAATATTTAATAATTTATTAGATTAGCTATATACTATTAGAGATTTATCTATAATTTCTTAAAGATCTGTATCCTACTATATAAACTCTTAAAAGAGAGCGATACTACCCTCCGGAAGAAGCGATTCTAACTAATTATATAGTTAGAAGTATATAAAAGCGCGTTCTAGAAAGTAAAAGAGTTACTTACCTCTACCCTAGTCCTAAAATAACCTAATTAGAATAAACTATATATAATTAAGACTAATATATTAGAATAGGCCTTTAGAATAGTCCTTATATAAGAGGACGATAATAGTATCCTATACCCTATTATATATAATAGCTAGAAGCTTTATAAAGCTAAACTAAACTACCTTATATACGAAAAAGAGCTCCTCGCTATTAAGGAAGTAATCTATATATAGGATAGATATATTAATAGAGACTAGTTCGAGACTATTATTATTACTAATAATACTAGTCTATAATACTTTAATACTACCTAAGAATATAATAAGTACCTTACTTATTAAGTAGCGGAATTTTAGTAATATAAACTAGTAATTTAATACTAAAAGGGGTCTAAAAATATTATAGTAGATATAATTAGTTATTAACTAGACTTTACTAGAGATATACTAGTTAATATAAGTACTAAACGTCCTATTTAGAATACTTACCTTATTATATTAAGCCTAGTCTATAATATCTTAGAAGAAGACTAGCTTAAAGCTATAATCTAATTCCTTAAAGATAAAATAAAGCTAGATAATTATATAATCGCTTAGGCTATAAAGAAATTTACCCTATACCTAGGCTTAAAAGAGGCCTATACCTTTATATAGGCCTCTTTAAAGGAAAATCGATAGCTTATCTTTATATATAAAGATAGGATAGAATTACCTTACTTGAAATATACTATTCTAAGCTAACCTACTCTAGAATACCTATTATAAGTTTAGCTACTTTAGTTTCCTAAGCTTTAATAGTATTATATAGCTATAAAGATAGTAGCTATTAATCTATATAGATATAGAAGACTTAGTTAAATCCTATCTAAACTACTAAATAGTATAAGGCTTATAAAAAAGCTTTAAAAGAGAAGCGGCTTAATATATAGTAAAGAGTAGGATTTACTTATTTAAATACTAGGGAATTAACCTAATTAGACGCTTATTAATAACCTCTAATAAAAATCGGTAGATTATTATAATAATTAACTATATAATAGGCTAGCTAGTTACTTAAGTAGTTCTAGATATAACTAAAAAAGTCCTTATAGAATTCCTATATTATAACGTCTACTACTACTATAGAGTATTTAATAGACTTATCTTAAATAATAGCCTAAACCTTCTATTTAAGGTTTTAAATACTTTATTAGACTCCTAGGAGCCTATTACTATACTACTACTTTATACTACCCTTATATAAATAAGAAAGTAGAAAATTTTAATAGATTAATTAGCTATATATTTATAAAATACCTTATAGGTAAGCTAATAAGATTATAGGATAAATATCTTATAAAAGCCCTCTTTACTTACTATATATAGAAGTATATAATTACTAAGAAAAGCCTATATTTTCTAGTTTATAGGATATACCCTTATATCGCTATTAATAAATATAATACTATACCTAAACTATCTTAATAAGATTAAGATAAGTAAATATAGAACCTTATAGATATCTACTTTAAAGTAAATAAGCTACTTTTAGTCTATATAATTAAGAAGTAAAAGATAAGAGATTCTATAATTATAAAAATAAGCTTCTAGCTAAATAATTAAATCTTTATATAAAATAAATCGAAAAAGAAATTTAAAAATATATAGTTTAGCCCCTATAAGGTTATATAAGTATACCTACTAGATATATATACCCTAATAGAACTAAATAAATATATTCTAAGGAACCTTATTAATAGTATAAGACTAGTAGATATAAATATTAGTAAGGATCCTAAACTATAGGCTTTATTAGCTAGCTATTTAGTACTCTAATAAGCTAGATAAAAGCTTAGCTACTTTAAAAAGATATATAAAATCTTTAATAAGGCTAAACCCCTACCGCTAATATATATAGACCTTTCTATATATATATATATAAAGAATAATAAGAATTTAAACGCTTAGGTACCTATAGTAAATTCTTAAAGGAGGAAGTTATAGCTAAATATATTATTATAAAGATATATATAGTTATATATAAGAAATAGAAAGAAACTATTAAAAAAGCGCTTATATAAGGCCTACTAGACACTAATAAGTAGGATTCGGAAGTAAATAACTATAAATTAGAAGTTAAGATTAAATTAGTTATATTATTAAGGTAAGAATCGGAAGAGGATACTTATTAAAAGCCTTAATAAGGCTTAATCTAATTACTATATCCCTTTATAGTTATTATTCTACCTCTATTAAAAGCTATTTAAAAGGCGTATACTATATAAAACTAATTAAAATAGTAAGAATCGTATTTCTTATATTAAGATAGGTATAAAAGAAAGGTACCTAGAAGGGGCTACCTTAAGAAAGAAATGCTAAAAAATAGTATTAAAAATATAAGAACTACCTAAAGACTCTATAAAAAGAACTAATTAACCTAAACTAAGGATATTTAAATTATCTCTATCGCTTAACTTTTTACTATTATCGCTATTATCCCTATTACCCCCGATAATCGCGTTAGGATTACTCTACTACTTATATATAAAAATAGTATAAAGAGTATCTAACTCCTAATTAATATAATCTTAAATCCTATAGAGATATATAAAAGTATTAAGGGTAGTAGACTACTTCTTAAGCTTATATATACTCTACTAAAGGAAAAGAGAGGTATAAAAGAAAGAATCCTAAATAAGACTAATATTATTATAGGGGACCCTAAGAATACCTATAGGTAGCTTAGAGATACTATTATTAGAATTACCTCTACTAGTCGCTTTTCCTTTACCTTTATCCTACCGTTTCTTAAGAGATATAGGACTAATAGCCTTAGAAATAGTAGTATACTTCTTACTACTACTTATAATAGCCTTTATAGATCCCTTAGGAGTAGCTCTACTCTTACCTTTTAATAGTATAGCTTTAGCTACCTTAGAGACTATAGTACTATAAACTATTATAGAAGGCTCCTATAAAGAAAGGTAGCTAGGCTAGAATTATATAATAAGATTATATAACTACTAAAGAGGACTAGTACTATCTTTAACTAGACCTATAAAGATAGTTAGCTAACTAAATAGATAGCTATAATTATATAGAAATACTTATAGAAGGAGTATTTAACACTACTACTACTAAACTAGTAATAAGTATAGGAAAGGCTTTATTAGAAACCTAAGCTAAGTAGGAAAGTAACTTAGTAGGCTAAAAACGGCCTATTACCCTTTATATATTATAAGTAGATACTTATAGTAAGGGCTTTATAACTAATCAGTTACCCTAAAGTAGTATATACTTATATAGTACTAGTAATCTTTTATAGATAGGTAGGCTACTAATCTAAACTAGTCTACTATAGGTTAATAGTCTTCTAGACTCTATTACTAGTACTATTAAAGAGATAACTTAGTATTAGAAAGCTATTAGTATTAACTCCTTAGCCTATAACTAACTGAAATTAGCTTTATATAGACTTAATTAGATAGGGATAACTTACCTCTGTCTACCTATATAGCTATATAAGCTATAGTATTAACGCTAGAAGTTAAAGTATAGCTCTATAAGCTAGTACCTTTATATACTAGTAATATAGGAGGCGCGGGAAGACCTATACTAGCCTCTCTAGGAACGGCTGTAGCTTTAGCTATAAGAGTAGGACTTATAGTACTACCTATACCTCTATTACTACAATTATCGCTATTATCGCTATTACTATCCCTAACTATACCTATAAGGACCCCTAAGGACTTAGTAATAGGTTTAATAGGCTCTATAGTATCTATAATGGTATAAAAATTAGATCTATATATACTCTACTTAAATAATTCCTTAACGAAACGCTAGTAATATACCTCGCTACTAGTATATATCTCTAAGGTATAAATTAATTTACGCTCTATAGATAATAGTAAGGGAACTAATTTAATAAAATAGCTTTTAAGAGCGGGGGAGACTTATAGATTCTTTATAAAAGATTGACCTATATATAAAAAGGAGTTAGTAATTTAGATCTACGTAGACTCTAGATTACCTATAGACTTAAAATCTACTTATAAACTAGAGAAAGGGATATATATAGGTTAAAACTATTATATACTAATAATAATAGGTTAAAAAACGATAAAATAGGTAAAGATAGGGAGGAAGAGGAAGGAAGAAGAGAAGTAAATAGATTCTTAAGATAAAGAAACCCCTATAATAGGTAGGCGCTTATCTTATTTATAAATAAAGCTTTAATAAGACCCTTATAAACTAAAATCGCTATTTTTATACCTTAAAATAGGCTTCTTTATTCTAATTACCTTACTAATTCTCTTATACTTCTCTTACTCCTTTATTATTACCTTACTACCCTATTTTAGACCTATCTATATAACCTAAGGGGTATATTAAGATAAAAGAACCTTTTAAAGCTCTTTAGGGTTATTTTTACCTATAATTTTTATAGATTTCCTTTATTTATATATAGCTATAGCTATATAGGCCTTAGCGTAGTCTATATAACTCGAGACACTCATATTAGCCTTTAATTTCTAATATATAATAATTTCTTAGGTTTTAAAGTAAATAAATTTATTATTATTAAATATTAAAGTATTTAATATTTTTATAATCTTTTTACTAATAATTACTTTTACTTAAATTCTAGAGTTATTATCTTAATATAGGATTTAGAATATAAAGTTACTATAATCTTTAATTATAATATTATAGTAAGCGATTACTTTATTATACTTAATCTAAAAGTTTTTATTAGAATTAACTCTCTCTATTATAAAGACTATAATTCTATTTTTAAGCTCTTAGTATTAATATTTTAATTACTTTTACTAATAGATAAATTCCTAAAATCTTTTTTAAAAAAGGGTCTTTGTTAACTATTTATATAAGAAGAATAATTCCTCTTTAGTATTATCCTTATTATTATTCATATTAATTTCTACTAATCTTATTAAAGTCTCTAGGTCTAAAGTATAAGTTTTATATTTAAAGGCTTCTTTGTTATTATTAAATACAATGATAATTTACTACTTACTATAGTTTATTAAGTTTTATTAAATCTTAACTATTCTAATTAGTTAAGCTAGATTTAATTTAGTTTAGTTTAAATCTTAGCTTATATAATATAAAAGAATAGGAAGTAGGGTAAAGTAAAGCTAGGACTAATTATAATAATAGTCTATATAGCCTTACTATTAGTAAAATTAAAAGTAGTACTTAGTATTATATTACTAGCTAGTTCTTTGAAGTAAGAGTATATTCTAATAAAAATACTAAGTATAGAGAAGGAAGGAAAGAAAGAAGAAAGAAAGAATCGAGTCTATAAAGCCTTTATAGGGCTTTAGTAAACTATAATAATAAACTATATGAACCTCTAACCGCTTCCCTCTAAATTTAGGATCCTAACCGAAGTCAGGATCTAATAGTAGAATTCTTTCTACAATTCTTTTAGACCGTTATATTACTTATTATATATTTAAAAAACTTAAATTTCCTTTATTTTTAAGATCTTTACTTATTTACTAATAATAGAATTATTAGTTCTTTTTATATTAATATTATTATAATTATATTTTATAATATTAAGTATTAAGAAGCTTATTAACTTATTAATAACTAGAGAAGTACTAACGTATCCGGTAAGCGAGTCGGCCATGTAAGCCAGTCGGCCACCCCACCTAGCCTACTAAATTCAATTCTATTTATCTCAACCAAAACGCCATTAAATTAAATATAGTAAAATCATCTATCTACAGGGGCACCTATTGATTTTATAAGCCTATTTTTCCGTACCTACTATACCTTAGTGGGGCCCGTATACGTAGGTATAAACCCGGCGAGTCGCTTATTTACGGTAGGGGTATAGGTGCTTCCACTACTTCTACCCCCCTAGTAATTAATTAAGAAGCTTCTTAAACTAAGAGACCTTTTTCGGCGGGTATCTACCTTTAGGATCGAGTACGCTTTTACTTCTACTTCTTATTTTCGGCGCGTAATTCCTTATTTTCTTTAGCGAGTAAAATAGTACCTTATATCGTAAGGCGGAAGCCTTTTATAAGTTAATTTAATATATAGTCGGAAGGACTTAGTAAGCTATAAGACCTTATACGAAGTAGAGCTTTAATTAACGAAGCCTACTAACGTAGATCTTTCTTAGTAGCTAGTATTTTTAGTATAAAATTCTAACTTAAATTACTACCCCGACTTAGGGGGGGTATTAGGGTTCGAAGCTAAATATTAAGCTTTAAGATCACTTAGTTAGGTATAAATAGTACTAAACTAGCTACTCCGAAGCTATTTTTAATAGTCTCCGATTTAAAAGCTTTAATTTATATAAGGGGGTACGCTTTAAGGAAGTTAAGTTTATTAATATAATTTATCCTAGCCTATATTTTTAATTTAACTAGTTAATTATACGTACGTTTTAATACTATAAAATAGCTAATATTAAGAAGCTATAAAAGGTAAGAGGAGTATAGAGGTATATAGATAAGTATAATCTAATTTTTTTTATAAAGTTTATCGAACTTTAGGATTAAATAGCTTCTATAACTATTAAGTATTAAAAGCCGATATCTCCCCTTTATATATAATAAGGTCGTAGGAATAAAGAGCTTTTTAAACTAATAAAGTCTAATTTTATTAGAAGTCTAACTATTAGGACTAACTTTAAATCGCTAATTACCTAAAAGCCGGTTAAACTAAGATTTAATAAAGACCTTACCTTTAAAAATTATATACGGAGGGAGGGCTTAACTAGTAGTATTTATATACTTAATAGCTATTACCTATTCCTAATTTCTAGGTTATAAAAGTACTCGCCGACTATAGTATTTACTTCTTAAAACTACCTTCGTAGTAGTAGTTAAGCCTATAGCGAAACTAGTCTTATTAAAGTTATAGATATTATCTAGGTTAATCCTAAATTATAGGATAGTTTTTTTAATAAGATTAAACTACTCCTCTATAATTTTAGGATCTTTATATTTCGTATACTCGTAATTATATCGTTTTAAGAACTAAGAGGAGAGGAGAGGGTACTGTTTAATAAAGTTATATACCTATTTTTCGCCGACCGAAAGAACTAAGGTAGTTCCGCGCTTTTTAAGGAGAAGATTTGTTATTTCTCGTACCGAAGTATACTAGGGTATAGCTCTATAAGAATCTATAGAGAGAATCTATTTTTTAAAAGATTCTTCTTCAATTTTAGTAAGCTTATAAGAATTAGCGTAAGAAATCGCGCGATTTTAGAGGCCTTGTAGTCGATCTTAAAGGGTTAAACGCGGTATATTAAATTGACGCGCCACTTTACGAATTAAAGAGATTTCTTTATTTTTAAAAGCCTAAATAGCTAATAAAATCCTACCCTCTTGCTCTGCTGAATTGCTAGAGAATCGGGAGCGAATTAGTGGTATGGTAGGTAGTTGAATTGACTAAGTGCTAATTGATGGACGCGTTTTGGGTAGGGTGGCCGACTGGCTTATATGGCCGACTCGCTTACCGAATACGTTAAGAACTTTTTAAAATAAAAGAAATAGCCTAGTTTCTTAAAATCTAGAGTTTTTAAAATATATAAAAATATAAATTATAATTATACTAGGACTTTTATATCTTTTTTTATAGTAATAAAATTTAGACTTATCAAAAAATATAAATAGAAAATACCTTTACCTATAAATTATTATATAAATAAGTATATAAAGGTAGTAATAAAGAAGTAGATTTATAAATATTAGTAAAAGCTTAAATCTACTCTCTATTCTATTATAATTATTTACTTTAATATAATAAAAATAGCAAATTACTTAGCTAAGTTCTTTATAAATCTTAGATTAACGTATTTCACTACCGAGCTGCGTATACCCCCGAGCTGCGTACTCTACCTAAAACGCGTTAATCAATATAGACCCTTCTTTTTCAACCACCTACCATACTACCAATTCGGACTCGATCGTCTTAAAAATTAATTAAGAGAGAGGGTAGGATCTTATTAGCTATTTAAGCTATTAAGAAGTAAGAAATTAGCGCTATTCGCGAAGTAGTACGCTATTTTAACGTACCCGAATCAACCCTCTAGGCGCGTCTTTATAGGACTACCTTTCGCGCTAAAACCTACGTAAATTACTCGAAATTAACTAAAATTACTAAAATTAAAGAGGAGTCTTTTAAAAAATAGATCCTTTCTATAGATTTACGTAAATCTATACCCCGGCCTTCTTTAGTATAAGAAATAGCGAATCTTTTACTTAAAAAGCGCGGAACTATATTAGTTATTTTAGTTAGCGAAAATTAGGTTATAAAATTTATAAACTAGTACCCTATTCTATCCTCCCGATTCTTAAAATACTATAATTATAAACATACGAAATATAAAGACCCTAAAATTATTTAAGAGTAGTTTAATTTTATTTAAAAGACGATTATTTAAAATTAACCTTAATAATATCTATAATTTTAATAAGACTAGTTTTATAATAGGGTTAACTACTAGTATAGAGGTTAATATAAAGAGTAAATACTATAGTTAGCGCTTACTTTTATAATCTAGAAATTATAAATAGGTAACTACTATTAAATATATAAATACTTTAGGGTAGGCGCTCCTACTTTATATAATTTTTAAAGGAAAAGTCTACCTTAAATCTTAGTTTAATAACCTTTTAGATAATTAACGCTTTAAAGTTAGTCTTAATAGTTAGACTTCTAATAAAATTAAACTTTATTAGTTAAAGAAGCTCTTTATTCTAAGTACTTCGTCTATAAAGGGGGTATACCGGCTATTAATACTTAATAGTTATAAAAGTTATTTAATACCTATATTTAACGAAATTTATAAGTAAAATAAAGTAATACTAATTTATATACTAGTGTATTTATCTTATCTTTTATAGCCCTTAGATATTAGCTATTTTACTATCTTAAAATATATATATAGCCGGCTAGTTAAATCGAAAATATAGTATAGGATAAATTATATTAATAAACTTAACTTCCTTAAAGCGTACCCCCTTACTTAAATTAAAGCTTTTAAAATAGAGACTATAAAAAATAGCTTTAGGGTAGCTAGTTTAGTCCCTTTCTCGCTAGAGAGAGTTATTTTAAAGCTTAATATTCGAGTTCGAACCCTAATACCCCCCCTAAGCTAAGGTAGTAACTTAAGCTAGAATTTTATACTAAAAATACTAGCTACTAAGAAAGATCTATATTAGTAGGCTTTATTAATTAAAGCTCTACTTTATATAAGATCTTAAAGCCTACTAAGTCCTTCTAACTATATATTAAATTAACTTATAAAAGGCTTCCGCTTTATAATATAAGGTACTATCTTACTCGCTAAAGAAAATAAGGAATTACGCGCTAAAAATAAGAAGTAGAAGTAAAAGCGTACTTAATCCCGAAGGTAGATACCCGCTAAAAAAGGCCTCTTGGTTTAAGAGGCTTCTTAATTAATTACTAGGATAGTAGAAGTAGTAGAAGTACCTATACCCCTACTATAAATAAGCGACTCGCCGGCTTTATAGCTACGTATATAGTCCCTACTAAGGTATAGTAGGTACGGAAAAATAGGGCATAAAATTAATAAGTACCTCAGTAGATAGATGATTTTACTATATTTAATTTAATAGTATTTTAGTTAAGATATATATAGATGAATTTAATAGGTCGGGTAGGATGCGTAGCTCGGGGGTACGCGTAGCTCGGTAGTGAAATACGTTAGTATAAGAGTATACTAGTCTTAGGTATATAGCCTATTAACTAGGTAAGATATAATAACTAAGGAGGAGATTAAATTATATTATCTATTAAATACTATTGAATGAAGGTAAACTAACGATAACTTGATACTAGTGCCTACTATACGTAGTACTAGAGTAAAAAGTATAATAAGTGTGTATTTTAAAGAGTGTGAAGCGCTCGGTATTTAACCCCTGAATTACTAATAAATCGAGTCTAGTAAGTAGGTATAATAAATAGTATAGGTAGTTCCTATATATAAGAAGTGAATTATAAAGAATATATAGAATAGTAATAATCCTAGCTAATATACCCCCCTAGGAACTAGTATATAGTCTCTATAGTAGGTAATAAAATATAGTAAAATATAAAGTCTTAACTCCTACCTTTTAACTATAGTTAAAGATTCTTTTATAATTAATTCTAATTAGGGTTAGAAATTCTTATTAAGTAGAAGCTAGTGGTACTTATTATAAAGTATCGAAATTAAGTAGGTTAATCCTTTATTAAGTACTAGATATTAACTAGTCCTAAGGAGTTAATAAATACCTTATATAATTAAGTTAGTAGTAGCTTTATAAGCCTATTTACTAGTATATTAGTAGTAGCGACCTAATAGATTAAGAAATTACTATAATCTACTTTTTAGTATAGCTAGTAATTATAAATATTAATATAATATAGCTTTATATAAAGCTAGGGTTACTCTTTTATAAATAAATTAACTATTTATTAGTTATTATAGTCTATTAAAAGCCCTATATTATAGTTAAGACTAACTATCTAAAGAAGCCTTTTCTATTATATAGCTAACTTACTGGCTTTTCAAATAGTAAGTAGCTCTACCTCTATTATTTAAGTTATAATAGTCTTTTACTTACTATTTTTTTAATTAATAGTAGTATTAAAGAGTTTATAAAGATATCCCTTAAAGCTTTTCTAATTAATATAGTTACTAAATAGAATATTACTTATAAAGTAAAGAGTAGGTATATTATATATAAAGTAGTATTTAAGAGTAAAGAATTAAATACTATATAAATATTATATTAATTAATTTACTACCTTTTAGTATTTAAGCCTAAAATTTATAAGAAACTTAGTTAACTAATTTATTACTTTTATTAACATATTAGAGTAAGTAATTATAGTAGGATAGAGAGTAGATCTAAATTTTTATTAATATTTATAAATCTACTCCTTTATTACTACCCTTATATACTTATTTATAAAGTTTATAGGTAAAGGTATTTTATACTTATATTTATTAGTAAGTCTAAATTTTATTATTATAAAGAAGATATAAAAGTCCTAATATAGTTAAAGCTTATATCTTTATATATCTTATAGAATCTAAATCTTAAGAAACTAAACTACTTCTCTTATCTTTTAAAGCTTTTAGTACTTCTCTAGTTATTAATATAGTTAGTAAGCTTCTTAGTACTTTATATAATAAAAGATAATTATAATATTATTAATATAAAAGAAGATAATAATTCTATTATTAGTAAATAAGTAAAGATCCTCTAAAATAAAGATAAAATTAAGCTTTTTAAGTATATAAATAGCTTTTTATTACTATAAGGATAGTAACTTCTTAAGACTATAAAGTACTTTATATAGTCTTTAGGTTTTATTTTTATTATAGAAACCCTTTAATATCTAGGTATAAATAATATCTATAAGATTACTATTTAAGAATATATTAATAGTATTAAACTAAATAGTACTAAGGTTAAAAATTATAATAAGTATAAAGATTACTTATATAGTATAAGTAGTAAGTATTACTACCTTCTTTTCTTTAAAGTTAATTATCTAAAGGTCTTTATATATATAGATATATACTTTAAGCTTTAAAAGAAAGCTAGTATTATTATACTTATTAGTAAAGACTTAAGTAAAAGGAAGTACTTAAATACTCTAATCCTATAAGTAAGGGACTACTTTAAAGATTTTAATTAACTCTATTTTAAGTCCTACTATAGTAAGAAAGCTTTTAATAAATAAGTACTTTATTATCTCTTTTTAGATTTATAGCTTTAGAGGAAGGTTATCTCTATAGCGATAAAGTTAAAGTTAAGTAATAGAGAGTCTAATTATAAATATAGTAAGTAGTATCTTATACCTATCCTTTATATTATTATATATAAAGTAGCTCTCTATATTAGTATAGGTATATAATTTCTACTTTCTCTTACTTTTAATAATATTTAAAGGAGTTAAGTCTCTTTAAATTAAGCTTTATATAAGTACTTTTTCTTTATAAACTAGTATTACCTATAGTAGTAGAAATAATCTTAAGACTTAATAAAGTAGTAAAGTAGGTTCTACTTCTAGATTAGTTTCTAAGTAAATTAATAGTTATATTAGTTAATTATATATTATATTAATTATATCTATATACCTTTATAGCTTTTATACTAGAATAACTATAGTAAAGGATTTAGAGCTTGACAAAATGGTACTGCGGTGGTGCTGCAGTACTAAATTTAGTGCTGCCCTAGCGCCAAGCCATAGGCTATATACTTATTTAGGTAATTTACTAACTATTATAGGAAGGTGATCTACCGCTTGGCGCCAAGGCAGTACCAAATTTAGTGCTGCAGCACTACCGCAGCACTATTTTGTCAAGCTCTAAAAGGATTTATTTTCTAATATAATAAGGTTAAATAAGATTATTACTAGTAGAGTAGTAGTTGAAGAAGAATCCTTACTTCTTAGTAGAGGAATTATACTTAATAATAGTAATAGTATTAGCTAAGGCTATTATTTATAAAATAGTAGAGTATAGTACTCAAGTATCTTAACTAGTTTTATTATTAGCTAGATTTCTATACTCCTTTATATAATTTATATATTTACTACTTTATTTTAAATAATTAGTATAATATAAGCTTAGTATATTACTTACTTAAGTTTTATATTAAGTTTATTTTCTTTAATAATTTCTATATACTTAACTTATTAGATCTTTAATAGCTTAGTAGGATAGTCTTTAAAGTTTAGGTTCTTATTAAATATAATATTATAAATATATTTATAACTATTTATATATAGGAACTAAACCTTTTAGATATTACTTACTTAGTAGCCTATTAAGTAGCTAATCTCTACTTACTAGTATATCTTATTAAAATAAGGAATCCCCTAGATTCTTATATAAGTATAATATCTATAAACCCTTAAGTTAGAGAGGTTAATTAGGATAAAAGTACTAGTTCTTTACTAATAAAACTCTTACTATAGGATAATCTAATCCTTAGAGTTAAGCTTTATTAGTAATCTATTAAGTATATAGTGTCACGATCTAAGAGTATTGCGGATAGGATTCTGCTATTAAATCCTAACTTCGGTTAGGATTCCGGATTCGGATAGAAGGAGTCGGAGGTTTATATAGTTTATTATTATTATTTACTAAAGCCCTATAAAGGCTTTGTAGACTCGATTCTTTGTTCTTTCTTTCTTTCCTTTTTTCTCTATACTTAGTATTTTCGTTTAAATATACTCTTACTGTAAAGAACTAGCTAGTAATATAATACTAAGTACTACTTTAACTCTATAAGTAGTAAGGTTATATAGACTATTATTATAATTAATTCTAGCCCTACTTTACCCTACTTCCTATCCTTTAATATTATATAAGCTAAGACTTAACCTAAACTAAACTAAATCTAGTTTAACTAATTATAATAGTTAAGACTTAATAAAACCTAATAAACTATAGTAAGTAGCTAGTTACTACTATACCTAATAATAATAAAGAAGCCCTTAAATATAAGACCTATATTCTAGATCTAAAGACTTTAATAAGAGTAGTAAAAATCAATAAGAATAATAATAAGGATAATATTAAAGAAGAATTATCCTCCTTATATAAATAGTTAATAAAGACCCTTTCTTAAGAGAGATTCTAAGAACTTATCTATTAGTATAAGTAATTAGAATATTAATATTAGGAGCTTAAAAATAAAATTATAGTCCTTATAATAAAGAGGGCTAACTCTAATAAAGTAATTAAGAATCTCTAGATTAAGTATAATAAAGTAATCGCTTACTATAATATTATAATTAAAGACTATAGTAACCTTATATTCTAGCTCTTATATTAGGATAATAATATTAGAATCTTAGTAGAGATAGTTATTAATAAAAAAACTATAAAATTACTAAATACTTTAATACTTAATAATAGTAAAGAAGTCTAGTTTAAAACCTAGGAAATTATTATATACTAGAAACTAAAGGCTAATACTAATTACTATCTATTACTAATTTACTATAAACTCTATATATATTATACCTTAAATAAGTTCTAATTTAAATAATCTTTATATAAATATTAAGGATATAATTACTTATTTAAAGACTATTTTTATAAACTTAAACTAGTATACTAAAGCTTATACTATTTACTATAGTTAATAATAAAGTTAAAAGTTAGCTTTATTAATTTCTTAATATAATTTATATAATTTATAGAGGAAGTAGCTATGATTAAAAAGAACTAGAAGTATAATTTATATTTAAAGCTATTATACTTACTATAGAGTTAGGTAATATTATAAACTTTAAGAAGTTCTCTTAAACCTACTAAAATATATTTTATAAAATTAGTCTTTAATAAAAAGTAAAGGCTAACTCTTATATTTAACCTACTATAATCCTAGGTAATAGTATAGGGGCAATTATAAGATCTACTTATAACCTTTATATAAGATATAAAGATTTCTTAATATTAGAAGACTTTTAAGTATTAAATAAGATACTTTAATAAAGGAAGGAAGATACTTTAACTATAAAAAGTAAAGATATATAATATATAATTACTTTAAGAAGAAGCTAGTTAGTACTATTATAGCTATTATAACCTATATTACCCCTTATATTATAAAGTCTAATAATTAAAAGAATAATAATTAAGGAAAAGTTAATATCTAGGCTAAGTCTCTTACCTAAATAGATAAAGAGTATTACTATACCTACTAGATTTATATAAGTTAATTAAAAGAGGTTATTAAAATAGTTTAGTCTTTAATATTAAATTAATATATAATAGATATTCCTTCTTTATTTTAATACTTAGTAATACTAGAGTAGATAGATATATATTTATAAATTAGAAATTAATTTTACTTTTTAAAAGATAACTAAGATTAAAGATAGAGGAGTTAGGATATAAATATCTTATTTAGAGATTTAATAGAAAGTTTAATAAACTAATTATATATATTACTTTTTTTATAATATATATAAATAATTAAGTATAGTAGTAAATTCCTATACTAATTATAGATTTTAAGGATTATAATATAATTATTAGTAGAAAGTAGTTTATAAAGTATAATACTAGATTATTATTAGTATTAGATAATCTAGTTAAAAGAAAGGATACTCTTTAATAAATTATTTAATAGAATTATTATACTAACCTTAATAACTAACTATCCTTTAAAGACTAAAGCTAAATCTAAAGTATTAAATTAATATATACTAGAGAGATTACTTACTTAAATAAAAGGACTCAAAAATAAAGGATAATTATAGGTATATATAAGAATATTAATATAGATATTAGTAAGTATAGGAGTAAAGAAAGATAATCTAAAATCTAAAAGAAGAAATATTAGATATCTTAATTTCTTATAAGAAAGAGAGGGATATAAATCTACTACCTTTTTTTAATTAATATTAGTATTATTAATAAGGCTAGATTTAATAAATTAAAGTTAAAAATAGAAAGGGATCTAGAATATAAATAGAAATTTTTATAATATTATTTTATAAGATTAACTAGATTATTAATATAAAATTATCCTTTAAAAAAGACCTTAAGCTTAATAAGATTAAAGAAATACTACTAAAAGAATACTATAACTTAACTAAAGTCTTTTTAAAAAGGAAATTAGATAAGCTACCTCTATACTAACTTAAGGTTAACTATAATATTATTCTTAAAGTAGAAGCTTAATTAAGATACTACCCTCTCTATAAGCTCTCTTTAGATAAATTAAAAGCTATAAAGTAGTATATTATTAAGAACTTAAATAAGGGATTTATTATATTAAGCTTAATACCTTATATATTACTAATTCTTATAGTAAAAAAGCTTAATAATAGCTTCTACTTCTATATTAATTTTTAGAAACTATATACTATTATAAGAAAAGATTACTACTTATTATCTTTAATTAATAAAGTCCTATAGTATACTAATAAAACTAAGTTCTTTATAAAGCTAGATATTTAATAAGGTTTCTACTAGATCTACCTAATACCTAAGATAGAGGATCTTACTACTTTCTATATAAGATATAGATTTTTTAAATATAAGATTATACCTTTTAATTTTATAAATAGACCTACTACCTTTTAATAATTTATAAATAGTATTCTAAAAGAATATATAGATAATTATATTATAGCTTTTATAAATAATATTTTAATCTATATATAATAAGACTTTAGAGAAGTATAGATAATAAATAAGAGAGGTACTCTCTTACCTTTAAAGAGCTAGTCTTTAAGTAATTTTATTAAAATATAAGTTTATAATTATAAAGACTAAATTCCTTAGATTTATTATAGGTATTAAAGGTATTATAGTAGATTTAGAAAAGATTAGTATTATTGATTTATAGAGAACCTTTTTAATAATAAAAGGAGTATAGTTATTCCTTAGATTTTATAATTTCTACTAATAATTTATCTAAAGATATAGTATAATTTTAAAGCTATTATATTAGTTAATAAGGTAAGATATTCCTTTTAAATAGTTAATAGGTTATAAAAAGGCTTTTTAATAATTAAAGAGGAAGTTAATGAATATATTAATTTTATAATAATATAACCTTATATAATAAACTATAATAGAAATAGATATTTTAGATAAAGTTTTTAAAGTAGTACTTATTTAGTACTATAAATAGGATAATTTTTAATACCTAATAGCCTTCTATTTTAAAATAATATAACTATCTAAGCTTAACTATAAAATCTAAGATAAAGAACTCTTAGCTATTATCTATACTTTATAAAAGTAAAGGTTAAAGCTTAAAGAATTAGCTTAAAAGAATTAATTTAAGATCTTTATAGACTACTAGTCCTTAGAATACTTTATAATAACTTAATAAATAAACTAATAGTAAATATAATAGAGTAAATTCTTATTATAATTCTATTTTATAATTAAGTATTAACTTAGTAAGAAAAATATTATTACTAATATCTTATTAAAAAAAGAAACCCCCTATATAAATAATAGCCGAAACTTTATAATACTACTAAAATTATACCTAGATAAGGGAGTAATACTAGTTTATTTAGCCCTTATATAATCTAATAAAGTAAATATTATTAAATATATTTATATATCTAATTATTAAAATTTAGAATTAGATAAGCTTTACTAGTTAACTTAATTAAGGGATAACCTAAAGTAGATAATATAGAATAAGTTACTACTTTATAAAAGGTAACTTAAAGTATCTAATAAAAGAGACCTCTATACCTAACTACTTAATAAAATATACTAATAACCTTTAATAACTTACCTTAAATTAAAAAGATAAAAAAGCTAGTTATAGAAAAATATTACTAGTATAGATAGGTAATTAATATAAGGTAATATATTAATAATTATTTAGTCTATAAGTATATAAAGGCTTAGAGGGACTATATACCTAGGTTACTATAACTGTTACTAATTCTAAAGAGACCTTAGTAATACCTCTTAATAGACTTCTATTCTTTCCTAAAGGATTATTATAGATATAATATAATATTTATAATTATAGACTATTTAAGTAAGAGACTAATATTAATTCCTTACTAAAAAGAAATAAAGACTAAATAAATAACCTACTTATTTATTAATTATATAATTTAGATTTTAAGGATTCTAAAGATAATTATATTAAACTAAGGTAAATAATTTATATTAAAATTCTAAACTAAATTCTAGAAGATCTTTAAAATTAAAAGAAAATTATTAATAGTATACTATCCTTAAATAAATAAATAAAATAAAATCGCTAACTAATATATAATTTTATAACTATATTTATATATAAAGTAAAATTAGGATAACTAGTTAGAGCTACTCTTAATAGTCGATTTTATAGTATTAATTTAACTTTAAAATATAATAAAGAAGTTACCCTTCTTTATAGAGTAAAAGTATAAACTAGTAATAATATTTAACTAGAGGGACTAAAGAAGAGTTATATTAAGTAAAGAAGAAGTAGTATAGATACTTTCTTAGCTATAAGATATCTAGTTATAAAATAAAGAGTAAATTATAAAATTATAATAGTTATAAATTTAATAAATAAATAAGTATTAAAGGGAAGAAGACTTTAGTATAAGGGATTTAGTTTTTATTATAATAAAAGACTAGCTTCTAGATTAGCTAAATAGAAAGCTATCCTACTTTATTAATAGACCTTATAGAATTGATTAAGAAAGTAGGTAAGTCCTATAAATTAGAACTACTTAAAGTAATATAAGTATACCCTATTTTCTATCTAAGTAAATTATAGAAAGTAGTAATAATAGAACCCTTAGAAAGTTAATATATAGATCTACCTCCGCTAATATAGGTTAGAGTGATAGATAAATAGGAGGTTAAGAAAATCTTAGATACTAAGATATACTATTAGAAGCTATAATATAGGGTATAATAATTAAAATATAACCTTAGTATATATTTTATATTACTAGTAAGATATTATTATAGATTAAGAAAGATATAGGAGTTCTATACGTAATACCTAGATAAGCTAGGCCCCCTTATATATCTCTAAGAATAGCTTAATACTAACGAAGAAGATCGAATTCTTAAAGATTATATTAATAATAATAAGCTAGTATTTAGGGACTAAATATAGTTTTAGGCGGGGGTTATATTATAATCTAGGAGTATTAGGGATATGATTCTACTATAGAATCCCGACTTTAGTTAGGATTCCGGATTAGGATAGAAGGATTTAGGGGTTTGTATAGTTTATTATTATAGTTGTTTACTGAAGCCCCATAAAGGCTTCGCAGACTCGATTCTTTCTTCTTTCTTTCTTTCCCTTTCTTCTCTGTACTCAGTATTCTCGTTAAAATGCACTCTTTGCTTTGAAGAATCGGCTAGTAACATATAAAAGGATACTTAGAATTTAATATTAATTCTTAATTAGTCCTTTATAGTATATTATATTATAAATGATTATTTTATTCAAAATAATAAATATCTAAAGATAATTAATAAAGTAGTTCTTATCTTATAAAGGACTTGATATTTACTTGTTAAATATATTAGTCTATCTATTATTCATTAAATAATAGGAAAAAGGATAAAAGTCTAGTAAGTAACATTTAATAAAGTTCCTTATTACTTAATTTACTAATATATTAAAACTAATTCTTAAAATATATTACTATTTTTTAGAAGGCTAAAATACTTTATATCTAAATCCCCTCCTATAGCTTATACTTAATACTTTATTAAAGGAATAGACCTAATATTATAAAGAATTAAAGTTATATCTTTAGCTTAAAGATAAGAGGTATATATTATAGACCTAGGTTAAGATAGACCTTTTAAAGGTAGTTATAAATACTTATATAATAACTTATAATCTAACTATACTTAGTCCTACTTTTATAGCCTAGTAGTAGGGTTAGGAGATTACTTTCCTAATTCCTTTATATAACCTATAACCAAAGAGGGGCTGGCTAGTTTAATAATTATATAGGTAGTATTATATTTAATCGTTTAGTCTAGTATTATTTAATAGAAATAGTAGAAGTAATTTTATTTATATATATATATGCTATTATAGCTTCTTTCTATAATATAATTCTATTTTAGTTATATTATATTATAATTTAGTATTTATTTTCTTTTTCTAGAATTCTAGAATCTTTTATTTTTATATAATCTTACTTCCTTTTATATTCTTTACTTATCTTATATAAGCTAAGAATTTATTAACCCTCTTATCTTGGATAAACCTTTCAGTAAGTAATTATTAGATTTATAATAGATTAGCCTTAAATTAATAGTAATTTAAGGCTTACTTATTTATATTTAGTTATATCTTATAACTTTATTATTAAATCCTTTAGTAACTATAAGAAGAAGCTAATAGTCCCTATTCTTTATAAGAAGATATAGTATTTTAACTATCTTTATATTTCTAACTATAATTAACTAAAATAAGCTCTAGTCTACTATTAGCCTTTTATTATTTAATATTTTACTAATAATATTAATAATAAGTTATATACAGACTATATTATTAGAATATATATATATATATATAAATCTATAAGTATTCCCTATAATTATAATAATAGTCTAGTCTTAGATTATATTAATTTTAAGTGTCCTTTCATAGGACCTTAATAATCTTATTAATAATTATTTTAGGTTATTAATAATTCTTTTTTATACTAAAACCTTTTAAGTAAATACCTTTAATAGTTTTAAGGTCTTTATTAATTAACTTAATAAAAATAGTAATTTTGTAAAGTTCTAAGTCTCTCTATCTCTTATAGAGGAAATTACTATAGATATTCAAGATCTTATTACTACCTTTAATAATATAGTTAAGGCTTATTACTATCTTTATTACTTAGCCAAGACTTATATTATACTTATAAATTATTATCTTTTTAGTCCTATATTAGTATTAGATTATTAATAATTTTCTTTTCTTAGGATATTTATACTTAATATAAAAATTAAGTTATAAAGTAATATAACTATATTCTCTATAATAGCTATAAGGTAGTTATATTATAAGATTACCTAGGTATTAAAGCTTTAGAATATCCTTATTTAATTTATAATAAAAAGTCTATTTCTACTTAGTATACTATAATATCTACTTTCTATATTATTTACTTAGCTATTATAGCTATTTATTTACCTAAAGACTATATTAATTTTAATACTATATCTTTATGTTTAATAGGTTTTCTATTTTCTAGAAGATTTAGATATCTTCTTTTTCTTATCTTTTATTACTAATATAATCTTTTTTAAGCTTATTTTAAAGCCCTCTTTACTTTTTTATATTTTATAATAATCTAATCTAAGGTATATTTATTATTACTTCTTTAAAGACTTATTAATTATATTTTATAGACCTACTTAGTTTACCTTTAAATCTCTAGTTATTTTTAATCTTTTCTAATTCTAATATATTATCCTCTACTAATTCTAGTAAAAGTAAGTTCTTTAATTCTCCTTCTCTCTATTACTAAAGTTATAATAAAGATATATGGAATATATTATAGATTACTATATATTAAGTAAGGAGTAGGAGCTAATATACCTATTTTCTAATATATTTTAAGATTCTAAAAGGTTTAATATATTTTAAGGATAGTTTCTTTATAACACCCTCTTTTAATTAAAAAAGAAGACTTTAAAATAAGCTTATATTTTAATTTATTATATAATTCTCTTTATTAATTAGTACTAATATATTCTATATTTATATTTATAAGTATACCTAATCTAAAGATTCTTTAATTAATTCTTTATAAAAATTTTAAGTTAGTTTTATTAAAATCTTACTTATAATCTATATCTAGATTTTTTATCCTTATAATACTCTATATTATAAGGGTTAGTACTTCTTTAAAACCTTTATTTGAAAGCCCTTTACTTATATTCTAATCTTAGATTAAGGTTATTAATTCCTTTTTTAGAGTTACTAGTTTAAAATTTAGAATTTTAGAAAGCTTATTTACTAAATTTATCTTTCTAGGCCTATACTTTATAATGAAGTTAAAAGGTATTAATAATACATATTAATATATTTATTAGTTATTTAGTTTCTACTATATTATAAATATATATAAGTTTATGTAGTTTAAAAGGACTTCTATCAAATACTTACTCTTATTTAAGTAGTACCTTTAATATTAAAATAAGTATATAATAGTAAATAGTTCTTAATTTAGTATTATATAGTTAAGCTCTACTTCTAAGAATTTTTATAACTAAAAGGCTATAAGATACTATTATCTTTCTAAATCTAGTTAAGAAAGTACTCCTCCTATCCCTTTATTGAAAGTATCTATCTCTAACTTAATATACTTTTTAGGGTTAAAATAGTAGAGTAGTAATATTACCTAGAAAGCCTCTTTTAATTAATAAAATATTAATAATTTATCTATATTTAAGTAAACCTTACTAAGCTTCTTCCTATTTTTTAACCCTTTTAGTATTAAAATAAGGAGTAATAATATATATATATAGCGCCTTTAATAAAGTATTAATAAAAGTTATAAAATCTAAGGAATACTTAAATATTATAAAAGCTTTTTACTTCTTCTTATTTTTAAATAGATTACTTAAATATAACTTTGAGTTATATATACTTTTATTTTATTTATAAAGAAATCTAAGAATTCTATTTCCTTTTAGTAGAAAGTATACTTTAATAGTTTTATATAAAGTTCTAATCTCTATAGTCTTTCGAAGACCTATTATAAGGCTTTTATATAAGAGTCTTAATCTAATAAAAAGATAAGAATATTATCTAAATATACTATATAAATAATATTAATTAATCTACCTAATACTATATAAATATAGCTTTAAAAAGTAACTAAAGTATTAGATAGCCTAAAAAGTATAACTATATATTTAAGATAACCATATTTAGTTTAAAATATAGTCTTTTATTTATCTCCTTTATAAATATATATATAATAGTAAGTATCTTTAATATCTACTTCACTAAAGTATTAAGCTTCTAAAAGTTTATTAAAGATCTTTAAAATAAAGAGTGAGAGATATTAGTTCTTAACTAATATATAATTTAGATATTAGTAGTCTATATATAAATATAGGCCTCTATCTTTTTTAAAAATAAAAAGGATTAAGGCTTTTACTAGGCTCTTTAAAAGTCTAATCCTCTTCTTTTTAATATTATTTACTAAATAAGCCTATAGTTTATTAATTTCTACCTTAGAGAGAGGGTAGATTAAGTTATATAGTAGGGATTTACCTTTTTTTAGCTCTATAATATAATTAATATCCTTTAAAATTAGAAGAGTCTTTACTTTCTTATAATTAAATATATTAAGATACTCCTCTAATTTAAAGAGTATTTATAAAGAGCCTAGATTTAAGTATTCTCTATTTTTATTAGGGAGCTATACTTACTTAAGTATTTTTATAAAGATATAAATAACTACTATATTTCTTATTATTTTAATAAACTAATAAAGGTTTACTAGTTTAAAGATTTTATCTCTAAACTACTATTAATCTATTTATAATATAGGATTATATTAAACTTATTAATTAAGGTTTATAATAAGAGTACTAAGCTTCCGAGTGGCCACTACTACCGAGCGGCTACCCCCACCCAAAACGCGTCAATGAATTCAATCCCTTCTTTTTTAACCACCCACTATGCCACTAATACGCTCTCAAAGCTTAAGAAATTCAATAGAGCAAGAGGGTAAGGTCTTATTAGCTATTTAGGCTATTAAAAATAAAGATATCAGCTCTATTACTCTTACTACAAGCACTTTTAATATCCTACGTATAACTCTCCGCCGCCGAATTAGTAGGATATAACACCGCGTAACTTCACGCGCTAATTACTCGAAATTAACTAAAATTAAAGAGGAGTCTCTTTAAAAATAGATTCTTTCTATAGATTTACGTAGATCTATACCCCGGCCTTCTTCTATATAAGAAATAGCGAATCTTCTACTTAAAACGCGCGGAACTACCCTAGTTATTTTAGTTAGCTAAAATAAAGTTATAAAATTTATAAAATAGTACCCTAACTTATCCTCCTAGTTCTTAAGATACTATAATTACGAACGTACGAAATATAAGGACCTAAAAATTATTAAAGAGTAGTTTAATCTAGTATAAAAATTAATTATTTAATATAGAATCGATCCTAATAATATTTATAACTTTAATAAGACTAGATTTATAATAGGATTAATAGTAATTATAAAAGTTATTATATAGAGTAAATAGTATAGTTAGCGCTTACTTTTATAACCTAGAAATTAGGAGTAAATAATAGCTATTAAGTATATAAATACTTTAAGGTAGGCGCTTCCTCTATATATAATTTTTAAAGGTAAGATCTTTATTAAATCCTAGTTTAATAACCTTCTAAGTAACTAGAGATTTAAAGTTAGTCCTAATAGTTAGACTTCTAATAAAATTAGACTTTATTAGCTTAAAAAGCTCTTTATTCTAATAATTTCTTTATATATAAAGGGGAGATATCAGCTCCTAATACTCGATAATTTTATAGAAGCTATTTAACCCTAAAGTTTAATAATATCTATAAAAGAATTAGATTATACTAATCTATATACCTCTATACTCCTCTTACCTTTTATAGCCTCTTAATATTAGCTATTTTATAGTATTAAAATATATATATAACTAGCTAGTTAAATCGAAAATATAGATTAGGATAAATTATATTAATAAACTTAACTTCCTTAAAGCGTACCCCCTTATATAAATTAAAGCTTTTAAATTAGAGATTATTAAAAATAGCTTCGGAGTAGCTAGTTTAGTACTATTTATACCTAACTAAGTGATTTTAAAGCTTAATATTCGGCTTCGAACCCTAACCCCCCCCCCCCCTCTAGCTAGGGTAGTAATTTAAGCTAAAATTTTACCTTAAAAATACCCTTTATAGAGAAAGAATTATATTAATAGGCTTCGTTAATTAAAGCTTTACTTTATATAAGGTCTCGTAGCTTACTAAGTCTATTAGATTATATATTAAACTAGCTTATAAAAGGCTTCCGCCTTATAATATAAGGTACTATCTTACTCGCTAAAGAAAACTAGGAATTACACGCCGAAAATAAGAAGTAGAAGTAAAAGCGTACTCGATCCTAAAGGTAGATACCTACCGAAGAAGGCCTCTTAGTTTAAGAGGCTTCTTAATTAATTACTAGGATAGTAGAAGTAGCAGAAGTACCTATACCCCCGCTATAAATAAGCGGCTCGCTAGCTTTATAGCTACGTATATAGGCCCTAATAAGGTATAGTAGGTACGGAAAAATAGGGTATAAAATCAATAGGTACCTCGGTAGATAGATAATTTTACTATATTTAATTTAATAGCGTTTTAGTGGTATTATATATATATTTAAATTCAATATATAGGTTTTAGGGTGGCCGCTCGGTGGTAGTGGCCACTCGGTAGTGAATTACGTTAAGGATCTCTATTAATACTTATATAAGGCTATTTGATTATCTTTTTAGTTCCTTATAAATCCTATATTATAAATAGGACCTAAAAGACCTTATAAGTATAGATATATTTAAAAGCGATACCTTTGAAGATAAGGATAAAAAGGGGGTAGTTAATAGTTTATTTTTATAAATAAACTCTTTACTAACTATATTATATTTTATATTAGTATCTAAGTCTATATATATTTTAATATTATTTTCGAGGGTAATTAGTATATATAAGTATATTATAGTTTCTATTAATAAATATTAAGTTAGAGTATTAAAATCTATAACTTCTCTACTTTTCTTAATAATATTTATTCCTTAAAGTATAGTGCCTTTTAAATAAATAATTAAATTACTATCCTTTAAAGATATTAGTTTATTTAATAATTTTTATTACTATAAATGAAGTATATAGATTTTAATATTAATTTAATAGTATTTCCTACTTTTATTAGTATAACGTTTATACTTAAGGTAAGAGTTCTTAATTCTCTATATTTTTACTCTTTACTATAAGATTAACTTTTACCTTTTAGAGTTAAGCCCCTTTTATAAGTATTTTTATATCTTTAATAGTTTATAAATAAATAGTTATTAAATTAGGAGTGATTTAAGGATAATTTATTAATAAAAGACTAGCTTTTAGATTAATTAAGTAGAAAGCTTTCCTACCTTACCTGTAGACCTTATAGGATTATTAAGAAGAGAAAGACTAGTAATACCCGAATTTTTCTTGTAACACTTAACGCTAAACTACTTTAGGTATGTTTCCTACTAGTCGGTCCTACTACCTAGCCTGTGTAAATTATTATAGTATCCGCATAGTATTTTATACACCCGTTACATAACTTATGGCTGTACTATAACACTATCGTAGTATACCTAAAGTAGTGATAGATAACGCCGTAAAATAGGGGTTTAGAAGGGTCCCCCCTTCTAGTACACCAGCAAAATCAATTCACAATACCACCAAAAAATACTAATTTCAACTATTTAAAATATACATTTTAATTACCAGGGTCTAATTCGTACAAATCTAGTAAAAGCGAACGATTTATCTTAATTTCTAGGTAAAAGAATAGGTGGTTTATCAGATAAAAATAGGGGTATAGAAGGGTCCCCTTCTAGTATACTAGCAAAATCAATTTATAGCACTACTAAAGATACTAATTTTGACTATTTAAAATATATATTTTAATCGCCTACGTCTAATTTGTAAGAATCTAGTAAATCTGACCGATTTATCTAAATTCTCAGGTAAGAAAATAGGCGATAAAAAAAGTATATACCTCTTCTTTTTTTACCTGTAAACTACCTATTTAATATCCTATTTTTTTACCTAGAGATCAAGATAAATTAGTCGCTTTTACTAGATTTGTACGAATTAGACCCTGGTAATTAAAATGTATATTTTAAATAGTTGAAATTAGTATTTTTTGGTGGTATTGTGAATTGATTTTGCTGGTATACTAGAAGGGGGGACCCTTCTATACCCCTATTTTATAGCGTTATCTATTACTAGAAATGGTACTTGGCTGGTGTGATAGTATTATTGTACGTTATATAATAGGTGTGTAAAATACTATAAGGATACTACAATAATTTATATAGGCTAGTAGGCAGAACTAACGAGCGGGAAATATTCCTGAAGTAGCTTAGTTAAAGTGTGTGATTATTAAAAATCGGGTATGATTAGTTATTCCCTTATTAAGAGGTATTACCAACTAGTTCTTTTAAAGTAAAGAGTGTATTTTAACGAGAATACTAAGTATAGGGAAGAAAGGGAAAGAAAGAAAGAAGAAAGAATTAAGTCTATAAATCTTTTTTAAAGCTTTAGTAAATAACTATAATAATAAACTATATAAAGCCCTAACTCCTTCTATCCTAATCTAGAATCCTAACTAAAGTCGGGATTTAATAGTAGAATCCTATCTATAATACTCCTAGACTATAATATAACCCCTACCTAAAGCTATATTTAGTCCCTAAATACTAGCTTATTATTATTAATATAATCTTCGAGAATTCGATCTTTTTCGTTAGTATTTAGCTATTCTTAAAAATATATAGGGGATCCTAGCTTATCTAGGTATTATATATAGAACTCCTATATCTTTTTTAGTATATATTTTACATTACTAGTAAGATACTATTATAGATTAAGGTTATATTCTAACTATTATACCTTATATTATAGCTTCCGGTAGTATATCTTAGTATCTAAGATTTTCTTAACCTTCTATTAATCTATCTCTCTAACCTATATTAGTAGAGGTAGATTTATATATTAACCTTCTAGGGGTTCTATTATTACTACTTTCTATAATTTACTTAGATAGAAAATAAGGTATACTTAGATTACTTCAGGTAGCTTTAATTTATAAGAATTACCTACTTTCTTAATTCTATAAAGTCTACTAGTAAGGTAAGATAACTTTCTATTTAGCTAATCTAGAAGCTAGTCTTTTATTATAATAAAAACTAAGTCCCCTATACTAAAGTCTTCTTCTCTTTAATATTTATTTACTTATTAAATCTATAATTAATATAATTTCGTAATTTACTCCTTAGTTTATAACTAGATAACGTAATTCTCTACCGAGTGACGTATACCCCCGAGTGACGCACCCTAAAGTATTTATATACTTAATAATAGTTACCTATTTATAATTTCTAGATTATAAAAGCGAGCGCTAACTATAGTATTTACTTTTTATAATAACCTTTATAGTCGCTATTAATCCTATTATAAAACTAGTCTTATTAAAGTTATAAATATTATTAAGGTCGATTCTAAACTAAAGGATAGTTTTTTAAATAAGATTAAACTACTCCTTAATAACTTTTAGGTCTTTATATTTCGCGCACTTATAATTATAATATCTTAAGAACTAGGATAAAATAAAAGGGTTTCTTTTTACGAACTTTATAACCTAATTTTTACTAACCGAAATAACTAAGGTAGTTCTACGCTATTTGAGAAGAATATTCGCTATTTCTCGAATAGTAGAAGGACGGGGGGCTACTCTATAAGAATCTATTAAGAGGATCTAATTTTAAAGCGATTACTCTTCGATATCGGTTAATTTATAGTAGTTAGCGTGTGAATCTACGCGGTTTTTAATACTATAGTATCGGCGACGTAATATAGCCTTAGGTATATTAAAAAGACGTGCTACTTCGCGAATAGTATAGATTTCTTGATTCTTAATAGCCTAGATAGCTAATAAGATCCTAACCTCTTACTCTATTAAATTTCGAGAGCTTTAAGAGCGAATTAGTAGTATAGTAGGTGGTTAAATTAACTAAGTACTAATTAATAGACGCGTTTTAGGGTAGGCACGTTACTCGGGGGTATGCGTTACTCGGTAGAGAATTACGTTATCTTATAGCTAAGAAAGTATTTATACTACTTCCTCTTTACTTAGTATAACTCCCCTTTAATCTCTTTAGTTAAATATTATTACTAGTCTATACTCTTATTTTATAAAAAAGGGTAACTTCTTTATTATATCTTAAGGTAGAATTAATACTATAAAATTAACTATTAAAATTAGCTCTAACTAATTATTTTAGTTCTATTCTATATATAGATATAACTACTAGTAATCCCGATAGCTTTCGCTATCTCGATAGTCTTTATATAGTAAAGTATATAATAGTAATAGTAAGCGATCCCCTCCTAAGGAGGCTATTCTAGGGGGGGGGGGGGGGGGGGGGGGGAGCGTAGGGAGCCTTAGGTAACCTAGTAAATACTAATATATTTTATATACAAGCGGCGTATATAAAAGAGTAGCGTACCCTACCTAAAACACGTCTATAAATTAGCAGTTAGTTTATTTAACTATATACTATACCACTAATTCGCTCTTAAAGCTCTAGAAATTTAATAGAGTAAGAGGTTAGGATCTTATTAGCTATTTAGGCTTTTAATAATAAAGAAGTACCTTTAATTCGTAAAACAGCGCGCTATTTTAATATACCTGATACTACCCTTCGCTAACGCCTTAGTAGGATCGTAAGTCGCGCGAATTCTCGCGCAAATCTACAGAAATTAACCTAAATTAAAGAGGAATCTCTTTAAAAATAGATACTCTCTATAGATTCTCGTAGAGTAGCCCCCCGGCCTTCTACTATATAAGAAATAGCGAACCTTCTTCTTAAAAAGTGTAGAACTACCCTAGTTCTTTCTATCGGCGAAAATTAGGTTATAAACTTTATAAAACGATACCCTCTCCTTTCCTCCTAGTTCTTAAGATACTATAATAATAAATATATAAAATACGAAGACCTAAAGATTATTTAAGAGTAGTTTAATTTTATTTAGAAAATAATCCTTTAATTTAGAATCGACCCTAATAATATCTATAACTTTAATAAGACTAGTTTTATAATAGGATTAATAGCTACTATAAGGGTTATTATAAGGAGTAAATACTATAGCCGGCGCTTACTTTTATAATCTAGAAATTATAAATAGGTAACTACTATTAAGTATTTAAATACTTTAGGTTAGGCCCTCCTTTTATATATAATTTTTAAAGGTAAGGTCTTTATTAAATCCTAGTTTAATAACCTTTTAAGTAACTAGAGATCTAAAGTTAGTCCTAATAGTTAGACTTTTAATAAAGTTAGACTTTATTAGCTTAAAAAGCTCTTTATTCTAATAACTTCTTTATATATAAAAGGGAGATATTAGCTCCTAATACTCGATAGTTATAGAAGCTATTTAACCCTAAAGTTCGATAATATCTATAAAAAAAATTAGATTATACTAATCTATATACCTCTATACTCCTCTTACCTTTTATAGCCTCTCGATATTAGCTATTTTATAGTATTAAAACGTATATATACCCCTATCGTAAATAAGCGACTCGCCGGCTTTACAGCCACGTACACGGGCCCTACCAAAGTATAGTAGGTATGGAAAAATAGGGCATACAATTAATAGGTATATAGGTAGGTAGATGATTTTACTATATTCAATTTAATAGCGTTTTAGTGGTATTATATGTATTTAAATTCAACATATAGGTTTTAGGGTGGCCGCTCGGTAGTAGTGGCCACTCGGTAGTGAATTACATTAGGAGTTAAATAGTGTATAGCACGTGATTTAGTTAGGTACCTAAGGCTGTCTACTTATATTATAACCTATCGTTTTAGGTAATATATAGTCTAATCAATAGTATTTAAGTCTCTATCTTTCTAACTATTCTAAAGTATTAACTTTTCTTTAATTATTATCCTCTTAGTTATTAGACTCTATAATATAAAGAGTAATATAGGTTATAGTAGCTATAATAATATTAATTAGCTTCTTTTTTAAAATAATTATATATTATATATCCCTACTCTTTATAGTTAAAGTATTTTATTTAATATTTAAAAGTCTTCTAAGATTAATAATTTCTTTATATTTTATATAAGGGTTATAAGTAGACCTTATAGGTACTCCTATACTACTACGTAAGATTATAGTAGGTTATATATAAGAGTTAGCTTTTAATTTTTACTAAAGACTAATTTTATAAAATATACTCTAATAAGTTTAAAAGAACTTTTTAAAATTTATAGTATCTTAATTTACTACCTATTTTATTTAATTCTATAGTAAGTATAGTAGCTTTAAATATAAATTATATTTTTAATTCTCTTTAATTATAGCTACCTCTTCTATAAGTTATATAAACTCTACTAGGAAATTAGTAAAGCTATCTTTTAGCTTTATTCTTAACTTATAGTAAATAATAACGTATTTCACCACCGAGCCGGCCACACCACCGAGCCGGCCACCCCACCCAAAACGCGCCATTTAATTCATACCCTTCCTCTTCAACAACCCACCATGCCACAAATTCGCTCCCGAAGCTCTAAAAACTTAGTAGAGCAAGAGGGTAGGATTCTATTAGCTATTTAAGCTTTTAAAAATCAAGAAATCACTTCCATTCGCGATATAGCGCGCCGCTTTAATATCCTACGTTCAACCCTATAAGACCGACTACACAGCTACTAAAACCGCGCGAATTCTCGCGCTAACTCCTATAAATTAACAGAACTCGAAGAAGAATCTCTTTAAAAATAGATACTCTCTATAGATACTCGCGGGTCAGCCCCCCGGCCTTCTATAGTTTAGGAAATAGCGAATCTTCTTCTTAAATAGCGCGGAGCTACCTTAGTTCTTTCAGTTAGCTAGAATTAGGTTATAAAGTTCGTTAAAAGGCGACCTCTCCTCTCCTCCCGATTCTCGAGACGATATAATTACGAACGTACGAAATATAAAGACCTAAAGATAATCTAAGAGTAGTTTGATCTTATTTAAAAAATAATCCTTAAATTTAGAATCGACCCTAATAATATTTATAACTTCGATAAGACTAGGTTTACGATAGGATTAACAGCTACTACGAGGGTTATTATAAGGAGTAAATACTATAGTCGGCGTTCCCTTTCATAGCCTAGAAATCGTAAGTAAGTAATAGTAATTAAGTATATAAATACCTTAGGGTAGGTACTTCCTCTATATATAATTTTTAAAGGTAAAGTCTTTATCGAATCTTAGTTTAATACCCTTCTAGGTAACTAGTAATTTAAAGTTAGTTCTAATAGTTAGACTTCCGATAAAATTAGACTCCGCTAGCTTAAGAAGCTCTTTATTCTATCGACTTCTTTATATATAAAAGGGGGTTATCGGCTCTTAGTACTTGATAGATATAGAAGCTATTTAACCCTAAAATTCGATAAGATTTATAAGTAAAATAAGGTAATATTAATCTATATACCTCTGTACTCCTCTTATCTTTTATAACCTCTTAATATCGGCTATTTTATAGTATTAAAACGTATATATAGTTAGTTAATAAAATCGAAAATACGGGTTAGGATAAATTATATTAATAAACTTAAATTCCTTAAAGTATACCCTCTTATATAAATTAAGGCTTTTAAATTAGAGACTATTAAAAATAGCTTCGGGGTAGCTAGTTTAGTACTATTTATACCCGACTAAGTGATTTTAAAGCTTAATATTTAGCTTCGAACCTTAACCCCCCCTCTGAGCTAAGGGAGTAAATTAAGCTAGAATTTTATACTAAAAATATTAGCTATAGAGAAAGAACTATATTAATAGGCTTCGTTAATTAAAGCTTTACTTCGTATACGGTCTCGCAGCCTACTAAGTCCTTTAGATCGTATATTAAATTAGCTTATAAAAGGCTTCTGTCTTATAATATAAGGTACTATCTTACTCGCTAAAGAAAACAAGGAATTACGCGCTAAAATAGAGAAGAAGAAGTAAAAGCGTACCCGATCTAAAAGGTAAATACCTTCCGAAGAAGGCTTCTCAGTTAAAGAAGCTTCTGCATTAATTTTATAGCAACAGGAAGCAACTGAAGCACTTCTACCCAGTACCAGTATACAGGGCGGATCGGCTATTCAGCCACGTACGCGGCCCCCCCCCCCCCCCCCCCCCCCCCGGGGTGTGGAATATGCAGGTTACTAGGTCATAGAAGAGAGACGTGCCCAGATAGCTAAATCATTTTAGTTGAATCGATTTAATAGCGTTTTGGTTGAGATAAATGAATTTGAATTTAATAGCTTAGAATGGGTGGCCGGCTCGGTGGTGAAATACGTTATAGGCTTTAGTATACTAGTTTAGATTTATAAAAATAGTCTTTAGATAAGTAATTATATCCTTAGTATTTATATAAAGGTTACTTAAATTAAAACTTGTCTTAAGTATAATATGTAATTAGGCTTTACTTTTATAATAACTTTATATATAGAGTTTATAATAAACTAGTAGTAGATAGTAATTAGTATTAGCTTCTAGTTTTTAAATATATAATAGTTTCTTAGGTTTTAAACTAGACTTCTTTACTATTATTAAGTATTAAAGTATTTAGTATTTTTATAGTCTTCTTACTAATAACTACCTTTATTATAGAGATTCTAAAGTTATTATCCTATTAAAAGAGTTAGAATATAAAGTTACTATAGTCTTTAATTATAATATTATAGTAAATAATTACTTTATTATACTTAATTTAAAAGTTTTTAATTACTTTATTAAAATTAGCCCTCTTTACTATAAGAACTATAATTTTGTCCTTAAGCTCCTAGTACTAATATTTTAATTACTTATACTAGTAGATAAGTTCCTAAAATCTTATTTAAAAAAGGGTCTTTATTAACTATTTATATAAGGAGGATAATTCCTCTCTAATATTATCCCTATTATTATTCTTAGTAGTTTTTACTAATTATATTAAAGTCTCTAGGTCTAAAATATAGGTCTTACATTTAAGGGCTTCTTTATTATTATTAAATATAGTAGTAACTAGCTACTTACTATAGTTTATTAGGTTTTATTAAGTCTTAACTATTTTAATTAGTTAAACTAGATTTAGTTTAGTTTAGGTTAAGTCTTAGCTTATATAATATTAAAGGATAGGAAGTAAGGTAAAGTAAGGCTAGGACTAATTATAAGGATAGTCTATATAACCTTACTACTTATAGAGTTAAGAGTAGTACTTAGTATTATATTACTACCTAGTTCTCTTAGAGCGAAGAGTGTATTCTAATAAAAATATTAAGTATAGAGAAAAAAAGGAAAGAAAGAAAGAAGAAAGAATCGAGTCTATAAAGCCTTTATAGGGCTTTAGTAAATAATAACAATAAACTATGTAAACCTTATACCTTCCATCCTAACTAAAGTCGGTATTTAACAGCAGAATCCTAACACACAATACTCTTAGATATTTAGTAGCCTTTTGTTTAAAAATAATATAATTATTTAAGTTAAACTATAAGATCTAAGATAAAGAACTTCTAACTATTATTTATATTTTATAAAAATAGAGACCTAGGCTTAAAAGATTAAGTTAAAAAGGATTAATTTAAAATCTTTATTAATTACTAGTCTTTAAAATATTTTATAATAACTTAATAAATAAACTAATAGTAAAATATAGTAAATTCTTATTATAATTCTACTATATAATTAAGTATTAACTTAGTAAGAAGAATATTATTATTAATATTTTATTAAAAAAGGAGAACCCTTATATAAATAAAGGTTAAAGTTTTATAATACTATTAAAAGTATACCTAAAAGAGGGGGTAATACTAGTTTACTTAACTCTTATATAATTTAATAGGATAGAGACTTTTAAGTATATCTATATATTAAATTATTAAAGCTTAAAATTAAATAAATTCTATTAATTAACTTAACTAAAGGGTAACTTAAAATAGATAATATTAAATAGATTATTATTTTATAAAGAGTAACTTAAGGTATTAAAGAAGAGAGACCTTTATATTTAATTATTTAATAAGATATATTAGTAGTCTTTAATAGCCTACTTTAGAATCTAAAAGATAAAAAAGCCATTTATAGTAAAATACTACTAATATAAGTAGATAATTAATATAAAATAATATATAAATTATTACTTAATTTATAAATATATAAAGGCCTAAAAGGACTATATACCTAGGTTATTATAACCTTTATTAATTCCTAAGAGACCTTAATAATATCTTTTAATAAACTTCTACTTTTTTAAAAAGATTATTATAGATATAATATAGTACTTATAATTATAGATTATTTAAGTAAGAGATTAATATTAATTCTTTATTAAAAAGAAATAAAAGTTAAATAAATAGCCTATCTATTTATTAATTATATAATCTAGATTTTAAGGATTCTAGAGATAATTATATTAAACTAAATAGATAGTTTATATTAGAATTCTAGACTAAATTCTATAGGATCCTTAGAATTAAAAGAAAGCTATTAATAGTATACTATCTTTAAATAGATAGATAGAGTAAGATTACTAACTAATATATAATTTAGTAGCTATATTTATATATAGAGTAGAACTAAGATAATTAGTTAGAGCTACTTTTAATAGTTAATTTTATAATATTAATTCTACTTTAGGATATAATAAAGAAATTACCTTTTTTATAAAAAGAAGGTATAAGCTAGTAATAATATTTAACTAGAGAGACTAAAGGATAGTTATACTAAGTAAGAAAGAGATAATATAGATACTCTCTTAGCTATAAGATATCTAGTTATAAACTAAAGAGTAAATTATAAAATTATAGTAGTTGTTATGATCTAAGAGTATTATAGGTAGGCTTCTAGATTTAGATAGAAGGAGTTAGAGGTTTATATAATTTTTTATTATTATTTACTAAAGCCCTATAAAGGCTTTATAGACTCAATTCTTTCTTTCTTCTTTCTTTCCTTCCTTCTCTATCCTTAGTATTTTCGTTAGAATATACTCTTACTTTAAAGAACTAGCTAGTAATAGTAGTTATAAATTTAATAAGCCAATAAATATTAGAGAGAGGAAGACTTTAGTATAAGAGACTTAGTTTTTATTATAATAAAAGACTAGTTTTTAGATTAGCTAAGTAGAAAGCTATCCTACCTTACTAGTAGACCCTATAGAATTATTAAGAAAGTAGGTAATTCCTATAAATTAAAACTACCTAAAGTAATTTAAGTATACCCCGTTTTCTATTTAAGTAAATTATAGAAAGTAGCGATAATAAAACCCTTAGAAAGTTAATATATTGATCTACCTCTATTGATATAGGTTGGAGAAATAGACGAATAGGAGGTTAAGAAAATCTTAGATACTAGGATATACTACTAGAAGCTATAATATAGGGTATAGTAGTTAAGATATAACCTAGATCTATAACAGTACCCCGCTAGTAATATGAAATATATCTTAAGAAAGGTATAGGAGTTCTATATATAGTACCTTAATGAACTAGGACCCCCTATACGTCTCTAAGAATAGCTAGATACTAATAAAGAAGACCGAATTCCTAAAGATTATATAGATAACGATAAACTAGTATTTAGGGATTAAATATAGTTTTAGGCAGGGGTTATATCACAATCTAGGAGTATTATAGGTAGGATTCTACCGTTAGATCCCGACTTTAGTTAGGATTCCGGATTCAGAGGGAAGCGGTTGGGTATTTACGTAGTTTATTATTGCTATTTACTAAAGCCCCACAAAGGCTTCGCGGACTCGATTCTTTCTCTCTTCTTTCCTTTCTTTCTCTGTACTTAGTATTTTCGTTGGAATGCACTCTTGCTTTGAAAGAACTAGCTGGTAACATAAGATATAATAAAGAAGTTACCTTTTCTTATTAAATAGAGATATAAACCTTCTATATTATTTAACTAAAAAGATTAGAGAACTATAATATAAAATAAATAAGAAAGTACTAATATATTAACTTACTTTTATAATTATTAAAAGAAGATAAAGTAATAGATTACTAACTCTTAACAGAAAATAATTTAATAAATAGATAAGTAATAGTAGGAAGAGGATTCCAGTATTAGAGATTATATTTTTATAATAATAAAAGATTAATATTTTATAAGTAGTAGTCTATATAAATAAGTAGTCTACCCTACCTAAAATAATTCTATAAATTAAATCTTAGTTAATTTAACTACCTACTATACTACTAATTTACTCTTAATTATCTAAAAATTTAAAAGAATAACTAATTATACCTAATTTTTAATAATTATATACTTTAACTAAGCTACTTTAGGAATATTTCCTACTAGCTATAAGAATTAACTAGCCTATATAAATTATTATAGTATCCTTATAGTACTTTATAGACCTATTATATAACTTACGGTTATACTATATTAGTATTAAAGTATACTTATAATATATAAAGAGTAGTAATAGATAATACTACTAAAAATGCTAATTTTAACTATATAAAATATATATTTTAATCCTTAAGATCTAATTTATAAGAATTTAGTAAACATAACTAATTTATTTAGATTATTAAGAAAATAAGTAACAAAAAAACTATATACCTATTCTTTTTATACCTATAAACTACCTATTTAATATCCTATTTTTTTACCTAGAAATTAAGATAAATTAGTTAGATTTACTAGATTCTTATAAGTTAAACTAAGGATTAAAATATATTTTTTAGATAGTTAAAATTAGTATTTTTAGTAGTATTATAAATTAAGTTTACTAGTATGCTAGAAAGAAAGACCCTTCTAAACCCCTATTTTATAGTATTATCTATTACTAGAAATAGTACTTAGCTAGTATTATAGTATTATTATATATTATATAATAGGTATATATAATACTATAAGGATACTATAATAATTTATATAGGCTAGTCAATTCTTATAGCTAGTAGGAAATATTCCTAAAGTAGCTTAGTTAAAGTATATAATTATTAAAGATTAGGTATAATTATTTACTCCCTTAAAGAGTACTTAGGTTCTAGTAATAATTACCCCTTTACATTACTTAATAAAGTTATTTTATCTAGATATTTTAATAACTATTTAGAGTAAGATAGTATTATTTTTGTAAAAGAATATAATAATATTTTTATTTATAGAAAGCTTATTATCTAAGTAAAAGGTATAAATTAGTAGATCAAACTATATTTCTATTTATAAGATAAATTTAATAATTATTTATTAATAATTACTTTTCTTTTTATAAATCTTTCTTCAATAAAAGTAAATCTTATCTATATAAAAATAAGAAAGTTATTTAGTATTATTATTTATCTCTTTTAGCTATATAAGATTAAAGCAAATATAATTAAATGAATTAAAGGAAGTATTTTAAATTTATTATAAAATTTATTATAGTCACTTATTTAATTAGTAAATCTAATAGTTCTAGTTTATATTCCTTTAAAGTAGTAGGAGGTAAAATTTGTACCCTTTCTACTATTATTAAAAGTTACTTTACTTACTTATTAAATATATAACTAAATTATCCAAATTATTTTATTACTATTATTTTTCAAATAAGTAGTTAGATTAATTATTTAATATTAAAAAAGTACTTATAAATATTATTAGAAATATAAAAGCTACTAAAATAAAGTTATAATGGAAACTTAATGAATACTCTTTTTTTAAAAAAGTAACAGTAATTAGTTTATTAGAATTATTTATTATTTAAACTTTACTAGTTTTATATAGCTTTATAATAATATCTCCTATCTTTAATAAACTATAAGTCTCTTTAAATTTAATCAATAAGCTTTTATTATTAATGATATATTTACTTATTGCTAAATTTATTAACTAATAATCTTTAATACTATATTAAGGTATATTTTTAATTAGAAAAGTTATATTTATAAGAAAAGTATTAGTTATAGAGGTATATACTTACTATACCTTCTATTATTAAAGTATTATTAAAAGAATAAGTATCTTTACTTTTATCAAAAATTATAAAGTATAATTATATAAAGGCTTTTTTTTAATAAGCTTTATTAAAGTTCTTTTACCTTTATTTTAGTCTTTTTACTCTTTTTTTAATATTAGCTTTAATCTTTTTTTTAAGTTTTAGATTTTCTTCTTAATTATTTAATCTTATAGATTTTATTAAGATATAAGGATAATAAAAATAAGTATTATTCTTTATAAATATATAATAATAGGTTCTAGCTTTTCTTTAACTTAAAACCTTTATTAATACTAGTAAAATTAGTTATAGATCTTACTTTCTATTTATTACTAGGTATAATAAATACCCCTTATAGTACTTTACTTTCAGGTTTATTTTTACTTCATTATAATTTTTTAAAACTAAAAGGTTTAAATAACTTATAAAAAGGTTATCTCTTCTTTTTAAGTTATACTAGTAAATAAAAAGCGCTTTTTTAATACTAAGAGTAGTTTTCTAATATCTGTTTTATTAAATATAATTCTTTTATAACTTTAAAAATTAAGATATATATTTTATTAAACTCTTTCAATAAATATTTATATTTAATATAATCTTTAGTAAAGTCTTCCTTTATAACTATTATTAAATAACTATTAAAATCTTTAGTATATTTTTTATTTAATTAATTTAGATAAGCAGGTTTCTTTAGAGAAGATTCCCACTTCTCTATACTAGTTATAGGATCTATACATTATTATATATTTAGAATAAGTATATAAATCTTAGGAATAACTAATTATATCTAATTTTTAATAATTATATACTTTAACTAAGCTACTTTAGGAATATCTTTTACTAGTTAGCTCTACCTACTAGCCTATATAAATTATTATAGTATCCTTATAGTATTTTATATACCTATTATATAATATATAACAATACTATAATACTAGTTGAGTACTATTTCTAGTAATAGATAACGCTATAAAATAGGGGTTTAGAAGGGTCTTTCTTTCTAGTATACTAGTAAAATTAATTTATAACACTACTAAAAATACTAATTTTAACTACATAAAATATATATTTTAATCACTAGGGTCTAATTCGTACAAATCTAGCAAAAGCGACCGATTTATCTTAATTACTAGGTGAGAAAATAGGTAGTTTATCAGATAAAAATAGGGGTGTGGAAGGGTCCCCTTCTATCAATTTATAGCACTACCAAAAATACTAATTTCAACTATTTAAAATATATATTTTAATCGCTAGGGTCTAATTTATAAGAATCTAGTAAATCCGACCGATTTATCTTAATTTCTAGGTAAAAAAAAATGGGATATTAAATAGGTAGTTTATAGGTAAAAAAGGAAGACATATGCAGTTTATTTATCGCCTATTTTCTTGCCTAAAAGTTTAGATAAATCGGTCGGATTTACTAGATTCTGTTACCGGCCAGTTCTTTCAGAGTAAAGAGTACACTCTAACGAAAATACTAAGTATAGAGAAGAAAAGGAAAGAAAGAAAGAAGAAGGAATTGAGTCTATAAGGCTTTTATAGGTCCTTAGTAAATAATAATAATAAACTATATAAACTTCCTACTCCTTCTATCCTAATCCGGAATCCTAACCGAAGTTAAGACTTAGTAGTAGAATCCTAATACCCTATACTCTTAAATTATAATATAACCCTTACCTAAAACCAGATTTAGTCCCTAAATACTAGCTTATTATTATTAATATAATCTTTAAGAACTTAGTCTTCCTTATTAGTATCTAGCTATTCTTATAGATATATAGGGGGTCCTAGTTTATTAAAGTACTATATATAGAACTCCTATATCTTTCTTAGTATATATTTTATATTACTAGTATTATAATCTAGGAGTGTTAGGGATAGGATTCTACTATCGAATCCCGACTTCGGTTAGGATTCCGGATTAGGATAGAAGGAGTAGGAAGTTTATATAGTTTATTATTATTATTTACTAAGGACCTATAAAAGCCTTATAGACTCAATTCCTTCTTCTTTCTTTCTTTCCTTTTCTTCTCTATACTTAGTATTTCGTTAGAATATACTCTTCTCTTTAAAAGAACTAGTTAGTAATATAATACTAAGTACTACTCTTAACTCTATAAGTAGTAAGGTTATATAGACTATCTTAGTAATTAGTCCTAGCCCTAACGTATTCGGTAAGCGAGCTGCGCACCCCACCCAAAACGCGCCCATGAATTAGGACCTAATTAATTCAACCACCCACCATGCCACCAATTCGCTCTCAAAGCTCTCAAAAATCAATAGAGCAAGAGGGTAGGATATTATTAGCTATATAGGCTTTTAAAAATCAAGAAATCAGTTCTATTTGTGGAGCAGCGCGCTGCTACGAAGTCCCCGAATCGACACTTCGGACGCGCCTACGTAGGGTTCAACACTGCGCGATTTCTCGCGTAAATTCTTATAAATTGACTGAAATTGAAGAAGAATCTCTTAAAAAATGGATCCTCTCTATAGATTCTTGTGGAGCTGCCCCCCGGTATTCCTCGGTACGAGAAATGGCGAATCTTCTCCTCGAAAAGCGCGAAACTACCCCGGTTCTTTCGGTCGGCGAAAAATAGGTATATAATTTTGTGAAACGGCGGCCTTACCTATCCTCTCGGTTCTTAAAACGGTATAATTATAAGTGTGCGAAATGTAAGGACCCGAAAATTATAGGGGAGTGGTTTAATCTTATTAAAAAAACTATTGCGTAATTTAGAATCGACCCCGCCGATATCTATAACTTTAATAAGACTAGGTTCGTAATAGGGTTAATTACGACTGCGAAAGTAATTATAAGGAGTAAATTCTATAGTTAGCGCTCGCTTTTATAACCTAGGAATTATAAATAGGTAACTACTATTAAGTATATAAATTCTTTAGGTTAGGTCCTCCCTCCGTATATTATTTTTAAAGGTAAGGCCTTTATTAAATTATAGTTTAATAGTAGCCTTCTAGGTAATTAGTACTTTAAAGTTAGTCCTAATAATTAGACTTCTGATAAAATTAGACTTCGTTAGCTTAAAAAGATTTTTATTCCTATAACCTTATCGCGTACGAAAGGAAGATATCAGCTTCTAATACTTAATAGTTACAGAAGCTATTTAACCCCTAAATTTAATAAAATTTATAAACGGAATTAAGTAATACTAATCTATATACCTCTGTACTCCTCTTACCTTTTATAGCCTCTTAATATTAGCTATTTTACGGTATTAAAACGTGCGTATAGTTAGCTAGTTAAATTAAAAATATAAGTTAGGATAAATTATATTAATAAACTTAACTTCCTCGAAGCGTACCCCCTTATACGAATTAAAGCTTTTAAATCGGAGACTATTAAAAATAGCTTTAGAGTAGCTAGTTTAGTACTATTTATACCCGACCGAGTGATATTAAAGCTTAATATTTAGCTTCGAACCCTAATACCCACACACACACAACAATACCTCTGAACCAAATATACCCCAACCATCTACACAACAACCCCCCTATACCAGGACAAAACAACATTCATATACTTAATTACTCAAAGC